>NW_009260060.1:0-32836 GCF_000687185.1 Egretta garzetta
GGGCAGAAAGTCGTTGCAGTCCCTGCTGTGTAGCTCCTCACAGCTATGCAGTTACAGTCTCTGGCATTACTGACCAAGCTCCCCGGGCACCCCTGGAATTTTCTGCCATGCATCCTTCATATCCAGGTTTTTCCCCAGCACAGATAATTTTCTCTGTCTCTCCTAGCTCTCCTTTTGTTTTCTAGAAAATCTTTTTTTGGGACCCCTTCCTTTTTGCATCCACTTTATCTTTATAGAACCTCAGG
Source organism: Egretta garzetta (assembly GCF_000687185.1). Classification (NCBI taxonomy): domain Eukaryota; kingdom Metazoa; phylum Chordata; class Aves; order Pelecaniformes; family Ardeidae; genus Egretta; species Egretta garzetta. Next base: position 246 of record NW_009260060.1, read on the forward strand.
TCCCTGGTTTTCCCTATCTAAACATTCCATATGGAGAAGCACAATGCATGATCAGCTTTCTAATCCATGGTTATGTCTCCTTTTTTTTTTTTATGAATTGGAGAATCCAGCATGTGTTGCTTTTGTTTACATGTTATCAAAATATGCAATCAGCCCATACTGGTTGCAACTGGCAAATAGGCTTCCACTTAAGGGTGTACAGGTCTTATGAGGAGTGGCTGAGGGAACTGGGGTTGTTCAGCCTGGAAAAAAGGAGGCTGAGGGGAGACCTTTTGTGTTCTACAGCTACCTGAAAGGAGGTTGTAGCAAGGTGGGTGTTGGTCTCTTATCCCATGTAATGGGCAATAGGACGAGGGGAAATGTCCTCAAGTTGTGCCAGGGGAGGTTTAGGTTGAATATTAGGAAAAACTTCTTCACTGAAAGGGTTGTCAAGCATTGGAATGGGCTGCCGAGGGAAGTGGTTGAGTCCCCATCCCTGAAGGTATTTAAAAGACGGGAAGACAAGGTGCTTAGGGACATGGTTTAGTGGTGGAATGGCAGTGTTAGGTCAATGGTTAGAATCAATGATCTTAAAGGTCTTTTCCAAGCTAAACAAATCTATGGTTCTATAAGTCATGTTTTGGTTGTTCACTCCTGCCTTACACCCCTCCCCCCCAATTATCTGCCCCTGTGTTTGCACTCATACCTTAAGCTACATGCTACCTGTGACAGGCAGCCAGAGTTCTTCTCTGGAGAAAATTTAGTCTTGTGATGGAGTACGAGTTCAAAACTGCCTGCTCAGTTTTGACCTGAGACCAGGGCTGAAGGTCCAGTACTGTAGCTGAAGTGGAGGCAGTATATGACTCCCTTCTTTTGAGTATGCAAATATCCACTGCTCTTCAGTCAAGGGAACAAGATCTGTGACAGGCCATTACTCATTCACATAATTATCTTTCTAAACTGTAGGTACAGGACCTTGCTTTAGTACTAGTTTCAACAATATTAAGTTTAGTCTGGTTTCTCAAGTGCACAAAACTGTTTTCTAGGTTAACCTATTTTTGCATCTCCCTCAAGGTAAAAATATTTTTCAGATAAATACGTGATAAATTTTAAGTTAGGTGAGCTTGTTGATTTTTAACAGAATTTTTCTTCTTGTGAGGCATCAGCTGTACTGCAGGTGAATGTAAAAGCCTGGCCAGAGGTAAAGTGAGTTCAAGCAGAGCTGGCAATATTTTTGCTTTGAAGCCAGATTTACTGGTAGAAAGTACCATAATTTTTTTTTTTTCCTGAAGATATCAGGTTTTGCTTTTAAACAGCTTGAGGTTGATATTCAACAGCTCTGAATTTCCCAGTAATTAGCATAACTCTCTCAGCGGGAAGGTTGTCCTTCCTGACAAAGATGTCAGTCCTCGTTGGCTCACATCCGCTACAACTGCTGTGTTTTTTATTCTGACAGGTCAAACAGGTGGATATCAAACAAAAGCTCTGTCTCCCAAAGTGGTACCAGATGTGATTCTAGGAGCAAATAAAATTTCTAGCATTTCCTTGCTTGTTTAATTTGTCTTTATGGATATTGTATGAAGAGCCCAGAGTGCCACATTTTCCAGGCATAGCGTCTTTCTGAAAATTGTGTTTATGGCTTCAAAAGTATGTATACATAGCATGTACAATCTGTTCACTACCCGTGAAAGTTGTTAAGGAAATAAATACTCTTTTCCTCTGCAAATGAACTGAGTATGATTTGAAATGTTGACCATTTGTACAGAAAGCATAGAGCTTCCTGCTGTCCTGTTAGGGATTCAGATTGATAGTCCTAGAAGCTAAATATTACCTATGTCCTGAGCAGGCGCAGCCAATGTAACAGTACTGGTTTTCCAATGTGAATTGGTCTGGGAAGATGATGATCAAATTTCCATGATCTTGCAGACATCTCCGATTAGAATCAATTAACATGAGGGTAGGTTTGGTGATGAGCACCTAAAGAAATGTACTTGGTCCGTCAGACTGTTAGAAGAGGATGATTTTAATTAAAATCAGTTAAGAAGGGATCTAAATATGAAAGGTCCTACATCCTACAGAAGTTATTTCTGCCTCCAGGTATTTGGGAAATGGGGCATTAATAAATGCTGTGAAATTATCATTAGTGCTCTGGGTGCGGGTGGAAGAGAGCAATAGGGGTTTCTAAGGACCTCATGATCTCAGGAGGTAAAATTAGGGTGCTAAATTGGTAGAAGGTTTCAGTAGTCTATATCAGAGAAGTTTAAAAATTCTACGTTACTGTAATAATTTCCATTTCACTTCCATTACAATTGGCAAAGTCTATTTCAATAATGGATTTTTTTATTTTTCCATTTCATTTTAAAAATAACCTAAATCTCTATGTAAGGCTTTCAATTGCAATTGTGACCACTTGACTAATTAGACAATTAGAAAAAGAAGGAAAGCTTTGTGATCGAACCAAGAAATTCAAAGTGCTTCTTGATGGACTAGCTTCTTAGATGCATATATAATTAGGGAGATTTTTTTAAATGCTTAAGGAAAAATACTATTTGTACAAATGACAGTTATTTGAACGTTCTAGTAAATTCTGCAGTTGGTTTTCAAGGATGCAATCAATGTACTTTAACATTTCCCCACAACAAGACCCAAGCACCAAAGACAAAGTGTATTGTATATACTCTGAAGGCAAGATATTAAATAATAATTTTGGATGTTTTTCTCCTAAAAATAAGACTATTTCCTAGAAGATACAGCAGTTAAAAATGCAGCTATGTGGCACGCTTCATTCTTTCTAATGACAGTATTTGGCTGCCTAATTTTGGTATCTGAATGAGAAGTGAGTATTGCATTTCATGTTCTAATCTTAATGTATTGGGTCATTAGTGCCTCTGGGTCTTAGTGTGTGAACTGTACCCTGGATTACTTTTGGCCTTTTTCAGTGGATTTCTTTGGAAACAAGCCTTACTGTCTTAATTTCTCTTTGGATGATGCTGTCTGGTGTAACACCGTGTGGCTGGAAATGTGTGGCTGTCCTCCCTTTTCCAGCTGTGGTAAGTCTGTTGGCTGGTTGGCCCTTCCATTGTTTCCTGCTGTGAATCTGACCAAAATCAGTGGTTTTGAAGCAAAATGTGTTAGTGTTTCTTACACTTACACTGTGCAAGTGTTACAGAATCAGAGTCACGAAATGGTTGAGGTTGGAAGGGACCTCTGGAGGTCATCTTGTCCAATGCCACTGCTCAAGCAGAGCCACCTAGACCAGTTTCTCAGGACAGTGTCCAGAGGGCTTCTGAGTATCTCCAAGGATGGAGACTGCACAACTGCTCTGGGCAACCTGTGCCAGTGCTCAGTCACCCTCATAGTGAGAAAGTATTTCCTGATGTTCACAGGGAACTTCCTGTGTTTCAGTTTGTGCCCATTGCCTCTGGTCCTGTTACAGGGCACTACTGAAAAGAGCCTGGCTCCATCCTCTTTGCACCCTCCCTTCAGGTACATCTGTATGCCAATAAGATGCCTTCTGAGCCTCCTCTAGGCTAAACAGTGCAGCTCTCTGACTTTCCTCATATGAGAGATGGTCTCATCCCTTCATTTTCATGGCCCTTTGTTGGACTCTCTCCAGCGTGGCCGTGTCTCTTTTGTACTGGAGAGAGCAGAATTGAACACACAACTCCAGGTGTGGCCTCACCAGTGCTGAGAAGATGGGCAGGATCACCTCCCTCAATCTGTTGGCAATATTCGTCCTAATGCAGCCCAGGACACGGTTAACTTTTCCTGCCCACAAGGGCATATTGCTGGCTCATTTTCAACTTGGTTAGTCTTCCTTTACGTGCATGCTATGTTTTGTGTTGCTCTGCTTTCTCTGTTGGTTGGGAAAGTGGGCTATTGGCAGAAGTTACTTTCAGCCGTGCTGCCATGGCAGTTCCCACTGGCGGGTCTTGGACATCTGTGTCCTTGTTTTCCTTCAGAAGGCTACCAGATGAGGTGCAAAATCCCCCTTAATCTGGTGGTTCTAGGCTTGAGAGAACTAACATATTGCTTTGGTTCAGCCCAGGAAGAGTAGTACATTGTGAACAAGACTCGTGGAAGGCAAATCTGTGTTTTTTCCTGTCTTTATAGAAGCCACAACAGTAAAAACCCTTTTGTCGTCTTTTTCTCTAGAGGTTCAGGCTGGAGGATATCACATCTGACCTGACAGCTATTGCTATCAGACATATCATATAAGCAAAGTTATTTGTATATCACTGTTTTCTTTTGCCTCATCTATGTTTTGCCCATTGAGAAAATGAAGCCAAAGGGAAGATCCAGATCCTTCTGGTTCCTTTTCTTCATTTTATGTATAATTGTATTGATAAACTCAAATTACTGTAAAAAGTACTGTTCGAATCTGTATTTATGATTCTGCAAGGAGAACTGTTAAAGAGCCCATGGCTGTTTCCAAGATGTCATTATTAGGAGTAGAGGTTATTTATTGCTATTAATGTTAACTATAGGTAGAAAAATTGCATGAAGTCTGCAATTTTACAAACCTCACCTTAGGAGGTTTGCAGAAATATTGAAAATCAATATAGCTTCCTTTTTACTATATTTTAAAAATCCACTATTTTTCCTCTTCCTTCAGGGTAATTCATCCTCGTTTTCCAGCTCAGAGAAAATCTTTGTGTAGTAGAGATGTCTCGTACAAGTGGGCACTGTAACTGCCTCATCCACTGTATCTTTATTGCATGCCTAATAGGAACCCTGAGGGTGCACTTCAAAATTGCTATGAGTTTAGTTCCTCTAGTGTAAAGAAGTTCTTAAATAGTTACAGATTCACAGTCTAAATTTTACTGGTATCTCTAACTCGGGGAGAATGAATGAAACATGCCAGACAAAGGAAATGGTGCAGCTGTTGGCAAAATATCTGGCTAGCCATAAATGGGAACATCTGGGATCTCTCACTTATCTCAATGGACAGTGCAAACAGCCAGTGCTATATTTAAATCTTAGAGATTTTGCTCACTCCTTTCGCTTTCACTACACTGTGCTGAAGATGTTAGAATTCATTCGGTTCACTGTTTTGCCCAAGTCTGGATTTTCAGATGACTGATCACATTATTAATCTACTCATCTATGTCCTCAGGGAAGAGCTGAATGGGAAGGACTGAGGATTCCACACTTTTGAATTTTGAAGAGTGGTTCTGATTTACATTTAATTAAACTTCCCAGCTACTTGCAGGTGCTTGGATAGATATTTGCCGATGTCTAAATTTCCTAGTAAGCATAAGCATGATATCTAAAAAAAAAAAATAGTTAATATAAAAGTGGTGTTCTTCTTACCAAGATGACAGAAAACAACGCTGCTGCACTTCAAAGTTATTGCTGTATGACTTAACTCAAAGATAGAAAACTTTGAATCATATCTAACTAACTTTTTTTGGTACTGCATCTTGATTCTACTTCTAATCACAGAATGGTTGAGATTGGAAGGGACCTCTGGAGGTCATCTGATCCAACCCCCTGCTCAAGCAGGGCTACATTGACCCAGTTGCCCAGGACCATGTCCAGATGGATTTTGAATATCTCCAATGAGGGACACTCCACAACCTCCCTGCGCAATCTGTGCCAGCGCTCAGTCACCCTCACAGTGAAAAAGTGTTTCCTGATATTCATCTAGATAGAGACTTTGGTATTTCAGTTGCTGTCTGCAGCCTCTTGTTCTGTTACTAAGTACCACTGAAAAGAGCCTGGCTCCATCCTCTTTGCACCCTCTCTTCAGGTATATCTATACATAAATAAGATGCCCCACGAGCCTTGTCTTCTCTAGGCTAAACAATGCAGAGCTCTCAGACTTTCCTCATGCTCCAGTCTTTTCATCATTTTCATGATTCTTTGCAAGAATCGTTCCAGTATGTCCATGTGTCTCTTGCACTGGGGAACACAGAACTGGATCCATCACTCCAGGTTTGGACTTACTAGTTGTGGCAACACTTCTCCTAACACAGCCCATGATACTGTTAGCTTTCTTTGCAGCTAGAGCACATTGCTGGCTCATGTTCAGTCTGGTGTCTCCCAGGACAACTAGGTCCTTTTCTTACAAGCTGCTTTCCAGCTGGTGGGTCCTCAGTGAGTACTTGGGGGACTGGCATTATTCCTCTCCATGTGCAGGACTTGGCATTTCCTTTTCTTAAACTTTGTGATGTTTCTGTCAGACCACTTTTCCAGCCTGTTGAGGTCTCTGAATTGCAGCACGACCCTCTGGTATATTATCAACTCCCCCCCAGTTTTGTGTCATCAGTAAACTTGCTGAGGGTAACTCTACCCCATTGTATGGATTGTTAATGAAGATGTTGAACAGGATTGGACTCAGTGTTGGCTGCTGGCTAGTTACTGGCCTCCCACCAGATTTAGTACAGTTCCCATTGTCTGGGAACAGCTGTTCATCCAGTTTTCAGTCCACTTCACAGTCTGCTCATCCAGCCATCAGCTTCTCTATGAGGATGTTATAGGAGACAGTGTCAAAAGCCTTACTGAAGTCAAGGTAGAAAATTTCCAGTGCTCTTTGGTGATGGATAGGGGAGAGGCGCCTCATCTACCAAGCCAGTTATTTCATCATAGAAGGTTATCAAGTTGGTCAAGTATGACTTCCCCTTTGTGAATCCCTGCTGACTAGTTATCACCTTCTTGCCCTTTGCGTGCCTGGAAATGTTTCCTGGGATTAGTTGCTCCATCACCGTCCTGGGTATTGAGGTGAGGGTGACTGGACTGTACTACCTTGGGTCCTCCTTCTTGAAGATAGCAGTGACATTTGCTTTCCTCCAGTCCTGAGACACCTCTCCCAGTTGCTGTGGTGGTTCAAGGATCACAGAATGGCAATGATTGGAAGGGACCTTGGGATATCATCTAGTCTAACCCTCCTGCTAAAGCAGGTTCACCTAGAGCAGGTTGCACAGGACATCGTCCAGGCAGGCTTTGAATATCTCCAGAGAAGATAACTCCACAACCCCCCTGGGCAGCCTGTTCCAGTGCTCTGTCACCCTCAGAGTAAAGAAGTTCTTCTGCATATTCAGCTGAAACCTCTTATGCTTTAGTTTGTACCCATTGCCCCTTGTCCTGTCACTGGACACCACTGCAAAGAGTCTGGCTCCATCCTAGTGACATCCACCCTTAAGATATTTGTAAGTGTTGATGAGGTCCCCCCTCAGTCTTCTCTTCTTCAGGCTAAACAAGTTCAGCTCTCTCAGCCTTTCCTCATAGGAAAGGATTATTGAGAGTGGTCTTACAATGACATCAGCCAGCTCCCTCCCCTTGTGGTCTTTAGGGTTGTCTGGGATTTCTGAAGGCCGGTCATGCCTTCTGAGACTGAGGAGAAGGTGGCCTTCGGCACCTCAGCCTTCCCCATGTTCTGTGGCACCAGGGTCCCTGGTGTACTTACACACTTATAGAAGTCCTTCTTGTTGCCTCTGGTGTCCCTTGCTAGAGTCAACTTCAGTTGGGCTTTCATTTCATTCAGAGTGTATGAACTTCTGACCCTATTAAATAAGGGACATGTCCTGCTTATATCACTTGTAAAAAACCATCTAATAAAACATATATCTTACTTCCTTGTACCAATATTAAAGCCAACACTTGCTTTATTGCTCCCTGTAGATGTAAGAGCTGTGATTATGAAGAAAACATGTATTATGAAGAGCTTTTAGTCAAATGAACCCCTTTGACAGATATTGATTTAACATAATGCATTTCTAAATCCTATATGCTATTAGTAGGATGTCTGCCTTCAAAGAGGGGAGAAAAAACAACACCAAAAAAGATAACCCATAGACATGTCACTTGTGAAGACGAAAAAAATCATAATGATTTTCTAGTCAGCAGCATTAAATAACATAAGTCACCAAATAAGATGTTGTAGTTGACAGCCTTTCCTGTTATTGTTCGCATGATCGGATTCCCAAAATTTGGAAAGAAATTTGTTCTTCAGTGATTTAAAATATGTACTGTTGTTTGCTGAAAAAGAGACTTATCTATCGGCAGCGATCAATATCGGGAACTGCTGCCTCAATAGTGAAGGTCTATTTTAGTGTTCATTATATTCACACTCTGAAAAGCAAAGCCTATTCTTCCACATAGGAAGCATATGCATGTGCTTGCACATTTTCCTTTCCAGGAAAAACATGTGGAGATATCCTCAGATGGAAGGTCAGAAGACTTATCCATCTACTTATCCCAGAAAATAAGAAAGGATTTGGGGAAAAAAATGTTGTAGCTGAACATAACTTTAGACAGAACTGATGATCTTTTAATGCCCACGCAAGAGAAGCAAACCCCAGTGCATTTGTTCTAAACCACCACTTACAATGTCTCTCAGTCTACTTGTCAGACAGAAAAGCATAATGGTTTGAGAAACCATTGTCCCTAAAATGAACATACTGCCTCTTGAGATTAAACTTCTGGGAGGTTGCTGATCACGATGCCAAGAGTGATAAAGAGGGAAGAAAACCATCTCCCCTATTTGCTACATACAACTTTTGTTGCTGATTTCCCTTTTGGTATTGAAGTGTGTTGGCTATCGTGATGAAGCTCAGAATGTGATATTTGGATTTTTAGTGACTCTTGACTTTTCTCCCATCTGCAAAAGAAAAAAATGTACAGAAAACAATGGCATTCTAGAAAAAAACACAACATAAGGTTCAAAATACTTAATACATAATTCTATAATTAAATGAAACGTTTAACGGTGCTGAACTTTCTCTTCCTCCCACGCTTTTACAAAGTACTCAGTCTGATACTTGGAACTTTCCCGTTTTCATTTCTTTAATGGGGCTTCATGTAAGAAATGGAGTTTTCTGTATTGAAGAATTGCTTGCACAACCTGGAATGTCAGTGTTGTCTCTGTGTAAAACTACAGTCCGCAGATGTTGTACATTAGCTGAGGTGCTAGGATTAATCAATTTATGCTCAGTGATGGATCCATCCCTGTGACTATATGTAAAATGGGTAAGTGTTCATTTAGAGCTCTGACATGTAAGCTTGAGGAGAAAATACAGGTGTGAATTTAAAAAAAGGTTAAATCCAAGAAGGATCAAAATGTTATCATTGAGCATGTGCACAAACTGAATATAGTGGAAATACTCTATCATGTACACATATGGCTCTATATGAAATTGAACCATTCACTCCAGTAGAAGCTTGCTGCATCATAAACTTTGTAACTTACAGGGTGATTTAGTGCTGTTCTGAAGAGGGAGGAGAGTGGGGAAAAAAAGGTGAGGAAAAACCTTAAGCAATAACCATCGTAAATCCTGGAAGCTGATCTTTGAGTCTATATGGAAAAGTGGTCTTTTTTCCTAATGAAAGTGAACCCAGAACAAACCTGGTTATTAGCACTGTTAGCGTGACTACACCTGTGGTAGTAAGAACAGCAGGAAACATACAGTAAGGATAGCTATAAATTCAGAAATGGTAGAGAGAACGTCAGGCTAAGGTACGCTGTGACTGTCTGTGTGTTTTCCAGAGTTAAACCACTTCACTCTCCCTTCAGATACTAAGGTGTTTGCACCTACAGATCAGTAAATTACACACATAAGTAAACAAAAACAACTGGCTGACTTACTATGGTGAAACATCAGACTTTCTTTGTGGTGGAAGAGTTTTGGTTTTTTTTTTTATCTGAAATATGCATGAGGAGGGTATGTTCTGCTATCAATGCAAATTCCTTGAAATGGCAAATTTGAATTTGATGGACTTTTTAACTGTGTATATCCATCTTGCATGTACAGATAAAAAGGTTTTTGGTGGTATTTGTTGTTTGAACTAGATTTTTATACCTTTGAACACTTTAAGCATTGTATATGTGCATATAGATAATCAAGGGAGATGTATATATCAAAATATAGAATCTGAAAAATGAATAGCAATTCCTGTCAAATTAGACTGTAGTTCACAGTAAATCAAGAAAAATATTTTTACTTTATGATGATTGGTAGCATAATCAGAATTTTAATAGACTCAGACAAGATACACATTGCAGCATAACTGCTGCGTTTAAAGTTATTAATACTTTGAAAATCAGTAATAGGACTAGTACACCTGATCTAAAAATACTACTAAGGATTCCCTGAGATCCAACACTGTCCCCTTCCCCCCGCCCCCCCCATCATTGTGTAATGAATATTTCAGTTACTGCAGTAATAGTGCTGGGGTATCTTTGCTTTTAATTCATTCTTGTTATTCTAATCCTAGAAATAACACTACTACCCACCTAGATCAGAATGTTTAGGCTCTATGGAAAGCAAAATAGAAATTTTCTTCAGGATCAAAACAACAACAAAAAAACCCCATGAAAGTTTCTTTGAGTGCCAGAACTTGTTACGATGTTTGTGGGCAGCCTAACACAGGAGCATGCTGAAGTTGCAATGCCTATATTAAGAACTTGGCTGCATATCTAACAAACACACCTTACTCCTTGCTCTGCACCCCTCATCGTTCCTTTATGACCTGGTATCTACAAGAAGGAAGCAGATACATGTGAGGGAGTCGCAGTGCACTAAAATGCATCCCACTTTACCTGGGGAGTTTGAAAGATGCCATGAAATTACTCTACCAGTCCTAGAGCACAAGTGGCATTCAGAGGCATTGAACTTTTATGCAGCATCCATGAAGACGACCCTTTTTGCTGCAGTTTTCTGACAACTTTAAGCCGGGTGTTTGTGTGCCAAAGTGCTTGAAAACAAAATTTTTGTTACATATACTTGCTCTGCTTCTGTGCAAATGTAATGTGTGTTAATGAATATATGTGTGCATGTACATACTCTCAAAAGCAAGCATTTCAAAATATGTTTGTCTGAATTCTAAGCATTCAAGAAAAATAGTATCAATATGAGACATGAAAAAATATTCTGCTGAGTAGCCATATTAGAGTAACGTGAAAGCAGTAAGCTTCTAATTCTTAAATAACAGGACTGCCTGTAGTCAAATGAAAACAAGTAATAGCAGCTGTGCTTAAGGTAGGCAATGTCAGATTATAGTGGGTGTGGAATCAGCATGCACCAGTATACTGCTCTTAATCACAAGTGGGATTTCTGTTTCCAATATGATATAAAAAAACCCCAAATATGAACCATCTTAAATATTTCATCTTACTGCTGTAACATTTCTATGATATGACTAAGTGTGCTCATGGTGGAATAAGGTGATGTGTCTTGCTTGTGTTTTGGTGCATCTTCACAAGAAGGTGGGGTGCTTGGGTCAGAGCTCTCAAGCTGACATGGTCTACAGTCTGTAGTGCTCTATCTTTTGCCTTTTGGAGATTTGAGTTTGATCATAGTTTGTTTAAATATAAGTTCCAAAATGTCTTTAGTGAAGATCACTGCTGGCAGTATGGTCTCATGTTATTTTGAGGCTAGGGAAGTCTCAGCTGAAGTATTTAGCTGTTTTACACGGCTGAAATCAAATGGATATACATAAGTTGAAAATAGTATGCTAGTGCCCTTGAAAAAATACATCAATTATTTCACTCTAAAGTATCTTTTGGAGAGAAGATACACGCAAGGCTTATTTGGTTGAACCAGCTTAAGTAAATAGGGTGAAATCATTCTATTAGGCCGATGAATCCACCAGAATGTAGTCAAGGAATAAATTCTTCCACTTATATTTATGGAGAGAGATATTTTCTTCATGAGTTCAGACTTTTCAAAAACCTCTATTGCTGATATCAAGCAAACTAACTGTGAGCTGAAGAAATTACTGTCACTACTTGTGGAGTAAGTCACCACTGGTTATGAAACATCTAGATTAAAAATGGGGCAATCACTGAGAGATACTTATATTCCAAAGTACTTTAAGAAGTACTCTTAATGTATAAGAAGTATTCACAATCTTTCATATGGATATTTTTGTATGTGTTTTGGAAATGGGTGGAAAAAAAATAGTTGAGTACTTACAATTCTAATAGAATTAGAAAAATAATGTGGAGTTCTGGATTCCTTTTTTACTAACTGTTAACCTTACGGCAATATCCTAATTACTCTTTGGATCAATGTCAAGAATGTTCTGCCACTGAATATTTGAAAATGTCTGCTTTAACTTGGCCAAGTGGATGGTTTTCAGTGTCTTTGGGTAATGCTGCATACAGTTTAAACTGATACTTGCTGAACCAGCACTAACACTTCCAAAGTGCTTATTCTGTACATACCCTGAATTGTCTAGAAACGAGTCTGGAAGTCTGCTACAACAGTGATCTTCAGTCAAAACCCACACTTTTTCATGATCAACACCTTGGTAATACAGACACAGCACCAAAATGCATCCACTCAGGTGAAAGTGGGGGGACCATAGACAGGAGAGCCCACACAGGTACACACCTTCCTGCTGTTGCATCAGGGTTGCCCTCCTGTGGTGAATGTTCAAACACTACCAGTGCATTAACTGTATTGTGGCCATAACCCCCTTTTTCTTTCAGGTTGAAAATTAGCTTGCAAATGATGCTTGTTGGGTCATTACGCAAGTCAGGTGTTATAATGTAGATGAACATTTTCAAGCCATGAGTAGATGCAGTGAACTAGAAGAATAGACCCATTCCCTCAGGGCAAAAGAACTCTGGATGCTTTTCTGTTGTGTACACTTGCAATGCGTTATGTGTATGTGTGGATTTGTCCAATACTTGTATGTATATTCTAACACCAGATTTTATTTCCATGTTGATTCAGAGTAGATTTTCTAAAGAATCAAAATGTAGTTCTGACTCTTGAGGTTAAAGTTCATGATGTGGGATCATTTATATAAGAGTTTGTTTGTATGACAAAGTTCTGCATCAGTTGTATAGTGTCCTGGAAAACTGAATTAGCTTATTTTGGAGGTTTGGCTCTGAAAGCTAGAGGAACAAGTACTGAGCCCGCTAGCTTAATGCAGCTCTCTGTCTTGGTATAGTAATTCCATTGTTCTGCATGTGACTTACTGTACGATGGTTTCTTCTTTCATAATCTCTCTCCTACTGTCATTTCCCCCACCTTTTTCTCCCAACATAAACATATATTCATCTTAAGGATTACAATCTGTTTTGCTCTGTTGAAAGGACTTAAAATTCAACAAATGTGAATGAGAGCTAAAGGACATACACATACTTAGCCACAAAATAATGATCATGGTGTTATTGCCATCTATATCACTATCAAAATAATATTACCATATTACTTGATTTGGCATTAAGGAATTAACTGGACGCTAGTTAGAACTGAACAGAGTGAACAGGTGGATAATTTTTTAGTCTTTTCTACATGTATTAAATCAAATGTTTTAAAAAAAGTCCAAATACTTTGTATTAAAGCATTGTGACATTCGCCTTGAGACCTAAAAGGCAGACCCTTACCTACAGTTCCATCCGTACTGCTTCAAGATAACAGCCTTACTGTGTATGTGTGTATTTGTGCGCCCCAAATATCTGTACTGCTTCAAGATAACAGCCAACTGTCTTACTGTGTATGTGTGTATTTGTGCGCCCCAAAACCACCCCATGAAATTGTTTTGGAAGTAGTGACAGTGAGATATGCAGATAGAATAATAGGTGGAAAGACTTTCAAAATGTGGTATTAAGAATTTAATGTCATAACTGCTCGTACATTGTAATGTCGTACCTTGTTTTAGTGGATCACTAGACCAAATGACTTGTTTCTGTCAATCTCTTCAGCATATTAGTAATTTTTGTTGAATAGTATGACTCTTACTGTCTAGTTCAGCTGCAAGCAAGTCCAGTGCAGTGTATAATTGCTTGATGGGCAGCTCAGCATTAGTCTTTTTTTGTTGGTAATATGAAATGTGGAAAGTAAATGTCCAGGGTTCTGTAGGACCAATGTGGGTAAGCTGACAGTTAATCTGCAGAAAGTAGATGCTGGAACAGTTGCAAATCTGGTTTTGTCCTGGGTTGAATAAACAGCCTGAATTCTTAAAATCCCAGATAGTCTTGAATTTTTCTACATCAGCAATGTATTTTGTCTTTAAGCTCCAGCATTAATTTTCTGAATAGACAGAGCTGTAACCTTACATCTATTTCATTTTTAGTATCTTCCAATCCAGCTTCCTACAACTGCACAAGGAAACTAAATTTGACTTTTTTTAAAATCCATGAGTGATTACTGATAAATACTGCCTTCACAATCATGTTTATCTGCAAGAGGTTTTGAGCTCTGAAAACTGGAAAACATTCACACTCAATCATCCTGCTTGATGTTTCACAGGCAGTCTTTCTTATATCATCATGTCATAATACATCATATATCATCTAAGTCATAATACAGACATGATAAAGAAGACTGAGAAAGGCTGAGGATCTTCCTGTATTCATTGTTGCTCCTTATCTTCTCATGGTTTTCTTCCTGTCCTTGGCAAATTTCTCTTCAGCAGAGCTGAGTAGTAGGGATGTTGCAGAGATCCAGACATACAATTATTTTCCATCAAGGTTGCACATCTTCCTTGAGCTTGGCCAACTGGAAATTTCTTCTGAAGTTTGCCTAGCTACCACTTCTATATGTGGTAGACAGAATGTCCATGGTGAGAGAATATATACACACATTTAAGGGTACAAGCTAATAGAAGAACTGCACTGCAGAGTTTGTAAGATGCTAGAAAATTTCCTGAAGAAATTTGAAGTGAAGAACTACTGAAAAAAATACACTTGCATTGAAAATAACACAAATGCAAGCCCCCAAGTTCTGAGTTCTCAGTTAGTGAAAAAAAAAAAAGTAACACTTTAGTTTGTCTTCCCTTTATGGCAGAAAGGGGAGTTAGAACAGTTTTACAGTCAAAAAAATTCTATGGAAAATCTACCTTGTGTTACAAAAGCAAGCTACTAATAGATGTTCTTTTTTTACTATTTCCAGATTTTTTTGCTAAAGTGTTGTAGCACGCTTATGATGGAATGATTTTGAAGATGTTTATTTCAAAGTTGCTTAGAGTCAGTGTCTTGGGGGCATGGGGATGGAAAATGAATGAGTTCTATATCTGCAGCATGGGGCAAAAGGTTTAGAATATTAAATATATTTTTTCCCCCAGGGTTTTCTGAGATGTGAGCAGATGGAACTTTGATTTCAAGCATAAGCCCAATGATAAAAGATTGGAAATCACACCATTAAAAAATTATAAGCAGTAGGTTATAAATTTTTATCACTCACTATTGTTAATTAACCTTTAAAAGCTGATCATGTAGAGAAAGCCTGGGGTTTGGTTTCTGTGGGAACACTTTTTAGTAGTAATGAGCACCTGAGGATTCTTTTCTCTCCCAGAGTGAACATGACATTTCAATTCTCAAAGATGTGTGTGTGATGCCAACACCTTTCAGTGTTTAAGCATAGCAAGAAAGCTTGGTATTTTCCATATAGATGCAGAAAGGGCAGTGATTTTCTTCTGCTTAGGCTGGACACGATTCCAAATTTTCCACTGTCACATTCAAGAATTAGTCCCATGAATAGCACTCATTTTCAGAAGTGTTGCTGGGAACCTTTTGCCGACATTTTGCCATCAGCAGGAGCGAAAATGATGGCTTGTAATGACTTTTTCACCTTTGCTTATATTTATCCAACTGGATATGCTTGCATTTTTGAAGGCATTTTAAAATACTTTTTTCTTTCAAACAAATTCAGTTGCACTAAAATAGGCACTAAAAATAATGGCAAAAGAATACTATTTTAGGATCTTGAATCAAGTTGCTCCAGATGGTGCAGAAAGATCCTTGGACTATCCCACTTGTATATGTAGCATGACCTGGATCCTGCAAATGCTTTGCATGAACTTGACTTTTTTAAAAAAAAAAAAAGTCTTCAGAATGAGAGGGACCGGGGGCAATGTCAGTAACTTGTTTATGTACATAGACTCTTCCGTGCAGGTGAGAAGACCCTGTGCTAATCTCCTACTGTCACCCACAGTCCTAGATCTCAGTTTGACAGTGGGACCAGCTGTGCCAAGGAACACAGATGCTTTAAGTATGTAGCATATATCTAATGTTGACTGCAGATGTTAAATGTGTAAAAGTGGAGAGCCATCTTGTGTGTCTATATACATATATGTAAACACAGGTATTGGTTTCTGCTTTTTCCCCTGTTGCTTATTGTTTTTCTAGGCTCATTCACCTTTCATCTAGAACCCCAAGGGTAGACAACACAATGAATAAAATGATTTAAAATTGTTTTGAAATACATGTTAGTGTGAAGTGCTTACAGTTTAAGAAACTTGTGGATTTTTTTTGTGCGTATGAACATAGACCTCAACAGAAAAGTATAAAGAAAAAATTGCAAATACTTCCATTAGTGAGAGGGACAAAAATGTTGTATCATGAACATACTAGTGTTTGGTATTTTTTCATTATGATTAAACCAGATATTTTTCTTTTCAGTATTAAGCCACAATCTAGTATAGCTAGCGTGCTAAGGATTAGAAGTTGTCTGGCAGTAAGTTTAGTATCTTCTGAATCTATATGGCTACTCTGTGGTGCCTTTCCTTTTCTTAAACTTCACTTTAGACTGGAGACAGTTTTCTGAAATTTCCATGGAGACATGAATTAAATTTTAAAAAACCCAAACCATCACATATATAAGAATTGGAACAATTTTCTGACTTTTTTTTTTTTATTAGCTCTAGCAAATACTGCAGTGTTGCTGTTTGTTTTTAAAAATTTACTATTTCTACCTACTTCAGAATGAGACTAGCTGGAAAATAAGGCCTGGGCACTTGTTTTCAGTCCTTCCTTTCTATTAAAATGTCTCATTGGCTTTGGTTCCTTGTATTTGTATTGACAGATGCAAATGGCTGAATATGTTGTGGTACAGACATGGGTTTGAGCCTGTGTCTGGAACATCTGACCTTTTTATGGATATATTAGCAGCATGAGGAAAAGGTCTTCCCCAAGCAGGCAATAATCCACTGTTATATGGCCAGCAGTATATATCCTGTGTAGGACAGATGAATGAAATCTGTAATGTCAAACTTGTGGGAAATTCTGATCTTCTGCTGTTTGGTTTTCATACCAACCCACACCAAGAGTCTGAAACTTTTGGATTTTTACAGAGTGGAAATTCTGGCAGTTTGAGTAGAAAAACTCAAAATATTTTAGTTTGAAACTTCTTAGAAGGTAAGCAGAAACTGAAGTGACCCCCTCACAGGGAAGGTCTCAAGAGATATGATGCCACTACGAAAGTAGGACAGCAAAACTTAGCAGTAATGTGTGGTGAAAACCAAATTGGATACACAACGTTTTTTAGGGAAAAATGAAAGGGTCTGCTAGTCCAGCTGGCCAAGTTTTGCTTCAGCCTTAATGAGGTACTTCAGAGGAAGTGACAAAAAAAAAAATGTAGAACAGAATGTTGTCCTTACATGCTATTAAAAAAGATTGACCAAAAAACCTTTATCCTGTAAACAAAATCTTAAATAGCTGAACTGGTTGTTTATTAGAGGAAGAGGAAGACATTAAAAGGAAAATACTTTTTCTGTATTTCTTCTGCCCATGCATTTCTCTATCAAGCTTCACTTTGCAAATCAGAGCTCCCATTAATTGCTCTCTGTATGAAGTAGCTCACAAGATAAAACCTCTGACCCCAACAACAAACAACCACTTCTCATGGACTTCATAACAGAAAAAGGCCCCGAGATCCTTAGTTTCTATTTCTGACTTTGAAGTAATAAAAATAGTACCTGAGAAATAGGGAAGGAAAAAAAAAGTCTAATGCTATTAGTGTTTTTTAAAACAAAAAGACAAATACTTGCTCTCCAGTGTTTAATATCCCCTTTCATTTTTTTTCCAGGTACTTGCAATTGTGTGCTTCAAAATAAGACAGTGAGAGTTTATATTTTATTTTATAGATATAGAAGCTTGATAACAGCATTTATGTGTAATTCACAAACATCATGTTGTCATTTACATTTGTGTAAATCATAAGAAATGTGATCCAGAAAAAAATCAGAATAGGAAAGGGAAATTATAATTCAGAACCTCAGGGAATGTGCATCTAGAAGTTAAGTCTGTTCTGTGATCTACTAGATCCTAATGGCTTAGGGTATTGGAAAAATTTTCAAGTAGGGCAAGAGTTTGAGTTGTAAAACCCCTGCTTTATTAAAATTAGCTGTGAAACTCCTTTTTATTTTATTGGAGACATATTCTCTTTCTGTAATTTGGATCGGGGTTTTGGTATTTTAGCACTCCATGTTTCTCCCCACTGTGCCAGGCTTTCTTTCCAAATGCTGAAGCTTAGCTGGAGCTAAAATAATTAAATTATGGTAACAGCTTCTGAGTAGCAGCCAAAATACTCTCTGCAGTCAGAGGAGGTTTTTGAAGCACCTGGCTTCTTCACTGTTTAAAAACACCTACTCTTTCTCAGCTTTTAAATTAACAGTAGCAAAAGCTGAACCTGAAGGAGTCTGAGAGGTTGGAGAGGCTTCTTCTGGTGTCTGAATAAGCATCTCTAATGTTGTCAACTACATGTCTTTTCTGATAACTTTCTGTAAGAAAAAAATGTTGAAAGAGGGAAACCTTATGGTAAATCACTGAGGAATGTCCCTCAGATCTCTTCTGAAGTAAAAAGCAAATAAAGTGTATGTTAATGATGATAGAGGGTGTACACCTCTCTTCTCTCTTTACTTCTGTAAACACTATCTGATGAAAGAAAAGGAGAGGATGGCTACTAGATGTGCCTCAGGTACCTGCAGTAGGCACAGACAGCTGGCAGGGCATCGTAACAGACTCACCGTGCTCTGCAAATGTCACTGCTAGTGCCACAAGAGCTGAGCTAATGACAGGGCTATCAATATTGGCGGCAGCCCAGATGAAATTAGTATTGAATCAAATTAAATTTACCCATCTCAAAAATTGCTGCCTTCTGCTCCAGTGACCCTGTAATAGTACTCACGCTTATTTTTAGATTGGTCATCATAAGGACTTTTCACAATCTGGAACACTTTGTCAAGTGAGTAGAAAGAAACAGAGGAAGTATGAATAGATAAATCCTCTAGCTTTTTCTGACGGGGTTATTTCTTATGTCTATACTGCATTCTGAAACCTTTGCTTTTTACTGGATATGTACAATTACTTTAGTCTGAAGATACCTGTAGGAGGCCCTTTTGGTTGTGAAGGCAGCTTTTTGTGCAGCTTCTCTCTCGGTGATATATGTGTCTGTGCAGCAGCTTATTTAGTATGTTGGCAGGAATGGCTTTTTGCACTTGGGGAATTGGGTCACATGATACAGATGACTTTTCTGAATTTATCTAAAGCAAAGTGTGCGTCTTCTCAGGTCTGGGCTTGCGCTGTTTGCATACTGAATTGCTTCCTTCCAATTTCCAAGGGAATTTCTACTTCTGAATACAAGGCTATTTTCTCAGGTTAATAAATGCAGAAGGTGATAAACTTACCTGAAAAACTTTTTGGACAGCTCTTAAATGAAAAATGCCAGAAAAGAAACACACCAGACAAGGAACAAAGATTTTTCTTGAGAAGCTCTTGAAGACCTCTAGAGCATCAAGGAACATCATCATTTGTAACATTGCTGATCTTGATTTTATCAGTTACTGGTTGATAAATGCAGGGGGCCAATAAAAACACTCATTAGTTTCCCATCTGTATGTCTGTGCATCCATTCATGACTTGCAGAGTATGCATTTTCTTCACTTAATGTGTTTCCATGTCAGAATCTATTTTACACTGTATTTCAGATCCTGCTTAAGTAAGAAGCTGTTGCATGAAGTTGCCTTGGATATCTTATGGGAAAAGGCTCTGGTGATGAAGTGATGTTCTTTCTCCCTTATGCTGTATTATATTAACATATCATTTGTAACCATATAGCTGTTTATAGTAGCAAAGCATACTTTCAAAATTATGGAAGTAGTGAGAATTTTGTGGTCCCCATCCCTGCAGTTGCAAGGCTTACACCTCCCAGGTGCTGAAAGTGGTGCCTTGCTCTCTATTGTAGACAACAATCTTCCCTTGTCTCTAACTTACAGCAGCCTTGGGTTATACATTTTCTGTTACTGAACTGTCACTTTCAGTTGGGCATGGGAAATAGGTAGAAAACCAGAAATATTACAAGTCCTGCTATTGCTTCAAGGTTGTGTCAGGGTGAGTTTCCTGCTTGCTGCTTTGGAAGTGATTAGCTATCTAGGATTTTTTAATCTTATTCTCTTCTAGGGTTCCCCCCCCCAGGATTTCCAGGGAATCTTTCTATGTACAGAACAAGATGGAAAGACTGTCCTCCTAAATTGAACAAGATAGTTGTATTTGATCCAGTATGGGGTATTCTCCTAACCACAATATATACAAGATCTTGGAGACTATTTGTTTCTTTATCCTATTA
Organism: Egretta garzetta; assembly: GCF_000687185.1. Taxonomy (NCBI): domain Eukaryota; kingdom Metazoa; phylum Chordata; class Aves; order Pelecaniformes; family Ardeidae; genus Egretta; species Egretta garzetta. Next base: position 20,522 of record NW_009260060.1, read on the forward strand.
GGCCTGAGTTGGCATATACTTCTGGAAACAGCAGAGGTGAATACCTGAAGTTCTGCTTCAGGATAGGTAGTGCCTGTTTCGGGGTGTGTATAAAACTGTGTGAGCACTGATGAAAGAAGGTGATCTCTTGCCACCACCCTCTTTTCTTTTTCTCTTCTGCTTCATGCAGAAAGTGAAATATGAGAGGACCAATTCTTCTTGTGGCTTGCTAATAATTGAGTTTCCCTAATTGTAAAGGTATTGCGGATCTGTTTCACTCTTTTCCCTTGCTCTATCTGGAAACAAAAGGAAAAGGAGGACTCAGTTCATTCTTCTTTGCATGAGAGAAGGAAAGGGAAATCTTATATTACTACTTCACTCACAGTAAGAAAGAGGTTGTGTTTTCTTCCAAGTATACCTCTTGTCAGTCAACTTATTTTTTCACAATGGTACAAGGCTTGTTGATTTCGAGCTGCTCCTCAACGGTCTTATGTGACTTTAATTATGATTTTTCGTTATTTTCAGGTCTTATCTCTTTACATGTAGCATGGTGTTCATTAAAGATATATTTATGTGAAAGACAGACTTCACTTTACAAAAGTCTTTTTCCATAGCTCAAGGCTTCTGTAGCAGCTAAAGTAAGAGTTTTTAAATAGTTAGACGAGACTATCCTTGTTTCTTAAAGCTTCATCTCAGTGCATCTGTGGGAGGTGCACTTGCTTCACACTAACCTTTATTTTCATTCAGCTGGAAAACAGAACTATGTTTAAAAACAGTTTTAGTTAAATACCATTTTCCTTTTTTTAATTAGAGACTGCAGATATTTGAGTTTGGCTTTTGTTATACTGCCAGCTGTAGGAACACAAAGTCTTGGCCTCCATGATGGATGTTTTACTATAGAGTGAAAAAACCCCAAACAGCCCCTCCCAGCTCTTGAGTAGGTATAACATAACAAATACCGACATGGCTACCTAAAACTCAGTAAAATTAGGCTGATCGCTTGCTGTTTCATGAATAGTTGTACTGTGAACAGGTAGTGTTTATATTTTACTCCAGAACAGACAGTGCATGTATGTACAAAGTCCAAGTGCAAATGAGCTCCAGGTACATAATCTCCTCTGGGATTTGGCATTCTTTAACAAATTAGCAGGAAGCAGTTCTAGTGAAACTTAATTTTTCATCTTAGAATTGCAACTAAGGCTGCTCAGGTTCTGTCTTAGGAATACAGAAGTGCCTTTCACAAATTTCTGCAGAGCCTGGGATTCCTCTCAGTTATGTCAGAGGTGCAGCTCAAGTCAACAGAATTGCAACAGTGCTGCAAAATGAATGAGAGACAATTAAGCTTTGTGCTCATAGCTCCATATTCTGAATTTTTAGGGTTATGCTTGAATTGTGTAGAGCTAGCCATTTCTAGTGTAAACACACCCCATTTGGGAGACGATGACACTGATTTAATCAACTTAATAGCAGAAATATTTTGACATTCAATCTGAAAGGAATTGAAGTTGATCAACCTCTTACTAGACTGATTATCCTAATAGTTATACAATGGCTTTAGATATTGAATATCTTTGTCTTGAAATAGTTTCAAACAGTGACATTAATCTGATATAACTACTAGTTTTCATTCTTTACAGCTTGATAGCCTCAGCAGATTAATGTAGCAAGAAGAAGGTAGAAAAGAATGATCAGTTTCCTGAATATTTGTATGATTTTGAACACTAGTGTCAGCGAATTTACTGTATCTGAATAAGGTAGGAGTCTCCCCTGAACATATCCTAGCATATATTGACTTCAGATAAATTTTATTCTTAACTTGTAATAAAACAATGGACAAGAAAGATTACTGAAGGCCAGAAGACAAAAGAAATAGAAATCAAATGACCTAAAAATCAAGATGTTGCAAAGATTTTGCTCTCTTCTCTCCTGAATAAACAAGTATAGTAGCTGGGCTCAAGCTTTCTGAAGATTCATCTTGCATGTCTGTCTGTTTTATATGAGCAGATGTAAGACACTTAAATAATGACATCTTTCATCCCCATTTCAATGAAAATGGAGATGATGGGTTCTGTGTTATGTTAGGAAAGGAAGAGAATAATTACAACTGATTAGAGGAAGGCTTAAGAGATTCTGGAGATCCAATTAGCCTTCACGTGATCATCTGGCTTTAAGGAGTAGCCCCTTTTTGTCAAGAAGGGTATTGGTCTGTCTGACCACAACAAAGTGAAGCAAGTGCTGAAAGATCCCACTGGGTCTATATTTTGTTCAAGGTGGGTGAAATTATAGGTGTATACCAGGGACATTGGAGACAAAACCCTGTTGTTAATTTTTTTCTTTTTCCTCAGAACATCCAAACAATTGATCTTCATCAAATGAGCCCTGAATAAAGGAGGTTGTTACTCTTGCAACCACTTGATTTTTACAGTGGTTGTTCAGTGCTCAAAATATGGATGTATTCAACTGTTCTACAGCAGCATAATTTCAAAATATTTCTGCTTGAGAAAGATGGTAGAGTGTAATACCTTAAGTTGCCCAGTGGAGTTATTCTTAATATACATTGAGTATTACACATTTTAAACGAATTTCTGAAAGACTTCTGTTTTGAAGTTTCATTGCTTATAATTTTTGTTTGATCACCCCTGGAAGTCTTATAGGGGTAGATCTGAGACTGCTTACCCTTTTAATCACACTGAAGGTGGAAATACACCAGAGTGGTATGTTTTATGTGTATTTACATGACCTGTTTTGGTATTACAGCCTCTTTATTAGCCAAGTCCATTAAATACTCTTTTCCCAATGGCAATAAACCTGTGTAACCCAGTTTACTTCATAGCTCAGAGTGTGATGCTGAGATCTCATGAGGAGAGATGTGCCACTTTCTTGCTATTTTGGGAAGAGTAACTGGAGCATTTACCAGTTTGTAACGTAAACATGTTAACATTTATGCTGCTCCTTAAAATTATTCACTTACCCGCATTAACAGTGTGGGTGGCCTACTTAGATGGGCTTTTGGTTATCTGGTCTTAATACATCGTCTTACATTTTACTTCTTTGCTCTCTTCATCTGTTATGCTTGCTTTTAATTTTCTCTTTCTTAGGATATGCGTTTATATTGCATTGTCTGTTGTATGTCTCTGATCATGTAGGGAATCAAACGAACAGCAGAGAAAGACCATGAGGGTGAAAAGCTGGCATTAATAGGTCCCAAGGGATTACTAGGATTTATGATTATTTCTATCAGCACTAGAATAAGTATTAAATATTGAGCAGTCAAGTAAATGAGAATTCTGTAACTTACCTAGGATGACTCATTCTTTTACTATAGTCTAAACCTATTTTTTTCTGAAGAGAAGCGCAAATTTTCTCAACCTTCACACAGTGCCTTTGCACATGCGTAAACAGGGTTTTCAGATGTGTGGCACTGAGTATGTAACAAAAGCATTGGCAGTTTTTGAGCGCTCTTCTCAGAATGTGCTGATATTTACACTTCAGAGTATAGGCTATTATAAATAGAACACCACAACAGGCGTACTTGTCCAACTTGCAGGAGCTGCAAAATTATTTCAATTCATTGATAGAGGATTCAAGTACAAGTATTACAAATCTACTAAATAAACGGGTAAGACTGTGCATCCAAGTACAAAAGGGACTACTGGTGAAGCATATAGGGATGTTGTTAGTCCTTTATTAGTCTGATGTCAAGTGACTTTTCAGTGACCTTATTTCTGAGTGTTCAGAGTTGGGCACATCATGATGTTGACCTAGTCAGAATACTGCATGGTGTTGCTATATTGTAATAAAACTCTTTGCCCATATAATGCGTGGGTCAGACCCAAGAACAGTAGGTCAGAACATAAAAAATGATCAATCATTTAAACTAGTAAAAAGTACTTCCCTAGTGTAATCATATTATTTTAATACTATTCTGAGTATTGTTTTCTACCACCACAATACTGGTGCAACTCAATACTTTTAGGAGACCTGGATTCTAGATATGGGGTCGGTTTTCCTGTCCCCAGTTCCTAAAAGTTGATAAAGCTTTGTTTGGGATTTATCCCAGCAAATTTGAGCTGCCTACAAGCTGGGTGTGTAGTGTAGCTAGATGAGAGACAAATATTTCTCCTGGAGGCAAGAGGATGAATCAGTGGGAATGAATCTATAGTTTTCTATTGATTGCTTAGGCTAGATGCTAGACTCCAGGCACCTAACTTTTAGATGATTAAACTTAGGTAAGTCCTGCTTAGCTATTTCCATTTGTTTCTTAAGAACAATACTTTGGTAACTCTGGGGGAGTAATTTCCAGAAACTGAGTTGCTGGTGACAATTTTATGCTGTTAATTAAGAAATATATGCTCGCTTTTGCACTCCGTTAGTTTTTCTTGCTGTAAGGTGGAGCTTGTCTATTGTCTTTCCAGAGATACTGAAAGGGAGGACAGAACAATTACTAGAGGTAAAATATGATGGAATTTTTAATATGAGTTTTGCAATCTAGAGCCTGTATGCATTTTGGGCAGTCACATCAGAAGATGGTATCACTCTGCTGTTTTTCTCCCACTTCACACTTTGAATGTCTGTCTTGCTCTCTCTGTGGGAGCAGTGTGCTGCTTTTCTTCAGTCTTTGCAACAACTCTCTTTTTTGGCAAAAATAAAATAAAAATGGCTGGGCTGAAATTTTTGAGGCATGGGAAAAAATTAATGTTAAACTATAGCTATTGAATGGGAAATTTTGAGATAGGCCTGTTCTTCTGTTCAACTCATAAGTTCCATCCTTTTTTAGCTGTGAGAAATCATGGGCTTGTAAACAAGGCTTTGCTTCTTTTAGCACTGGGACACACATAAATTAATAGCTAAAAAAGCTAACATCCTGCCAAAACATATGTATCTTTTCAAAGATATAGCATAAAGTTAATGAGCTTGCAGTAGTCTTGTTGTTGCAGTTCATAACGTGGTTTCTGTTTTCCTCCACAGCGATTGCATTTATATCACATAGCATCAGCAGATAATCTCTTTACTGACGCTCTTTTCCAGAAGATTCTTATTGTACTGCTCAGTTGTGAAAGTAGCCCACTTGAGGATGTTGGTTGGGGTTTTTTTTGTTGTTCTTTCTGTTTCTTTCAAACACATGCCCAGGAAATATTGAATGTCCCTGAAAGAGACTGGTATCTTCATAAATTTCAAGCCACTTCAAAAAACTCACACAAAGCTGTTAGGGTCATTAGTCTTCCAAGCAGAAGCATCTTCAGGGGAATGCATATTAAATGGCTGTAAGAGACAAGACAATGAGTGAGGGAGAGGAATTGATTGCTAAGTGGAATACTATTTGAGTGTACTTGGCGGGGGGGCGGGGGGGGGGGGGAGGAAGAAATGAAGAGATGATCTAGTTATGCTCAAATGCAGCAGGACTAAGACAGAAATGCAACATGTTACTCCCTGTAGCCAGACTTTTAAATAGGTTGGATGCCCTCCAATAATTTAAATGAATCTTTAGCATGACTCATGACCACGCTGAGCTTTGCCAGTTTCACTGCAGGGAATTCCTCCTATGTGAAGGTGACACTTTGTGGCCTGTATATTTTTTGATGTTGTGTGTCGTCTTGCCAACTAATCATTTTAATAGAAAGGTATTAGTACTTTAATATCAGTTCTTATGCTTTATGTAACAATATAGCAATCGGCAAAATGATTATGGGATAAAATGGAGAAATACTGAATTAGTAAAGTCTTTCTATTGTTATTATTAAATCATAGTGCAGTATACAAGGAAAAAGTGAAATGTGAGCCTTCTACTATTCAAAAGAAATTTCCCAATTACAGCTGTTCCAGCTTTTGTTATTATTTTTTCCTTTTGTATATGTTTTTTGCCTTAATTAGCTATAAGAATTTTGAGACAAGACTTATGTCTCCATTTTTACTGCAAATTACACCTCAATCTAGAATGCCATGTTTTGCAACTCTATAAAAACAAATAGATGGCTGGTTTTGGACTAACTCTGAGAAAAACTTTGAATCACACTGTTTGTTGTGAAATGTCTTTATCTTTCAAAAGAACTGTTCAGAAAATAAAATAGTCTGAAAAAAAAGACACCCCTCCCACCCCAAAACCTAAATAGTTTCCTGAACGGCCCTCTCCTTTTTCTGTATGCTGAATATGTAGTAGTTATCAGGGTGCACTAGGTTTTGTCTGGTGATACAGTGCACAGCCAGCAATGCGCTTCCCTATCTCAAATATTGCCTTGCTTACAAAGTGAGGGCACAGTTACAATGGCACCAGCTCCTGCTCAAGAAGAAGAGCATAGAGAGGGTCCATCTTCCAAGGGGCCAGCTCCCAGGGTGGGGAGCTCTCTGTGGTGCCCCAAGTCTTTGCAAGATTGCATGGTCCAATGGAAAAAATGAAGTTTCCCATTTCCATTTCCTGGCTGTTAAATAGAACTTCAATAAATTAAAGACTGTAACTTTCTTTTTTTCGTATAGGTCTAAACTTGTGTAGTTCTCTTACTGTCAGGTAGTCCTAAAAATGAAATTTTATGGATCAATATGCATCAGAAGCTCCTTCCATGACCCAATCCAGTGGGAGATATCAGCTAAAATCCACCAACTATAGTATATAATAAAGCCTTTTTTGTTCCTTAGCTAATAAGATTCTCAAATAGCAACATTACCATGGGTAGAGTAATTTCCCAAACAGCACAAGAATACATCCAGAGTGAGTTAACAAATGCTTCTGAAACTACACCTATACCCGTCTTTTGAAGAGAGACTTAAATTTACAGCTGGTCATACTCAGGCAGGTCATCATGAGTCATCCCGCACTTTTCATAAAGAATATCATAACTATGTTACAATAATATTTTGGCTGAGCCAATTGACACTTTTGACAGTGAACTTATTCAGTCAAGCAAAATATCACAACCATGCAGTTACACAACTTGTATTCTGGAAGTGGTTGCCAATGACACATGGTTTGCAGCCAGTATGAGTGTGGTTATAGTTGCAAAACACTGTAAATACAACTTAAGACTTAAAAATGGTGGTCTGTCTAGGTCTGTGAATTACCTCAGTTGATTCAGTTCCATTTACCAGAGGTCAGTATGCTTGGATGTCAGGTTTTCATTCTATATGTTCAACCAAATTGCTTGATGTTACATCATCACAATAAGATATCTGTAGAGTTAGGCTTTGTCACCTTTCAAAAATGAATGTCAGCACTGAATTTTGTGAGCTCCTGACTTTAATCCTATAAAATGCAACCCTTCTTTCTAAATTCTGTGATTCTTCTATAGCTATATGTTAATTTCTAGTTGAAGTTTAGAGCCTCTAGAAACAAGTAGAGGATTCTGGTCACCTACATATATACATAAAGGTATGTATGCCTTTGTATCAGCAGTTGTGGTTACCTGAGCTGGATTTTTTTACTTTGGGGTTTTTTAAGCATCAAGTTTGAATAAATATAAATTGATTAGTACCTCATCGTACTTGGTAATAGCTCTTTGGTTCAGTAATTTGCTTACATTTCTAAATCTAAGATTTAATGGCATAAAAGTATTAACTGAAATTTCATGGAGCTTTTGGGTTGAGAAGAGGTTTTGATGATGGATATGTTTTCTTTACACCATGAAGCTCTTAAAACATCTGTTCTTAAAATGTCAAGTAGTTTTAATATTTTATTAAAAGTTTATGCTTAATATCTATTATGTCCCTTGAACTTTTTTAATGATTAAAAAAATCTAAATAAATAACAAATGTGTAATAACTGTCTTTAAGATAAATCCAATAAGGGCTAAAAGGTATTATATCTGGATGAGCATCACTTGACTCACTGCACTATCTAAACTCTATTCATCTTAGACAGCTGCAGCAAACAAAGTACAAGGAGCTACCTGGGAGGGTCTTTTGAATTAAGCCAACATTCTAATAATAGAAGATTGCCCAAAGTAAGTTTGCCAAAGAACGGGAGAATCAATCACACCCTTCCAGCATTGGTGGCCCTAACATAGCAAGATGTTGATATTAGATGTTTTTAGATCTGATGACTGTTTGACTTTTGGGTTTTTTTATAAAATTTATAAAGACTTAAGAAAAGCAAGAAAAGCTAGATTTTTAATTAGCAGATCAAACCAACACTTGAAAATCAGTTAAAAACCAAACCAAACAGACAATCTGCTTTTGGCAGAATCCTGTAGATTTAGTTTGAGTATAATTTAATTCTGTATTTTTCCATGTTACGATTGATTGGGGTGGAAGTGCCTTGTTTTGGTTACTACACATAGCTAAAATTACCTTTCTTTTTAACCAGTTTCTAGGTATTTAGTGCTTAGAAAAACAGTCAAAGGAAATTATTCCAAATGTCTTTACCAAGATGATACTATATAGGCCTTGCTGTGCCTAACAGATCAGACTTGCATATAAGCTTGATCTTGTTCTGAAACTGAACTGAGAAAAATAATAATTGCTATACCAGTAACTTCTGTTACAATTTTGTAATAAAGAAATTAATCTCTACATTAAAATTCCAGAATTTTTTCCTGGGGTGGCTGACTGCATTTTGGATTTCACAGTATACTTCATATTTTATAACATTATACAGTTAGATGAGGGAGACCACTAGGATATCAAGGGTTAGAAAAAGCCGAAATTGGATCAATTATCATACTGATATGATGAAAACTTGTCCATATGGACTTCATGTGGGATCCTAAGGGTAGACTCATCTTACCTAAAAGTTGGATGAAAGCTATTTAAGCTTCTTCATAGTCATTGGAATATGTATGTGAAATGATTGCCCTCTGAAGATTTCTTCTTTCAGACAGAATAAATTGATCTTGACACAGGTTTAAAATAAATATTTAGACTGGGTGTTAAAATCAGATTGTCCAGTAGCTGCAGGCACAACCTAGGCGACTTGCTTAACCTTCATGACTGTCTTCGTGACTTCATGACTTAGGAGAGTTGAAAATATGAGCTGAGTCCTAATCTTGGACTCTGGAAATCAGACTGGAGTCATAATATTAAGATTCAGATGATGCTCATTCATCTATATCCCGTAAAGGAAAAACAATAGTGTCAGTGTCATTGAAGTTGAACACTCTTCTTCTAGTCCTGAGCAGAAAAGACCTATCTAAAAGATGTTAGAATATATTCATCATAAACTTTTATACTCCTTTCATAGTGCTCTGTTTTGAGAGGCAAAACTATAGTTTATCCTCTTCAGGTCACTTAAAATACTTTTAATGTTCAACACTTCTCAATAAATCTGGGATTCCTCATTATACAGACAGGAACAAGCAAATTAAGAAAGTAAACTTCTTTTAATAAGCTTGCTCAAACTTGTAGTCAGTAATTTCCTAGGTGAATCTAGAGCAGGCCTTTATACTTGACTATAATTTCTAAGCACTAAACAAATATATCTGTCTTTAACCTTAAATCAGGGCAGACATATTTACCATCTGAAAATGTTTAACATTAGATGAGTCAACTGAAAAAATTGGTTTGACATATGTACAGTACACTTATATCTATGAACTCAAGTGTTCATGCCAAAAGAAACAGACTGATATAAAAACGTATGTATTTGCAGGAAAATTTAGAGACTTTCTATGAAGGCATGTACATTTAAACACATATTTGGGCTTAATATGATCTCTTAAAAGGGTCTTTCTAAATTTTCTTTGAGACCTTATTTAGAGATATACACAAGTCCGTCACTCAGTGTGTTAACCCAATACACATGCTGTTATTGAAAATACAGCAAGTATACTATGCATCATACTTGGTCTTAAATCTTTTTACTGGGATGTGTGTTTCTTCCCGTCAGCTAAACCAGTAAAATCTCTCAGTGACCATCCAGGCATTTATTAAGTCATCTTGAGAGGAAAACTTGCTCTTTGGGAAGACCTATGTAGCTCTTGGTGGAGGGAAGCTGAACTATTACATTGATTAACTATATTCCCTTCAGCTGCTGAGAGAGGATAGTTGATTCTTATTCTAAAAGCTGGGAGATGTTGTCCTATCCTAATGCATTTTGATATGTCACAGTAATATCCGACAGACTAAATTCCTGATTAACAAGTCCATAATAAACTCCCACTGTCTTCCTTTGGGGTTGTAATTTTTAATATGCTATTAAAAATATATTCTAGTTACTCATTAAAATATTTGGTATATTTATGAATATTTTCAGTCAGGCTTTACACTAAGCATCTGTTTCTGAGACAAGCTGCTCAGAAGCTATTTAATACTGCTAAAGAAAGGAAGCAAAATCCCTTTTTAGATGGAAAATTATACTGAAAACAATTTAAACTGTTTTTTTTCTCATAGACTTACATAAAAAGCAGGTTTTCTACATACTTCAGCTTTCACAACACACAATGTCTGTTTATGTCTGCTATAATGACTGACATAATTTTAGATAACACCTATCAGATCTATGATAGACCACCTGAAAGCGTCATTCACTATAAGCTACAAAATTTTGTGGGCCACTAAATGGTAGGACAACATACATTGTACCATAGACACTTGCATACTCCCAGTGAAGGCCAGTGCAGACCAAGGCTGCAGCTTTAAAGAGTCAGGGGAACAAAGTTAACTGATTTAAGCCCATGTTTAGGAACTGACTTGTACAGTCTTCTCTTGAAAAAAATGGTTCTCAACAAGTTTAAAAATACAGCGATGTATTTCATTGCCTCACTATGGACTTTTGTGCTTGATTTTTAGGGTCCAAAGTTTGTAGCCATTGGCCTTTGGGCTGTGGGAAGTGCAGGTCTTGACTGCTGAGGGAAGCCATTCTCTGCATTCTGTTCAAGACGTCTGTATTTTTCTTCTCAGTTTGCTATAATATTTTTCTTCATTTTTCAAACTGTTCTCTATAAATGCCTATTATAAAACAGATGGCTCCACTTCAGTGGTGGATGAAGTGCTGCCTTATATATCTAATTTGTAACCTTAAATGAACAGAAGCTATTTTTTAAATTGCTGATTTTCATGAAAGCAGCTCAAATCAGTTCACTAACAGACTTTACATAATGGTACCATGGCTTGAACTAAAATGGGAAGTCTTTAGTTTTGGAAAAAAACCTAAATATTGTACCATTCAAATAGGCTTCTGTTGTATCAAAGGTTGGGGCTATTTGTATGACCTATGTTCCAAACCCTTGGCCTGATTTTTAGTGGCTATGCTTCTACCTTCTTCAGAAAGAAATCCCACAAATTGTCACATTGTTGATGTGAAAAACCACATTATTACATAAATTGTTTAACAGCATAACCTCCTGCTTTCTAAGAGTCGTTCAAACTAGTCATGGCTTACGTAGTACTGAAAAATCATGGGAGAGAAAAAGGTTAATTTTCTGTAATCAATATGTCTGCTTTTGATAGCTCAAGTAAGTTCAGTTTAGCCAAGCTTCTGGGAAGGGTGAAGTAGATTGCAACACTGTGAGGCTGCAGGTTGATTATAGAGCACCTGGAGCTTTAGGATTCCTTTCACAACACAGTGATATAAAACTCTGTTCTAGTATAATTATATGCTGCTGTTTCAAACACCTCTAAAAAATGCCAACAGGTTAAGCTTATACTGGTGGTCTTTTTGCTGGATCAGGGTTTGCTTATTACACTGCTATGAGCACAGATGATGTAAAAAGTTGAGGTTGTCCTAAGAGTGTTCTATACTCTTGATGATTAGAAATGTGATGTCTATTTGTCTGACATGGGTCAAATTTATGTTATGACAGTGAGTGAATCTGTTGTTGAAGACTGTAAAATTGTAGATTGAACACTTCTGTATTTGATTGTACTGGATAAGTAATGAGGAAATAATTAATTGCCAACTTTTTCCTATTAAAAAGCTTAGCTGGATTCTCGAGTTGTTACTTGCTTACCTGCAGTTCAGAATACAAATGGTATATGAATATGGTAAATTATTAACTTTTTTTTTGTGGGAAGAAATACTGACTACTGGGATTGACAGAAATATTGTGCATTTTCATTCCGTGGACAACCCACTCATCTCTCAGTGAGCTGTGGTTTTCTTGTGTTCATAATCTTACGTTGCAGTGTGTATGTACACGTACACTATACTATATATGTTATGTTGCTCCTATATTCTTTTCTCCCTCTTAAAGAAAGAGGTTTTTTTTTTAATATGCTGTCATGGCTTAAACCCAGCCAGCAACTAAGCACCACCCAGCCACTTGCCGACTCTCCCCTGGTGGGATGGGGGAGAGAATTGGAAGACTAAAAGAGAGAAAACTCATGGTTGAAATAAAGACAGTTTAACAGGTAAAGCAAAAGCCACGCAACAAAGCAAACCAGGGAATTAATTCACTATTTCCGATCAGCAGG
>NW_009260060.1:32872-60659 GCF_000687185.1 Egretta garzetta
TGTAATGGTTACTTGGGAAGTAAAAACAACGTCACCCTAAATGTCATCTGTCATCCCCCAACCCCTTCCTCCTTCTTCCCCCAGCTTTATATGCCGAGCATGATGTCATATGATATGGAATATCCCTTTGGTCAGCTGGAGTCAGCTGTGCCCCCTCCCAGCTTCTTATGCCCCCTCAGTCTACTCACTGGTGGGGTGGGGTGAGGAGCAGAAAGGGCTCTGTGTAAGCCCTGCTCAGCATTAGCTAAACCATCCTTGTGTTATCAGCAGTTTTCAGCACAAATCCAAAACATAGCCCCATGCTTGCTACTATGAAGAAAATGAATCCTATCCTAGCCAAACCCAGCACATATACCCACTGCTAGTTAAAAAAGATCCATTAAGGAGAGCTACAAAATTCTAGTAAAGGTAGTTAAGAGGAAGAGTCAAGTAATGAAAAATAAATATGCCCTCAGAGTGGCAGATCCTGGGTCATGTGGTTATGTCAAATAGGAATTGAATTTAAAGTATGGGGTTACAGGAGTTGATGGCAAAATACAAATCACAGGAGCTCTTCAGATATGTATTCCTAATGAATTTAAACTTTGATTTAAAGCATACAGCTGGAGTTAGGTGGAATTGAAGAATCTGTGTTTTAAAGGCTCATTCAGTTCCTTCTGGTTTTGCTTGTCTTCTCATCCCATCTAAACTTAAGGGATTACACATTAGCCTTGGTTGGAGGAAGAGAAAGGGGTTTGCCTGTTTGACCAGTATTCTGCATAAGGGTTTAGTCAAAGTGGATGCTAACTGAAGATTTTGGAGTGTCTTACAACTTCTGTAGATTGTTAGATTCTGCAGAGACTACTGCCTTCTTGCTGTAAAACCTTGACAGTGGCCACAGGAAGCCTATGTGGGCACAAAAATTGTTAAGGGACAACGTTTTTATCATGAGATAAAAAAACCCCAAAAAATAGCCCACCGGAAACTTTGAGCATGCTTACAGTCTTTTCTTTTGTTTATTCTGTTGAATGAGTTCTTAGTCTGGTAAAGCAGGGAAATTTCCAACAGCCTCAGGGAAGAATTATAACTAGGCAATACCTATATTGTGGAAGACAGAAAAGCAGGTGCTTGTAGTGCCCTCATAAGTCACTGCTTTTATATGACTTAGGAAAATAAATAAAAAAAAGAAAATATATTAAGCTTATTGCTTCATTTATTCCTGAGGAAACAATATTTCTATTATTAAAGTTACAGACAAAGGTTCAAAAATACAGCTATGACAAAACACTTGTCACTTTAATAACTTCCTAACTCTTTGTACTCTGAAGAAAACAGTGTTGCTTTATAAACAATAACTTGGGTCAGGTTTAGCATTACTTCTAACAGTATATCTCAAAATTACCTGAGATTTCTAAAATCTCTATAAAGTAGTGTCATCAGTAGGGTTAGGCTGAAATCTTGGGAGCTGAAGATCAGTCTTAAATGTTTCATATTGTATCATCCTGATAGCTTTCCATCTGCTGATCATAATAAGGCATGGTGTACAAATGAAAGGATTCTCTTGTTCCAACATGGATTACTGGATGAGTTCTTAAGTTCTCATTCTTTGCGTTCCCTACCCAATAGGACCTCTCTACAGAGAATGAAAAGAGGATTTCAAACGCTTATTTGCCAAAATGTAAATGAATTTGGGTTTAGTTACAGTATCTGATGTTCTAAGGTGTTTCCAGAAGATACAGTTTAGTATATCACACAATTATCTTTTATGAAGCCTTTTCCAGGAAATAGATAAATGGTGCCCTGAATTGCCTTTCCTTGCATGTTGGATCATTTCAAATTTCTTCTTATTTAATTGCTAATCTGTTATAACATTCTTCTTGGCAGGGGATGGAGTACATTTGCTATTAATTGCTTATGCCAGTGTAAACAATATGAGAAGATACAGCTGATATGGATGCCTTTTAAAAGTCAAGATCTAATAATAATTAAGTTAAAAAAAATTCTCCTTGGACAAATATTAGCTTTTTACTGTTATGTGAGCTCATTAGAACGACAGAAAATACACGCTATTGTTATAATGATAATTCCTTTGCCAAAATTAAAATTGACTTCTTGAGCTGTTTTAATATTCTGTAAGCATCTATCAGTGTCAAAGAAGGTATATTGGTAAAGGAAAGACTTTTTGTCTCCTCATATGGCCTTTCATATTGTCTTTAAGCAGAGGAAAGGTTTCCTTGATGAAACGTTAGAGTAAGAAATGAACTGTTTTCAAATCATTGGGGAAAACAAAGAAAGAAAATGTTCTTAAAACTGAGGTTCTGTTGGCTGTAGAATGAACGAAGCAAGGAATTTAGATCCATATATAAGGACAAGGGTTCCCTGAAATCACAAGAAAACATGACATTAAATCCTAAATTCCAAGTGATATTGTAAAGAATAATTAGGCCAGAATTCAAGAGTATTTGGGTTACTCTTAGAAAGACAAAATAAATGCAGCACAGTCCCGTGGAAATTGTATCGGTGCAGGTGCATCATGGAGGGAACAGTTATCTTGGAAGACTAGTTTCTGATATTGTAGCTCTGTCACAATGCAGAAACTTAAGCTTGTAGTTTGTACTAAGGTAATATTGAAGGTTCACAGATACAGAAGAATTTTCTGGATTTTTTTTTTGCTCATAACAGGACAGCCAATGTGCGTATGTGTAGGAGAGGGTGAAGGGAGGAGGAATTCTGGTGTCCTTTGAGGCTGAGGAAGAGAAAGGGGTGGAAGAAGGTGTATACATTCAGGCAAGCCTGTACAGGCAGAATGTTTTACACCTGCTTTTTGTTTGGGTTTGGAACCTGTGTTACTCCGTCTTTGCAAACATGACCTGTATGTGTTTTCTCCTAAAGCTGGTTCAACCATCTGGCCTACAGGGAGATAAAAATGTTGCCTAATAAACCTAATACGTTATTTGTATAAATAATTCATGACTAAATGATGGATTTAGCAATTTTACTGTAATGCTTGAGGTTATGGTTAAATATAAGATCTTGTAGATTTGTACTTATATCAAGTTGAGCAGTTTCAGAACCCGTTTTGGCAATCAAGGTGTCCTTTCTATTTATTGTCCAGCTGGAAAAACAGATGAATAGTACTTAAGTACAAGTTTTAGATTTTTGAGAATGTCCTACTTTTTTTAGAAGTAAACAATATTCAGCCTAGAGGCTATTTTAAGGGAATAATCAAATCATTAATGAACCATAGGGTCCTAAATTTGAAACTTCAGTTGTTATTAACTCAAAACTAATTCTGCTAATAGTGTTTTCTAAAGGTCTTCTGCCTTTCACAGGTGTGTGTCTATAAGGTTTTCTCCTTTCCATGTCTAAGTATTATTCTGCAGTATCTGAAATAAGAAAGCTGCCAGTTATCCCCAGACATAGACTGAAAATTGTGTTTAAAATTTAAGTTATCTTTGTTTTGTTGTTTTTTTTCCTTCTTTTTTCCTCACATACCTTACAGGTCATGGCAAATTTGCCTTTTTTACAGAGTAGCCAACATATGCTATGCTGACCTTATCAAGGCTTTGAATGCTTGAGGGTTATTTGAATATGATTCATAGTCCCTTTCTTACCTTTTCCTCTCAAGCTGATTCAGGAAGCAAAAGCAAGTAGTAAGAACAGGAATATAGATGCAGCCAGAAACAAGCAAAAAAGAAAGAGAGGGAAAAATCTGCTTTCTGTGATTGTTTTGTAGTCTCACTATAGCAGAAATGGAATTTAGACTTAAAACCCCTTTTAAAATTTTTTTCCCCCACTTGAAAGGATTATTGGTGTAGTATTTTCTTTTTAAAGTCTTGGAAAGTTTCTGTGTATAACTGTTTAAAAAAGATTGCACTGAGTTTTTCTTTTAGATATCATACATTCATCATTACTTCCTAATGGATCATTCCTTCTAAATGAGTGGTGCTTGTTACATAGCAGTGACAAAGCCAGCAGTAGCCAAGTCTCAAAAGTATATTTCATCTTTATAGCTGTGATCTTTTTATGCAACAGTAAAAGAATCTGAAAGGATGTAAAACTGCACCAGAGAAAAGAATGGGCCTTGCACTGATTATCATGATTTGATAATCAAGGAACTGTCTGCCTGAAGTCAAGTGGCACATGATGTGTCACAGGGCAATTTCAATTATTCATGCTATTGTGGGAAGTGTATTACCATGTCTACTGCTGCTGCTTGTACAGTGTCAAATATCTGCTCCTGACATGAAGTTACGCTTTGTTTCTTGGAAGTAACTTTGAAGATGAAAGTCAAGTCATAGCATGGAAAACTGAAATAGCATGTAACTAGAGGGGTATGTTCATTTTCAGAAAAATACAACAATCTTTGAGGTACTGCCGGAGGGCTTTGTTTGAAATGACAGCTCATCACACCAGGGGGGTTCAGAATGCCATGCACAGTGAGCCAGTGAACAAGATCACTTTCTCGGATTGTGCTGTAGCCCAGTACTTAAAACAGAGCATGGTCACGTGTGAGTAAGTGTCTCCAACTCTTGCATCCCCAAGAACACAGTCTCTGTAAGCTGTGCAGATCATCTGGGTGGTCAGTCTGTCTTTGTAGTTACTCTGCATTCTATCTTCAACAGCCTAGTTTCTGATCCTGGGAAAAGCTTACAAGCAGGCGTAAATTGACAGATACAAATTAGGTGAGACCATTTAAATCTATACAGGTAAAGCCCTGTTTGAAATCAGCATGGTGTGTATTAGGGAACCTGGGAGCCTGATCCATTCCAGGACAAGGTGTAGATGTTTATCCACCTCTTGGAAATCTTATCCACCTCTTCTCTTCACTGTTTCTATTCAAATATGGTGTGGGAAAAAGGGAATCACAGCATATTTTGACAGGTATCCCAGTTCAGGTAAGCAGGGGACAGTGACTGAGAATCATGGTATGCAGAAAAACCTCCATTCCTGCAAATTTTACCTATCCATCTGTTCTCATTTAATAATATTACAGCAGACTTATTGAGTTTGAAGATTTCTCAGAGTTAAAGGAGTTGTCACCGCCTTGTGCATTCTTCCTTCTCTCTTCCCTTTAATCTGATTTCTTGCTCTTATCCTCCTTTTAACAGCCCAGTCTCTTAACTTTGTAGCAAATACTCCTTCAGGCTCCCTTGCTTCTTCCTTTTTGTTTGCTTCTCTTCTCCTGCTGGGATGTGTTATATTTCTGTTTTTTGTGAAATTCTCAGAGGTCTGTGCCAAGAGTTTAAAATACCAACTTTGATTAAACTAAAAACATGCATTTTAAGCTGTTTGGAAAACAGATTGTCTTTTGTGCACAGCTCTTAGCCCTGTTTGGAGCTTCTAAATGTTACAGACACACAGATAATAATAGTAAATATTGCACAATAGATAACATGAGATTTTATGATGTGTTTTCCTGGGTTAGTTTTAAAAGTAGGGATTTTAGTTGCCATAATGTGGAAGATTTTAGAGGAACCCATGGTGTATGAAGGCAACTCACTTTAGTGAAAATCAAAATTGTCTTAGTAGTTCAGGTAAATCAGAATGCCAGGTAGACACTCAAAATTTCCTCAAAGTTCTAGACAAAAAACGTAACTCAGTCTCCATACAATTACAATAATGAAGAAAACCAAAAAATGCCAAATCTTGCTACTTTAAAAGAAAAGGCCAGTAAAACTACTTAGAAATTAAAAGTTCCTTTGGGAGAGGACAACTATTGTAATGCTGTAAGAAAACAGTAGTTTGTAATCAAGAGGGTCAGTTAGGTCTAGATTGCTTGTAAGCCTGATTAGACTTGCAATTTAGACTAGGTGATAGTGGGTACGTACTTGCCTTGATCACAAGCTCGGGATAGCAGTTCTCAAACTTTAGTTTTGAAGAACAAATGTAGGAGTCATGTTTGCATCTTTAAATTTGGAGAAAACTACAAAAGTAGAAAGCAGCTTGCAAGAGAACTGGTTTTGATTTTTTTTTTAACATGCAAAGAGGTATTGGTATTAGAAGATAAAAAACTTAAAATAATTACTGGGGGAAAAAAACAGTTGGTATTTTTTCTTTGACTGCTGTGATACTTCTTCAGTAATTTCTTTGATTATTTTGCCCTGATTATTGCATGGTGCATCAAAAAACTTCTGAAAACAGAGGATCAGTCCTTTACTGTGAGCAAATAGACACACTGTCAGCGCAGCTTGGACAGAGAAACCCAGAGCCTGCTTGTAGCAAAGTCGGCAGCAGCAGATCTGAAGCCAGATCTTTTGGTATTTTTTGGACTGGTGAAGGAAATTATTTAAGGAGATTATCTCAGGATCTCATCAAACCTGTGCTTGCTTTTTTAAAAGTTATTCTTTTGAGTGACAGGACAAGAGGTAATGGTTTTAAACTAAAACAGGGTGGTGTTAGACTCCACATAAGGAAGAAATTCTTTACAATGAGGGTGGTGAAACACTGGAACGGGTTGCCCAGAGAGGTAGTGGAGGCCCCATCCCTGGCGCAAAGGGCATTTCATTTCTTAAAGCTGACTCTGTATCAACATTCTCTTTGTTTTCATGCTTCTTTGATGCCACTTTTCTTGTCACTGGAGTTGACAGTGTGAATTCCGTATCATCCAGTTGAGCATCATGCCTTGAATGCTAGGAGAGATGTAACAAAAAAAAAAAAAAAAAAAAAAGAAATTCTACTATATCATTGCTATTTATTATTTTTAAATTTTAATGTTTTAATGGAGATCAGTAAGATAGGGATGTTGGGAAATAAACACATGGAGAGAAAATATCAGGTCTTCTAGAAGTCTTCTGGTTGGAATGGAAAATATTCATTAAAAAAAAAACTGGAAAGAAAAAGCTAGAGGTTTGCACATGAGATTAGGAATAACTACAACCATATATGGGAATACAATTTGGCTTTTGTATTTTCCACGTACAAAATACAAACTTATTTTTAAACATGTTAGGCAGTGGTGAAAAAAAAATATTCAAATGATGCAATTCTAGTGAGCGATAATCACTGAAAACTGCACTTTTACTACATGTTCTGCTTTGCTCTGAACAGCTTCTCTTGGTTTATGGAGGGGCTTTACTATTTTAAGAACTTTTGAGGGTTGGTCTTTCAGAGAATACTACAGGGAGAAAAGACAGAGGTATCCATACATAGCACTCATGTATTTTTGTCATCTTCATTAGCACTATCATGTTCTTCCATTTTTATTTGTTTTACCCTTATGATGCTTTGAAACTGTTGTGAGGAGTGTTTGATTTCAGAGCAGCTGAAATCAATACTGAGCATATAGAAGACACAATTGTGTGAGACTTCTGGGAAAGTGAAGCTTTTCTGGCTATTAATAGAAGTGAAGCGCTTTAGCACTGCACAGTAGCTGGTAATTACCTTTTAAAGAGTTGTGATTTTCTCTGTTTGAATCCGAATTTTCTTTGGCATAAGGCCTGTTGGCCATCACAATCATTCCTATCCTAGTATAGAAATGATTAATTGATTTAAATTTGGAGGAGCATTTGGAACAATTTTCTATAAATTACACAAACATCTGGAAGGATTTTACTAGGTGGAGCTTGTTGGTGAACTTGATGGTCTTTCTCAACTTGCATGTTATGGACTGTTGGCCATCGTAAGCTCTTGGATATGAACATATCTGGCACATTGCTGTCCGCTGAAGGAAGGTTATAAATCAGTAGAAGAGGGGAGTAATAAGAGCATGCTCTTGTAAACCCAGCTCTTTTCTGGTACCAAGTGAAAATTATTGGAATGTAAATTAACTTTCAAAATTGTTGTTCAGCTAAGGCAGAGTAACAGTAGATTGGATGTCCTCCAGATGCTTTTAAGTTTTTTTTCCCCTTTGCTGAATTTACAAAAAAAGTAATTTTTACTAAGTGTCATTAGTATTTAAAAGTGATTTGGTAGACAGTGAAAAGAAGAGACCTTTACCCATTAAAACTCTAAGTAGCTGAGGAAGTCCACATACCTGGAACTCCACACATTTGTTAAACACATACTATTTTTTAATTTCTTGGGATCAGTGTGATAGTTTTCATAATTTCTTTTTCAAACTGACCAGTAAATCCTTTTGTCTTAATCTTTAGAAAGAACTTGAACTTAAATCATCTATGATCGGGGAAATTTTAGTCATCAATCCCATCTACTATAGAATAGAGTCAGAAAGCTAATCACACAAAAGAAATAGTAATTAGCAGATTATCAGTTCAGACAGGTATGAACTGGTATGTTAATGTGGTGTCAGTTCATATGTTACAGCCTGTAAATCAACTCCTCCCAAATTAATTCATGTGATTAACAAGTGCTCACAGAAAAGCAGTACTGTTTTCTTCTAGATAGAAAACACTCAGTTTGTTTAACAGAAGGTGGCTTTGATCACATAGAAGAAGATGGAAGAAAATTGTTATGTCTCTTACAGTTTGATAAGAAAAATGT
Source organism: Egretta garzetta (assembly GCF_000687185.1). Taxonomy (NCBI): domain Eukaryota; kingdom Metazoa; phylum Chordata; class Aves; order Pelecaniformes; family Ardeidae; genus Egretta; species Egretta garzetta. The sequence goes on from NW_009260060.1 coordinate 41,294, forward strand.
TTCACGGCCAGGTGTTAATGAGAGCAATGGTGTGTTAGAAATGGGTGTATTTTATGGAAACAACAATGTAATTTTATCATAAATGGATAATGGATAAAATGATTCTGATATCTCATCTAAACCAGCCACATATATAATTTAGACAAATCTCATCTACCTGTTTTGAGAAAATGAGAGGTTGATTTACGTTTTTTTTAACAACTACCTTCTCTAGTAACCCAAATTCTTTCCAAGCTCTTGCATGGTAAATGCTGAACTACTATCTATTTCTTACTTTTGGAAAAATCAGTGTGTTGAGTTGTCATTGCTTATCACATTATTCTAGTGCTGAATAGAAATTATGCTGACAAACTTGTTTCCTGGTTTTAGAAATGTCTGACAGTTTTTCCCTTGATTCATCAAAATAAACATAATTCAGTTACAATTTGGCAATAAAACAGGAGGACATCCAATCTACTGTTACTCTGCCTTAGCTGAAATTTCCAACTGAAATAACATTGTAAGTTACCTCAGGTTTCAAGTATCTCACCCTCCTTTCCATTGTGTTAGCTAGTTTGAAAATCTTACACTGTCTGGGTTTGGTTACTTTTTGATTACTTTGGGGTTTTTTTTGGTTGCAGTTTGCAGGTATCTTGGGTCACTATAGATGGAAAGTTAGGGAAATTGTTTTTAAGCTGTGTGTATTTGTGATGGAATCTGTAATGATATCTGGAACATGAGAGTATCTGCTTCATTAAGTTACGTGGTTAAGGATCGTAGAGTATAAAAGAAATAAAAAGTAACCACGGAAGTGATAAACATACAGATACAGAAACCTAATGAACAGATGATAACATAGAAGATGACGAGGACCAAAACTTTTCAGCTATTAACTGATGAGCCATTAAAGAAACTATTCAGATACCAGAGTTTTATAAGACTTAATTTTGCAAGATTAATCCTACCTTCATGTCAAAGATCAGTACTGGAATCCTGAAAGCTCCAGTATGTCCAAGAAACTCATGATGAAAACCTAAAGGGTATGAATCAGGACCAAGAGAAAGGGAGGGGCAAACCAGAAGTGTGCAACAGAATGGCACAGGTCAGTGACAGCATCAAAGGCATGCCCACAGATGTGTCCCAAAGGGCTATATGGGCTATATGTTCTCCGTGGTGGTAACGTGGTTGAACTGGATGAACAGGGACTTGTGGTAATATGGAATATTTCAAATAACTCATGCATTTTACAGGGGTGCTATTTTTTTTCACCCGTCAACCACAGCTGTAAATGGTGGGGCAAGGAAGTATTGTTTGTCTGTGTGGGTGATGGTTTGTTGTTTGCTGTGAGGATGAGTGACTTCTGGCACAGGTTGCCCAGGGAGCTTGTGGAGTCTCCCTGCTTGGAAATACTCAAAAACCATCTGGATGTGGTCCTGGGCAACCGGCTGTAGGTGGCCCTGCTTGAGCCGGGGGGATGGAGCAGATGACCTTTGGTCTTTTCCAACCTCAGCCATTCACTGATGGTTCTGTAGTCTGACTTTTAAATGCAGTAGTTTTGAAACCACAGTTGCCAATAACTTTTGCAAAGAGCATTCCTTCTGGCTTAACAACCTGCAGAGTCTGAAGCATTGCTGTCTGAATGGTGTGTTTGATGCTAACCAACTTCTGTACTGCCTTTATCCCTAGTTATCCAGGCACATTTCAGAAATCTTTTGCTTGATCTTCCTTCTTAGGGGAAAAATGAGGTTTTTATTTTAAATTTATTTTATGTTGTTACTGGTTTATGTTTATACTGGCTGTGGCAGGTACTAGGCTTAAAGGTGAACCCAAAGGAATGTGCCTTTCCTTTTGTCATGGAAAATATTAAGGTTTTTGAACTGAACAACTTTGATAAAAATTCTGTGGCTGTGGTTTCTTGTCCTTTTTCTCATTCTCTTGAAGCTCTCTTTTCCTTCGTCCCAGTTATAAGGACAATTTGGTTCCTTCATGAGTGATGTTTATGCTGATGATTATTTGAGGAGTTACTTTTGAACAGTAACATGTTGCTTTAATTTTAATTTGCCTCCCCTCTTGAATGTTGTCTAATTAAAAAAGATAAATTAATCTGCAACAAAAATAAATATTCTGATTTCAATATCAATACATTAAATACTAACTTTCTAATTTTGATTTTTTAAAAAAATATTTGTTCATTTTGCATCTTCATTGATAATAATATGATATATGGAAGGAGCAATATTTTATGCTGGCTTTAAGCATGTACAAATAAGAGAGAATGCTTTTAAAAAATATTTTTACATGAAATAGTTTTTCCAGATGTGTCAAATTAAACTTCATTGTTTTCAAAAGACCTTTTCTTACTGTGGTAATGCTCAAGTATCTAATAAACAAAAAATCCTCTTTTAAACAAGCAATTCTTAATTTAAAATACTTTTTGCACATGATTTTCTTAACCTTTCAGCATCAATATATGAAAATGAAATTGAAGAGCTTTTCCAAAGTTTATTTTATAAAGATCAGCTAGCTTCTACCCACATACAACTACCTGTACTTTGACAGTTTTAAATTTAGGAAATTAAGTTGTGAAATTAAATGGGTTTTTCTCTATTAAGATATTACTTATGCAAGTTTTCTAATTAACAGTGCCTTGGTAAGATTGTGAACACATATGTTCTTTTCCTCTTTACATGGGTATCTGGTAGGCTTGTCAAGAAAACTTGTAGAGGGTTGGTTCTTTATACCAGCGGAGTATTCAAAATGTTATTAAAACCTGTTCCTGGAGCTGCTGACGATGAAATCAGTAGACACCATAAAAAACAAATGTTCACAGGCTGTGGATCTAGGCTAGTTACTGACTGGAAGAAACTACTCAAGAGCAAGAAATACCTTAGTGTGTATCAATCTGAGAGCAGCAGTTATGTGTCTTCCTCTCCTGCAGAATGAAAAAAGACAAACCAGGCAGCCAAAGGCTATATTAACATGAGGGAAAGCCAGGGGTAAAAATAATGTACCTTGTTAAGAAGTAGGGCATGCTATCTTCACCTTAGTGCCGTGTTGTCATGGTTACATAGCTTCTGGTGGGTAAAAGCTGATTTGTATCTTCTGGGCTCAAGGACTGGAGAGAAAGGATGTAAGTCTTTCTGCAAGTCATCCTGTGGACATGTCCTGTATCATTCAACGGTCACTGAGGTTTTTAAGGGCGGTAGAACTTGACAGTATTCAACAGACAACTGAATAGTCACTATGGCTGCTGGGGATATAGTTTGGTTTTCCTAATCTCAGTCCTGAACAGTCCTGGTTGATTATTTTATTGAAATAATTTGTCTGAGCTTTCTTGGATTTATGCTAGACCTCCTTGTTTATTATTTAAAAAAAAAAAAAAAAAAAAAAAGGAGAGGAGGCTATAAGAAGAGACTTGGGAGGAAACAAATTATGAATCCAAGTGTTGTGGATTAGCATTTGCTGAAATTCTAATTTACATTATAAGGAACAATTTAAGAAATAAAAACTATCCAATCCATTATGTCACTCACTTATCTGTATCATCCAATTCTCCCAGTTTCTACTGTTACCAGTTGTGGAAAACAGGAACTATTTTCTGTTTGGACATCAGTGGTTTGCTAGCTCACTTTTTCTAACCAGTGTGATTTAGAAGAGTATATCCTATTTACCAAAGTAACTTATGTAGGGGCAGATTAATTCAGAAATATCGTCTAAGCCAGGGACTCATGCATAAACCCTGAGTTCAGGGCTCAGATAGCCAGTAGTAGAAGCCCATTCAGAAAGAAGTTTTCATACTTTTGCAGGGAGATTTTGCTTCCGATCTGTACCTTTTAACGTGACTTATCAGGTGAATGTGCCATGCTTATCTGATACAACCACCTCTGCAAAGGAGCACTGCACATGAGTAGTGTGACTGGACAACGGATCCAGCTGGTCTGCAATGGGTTTGGATGTGTTGTGATTGCACAGTGCATGTAGGCAGAGGGTCGGCACAGATGCACTGGGGTCACAGCGTAGGAGCAACAGATTTTGCTTGGTAGTCCAATGGATCTTGATTGTGTCAGGTTTCCAGAGATGAGTGTGGAAAACTAAAGTATGTATTCGGAATGGGGTTAGTTCTGCTTCCAGATTTTATTGGGGAAGTTGGGGGATTGTAGAGCTGACAAGGAAAATTTTACAGCTCATCCTTATTAAATGGAGAGATGAACAAATTTTATTTTTTTTTTTTTTTTTTTTTTGTTTCACTGCTGTAAAGAAGTTTTGGTTGGAACTCCTGAAATAGCTTTAACTCTCAAAGTAAAGTGTCAGTGGCTCTACTGTGCTCATTACGGAAAGCATTTTAACTCCATGTCAAACCACCTGCATTGTTCTGTGAAGGCAGATGGGTATTGATTTGCACATTCAGTAACTCCTCTGAGCTATGTGGTATGTAAGGAGTGCTGGATGTTGCTATGGTCTGTCTTATTTGCTTTAATTAAAGCATGATGCTGGTTGAGTGAATCTCTTAAAATGTATTCTGTTCTCTTGCATTTCTTCCTTGTGATGAATTGGATATAGGATTCTTTTTCTCACAGCTGCTGGTTTCAGTAAAAGTCATTGACATATGTGGAAGTAAGCCAGGCAGTGGTTCCTTTTTTGTTAGTTTTCTAGTTCTTTTGTTAATAGGTCCTAAAGCAAATGCTGTCTTTGAGGTAGGCTGAGCCGTACCTGTTTCCATTGACTATATTTGCAGCCATTGTAAGGACAGCAACATGACATTGAGCTTTCTTTGTACATGTTTTTCAGTAATTTGCAATTGCTCCTTGCTAAAAGAGTGCTTCTGTAGGACCTATAGGAGTGCTGCTATAGGACCTATGTTACCTTCCTGACATAGAAGGACTTGCTCCAACCATTTCTTTCTGTAAACATAGATAACCCTTTTTTTTTCAGTGAACCCTTAGTATAAAAATCAGAAATCAATACTCTCATCTGATTTAACCTTTGTAAGTCCACATCCTAAGTGATGAAGTTAGCAGGTTTCACTTAATGGGATTAACACAGGTAACTGAGATCAGAGTATTGTACAGGGGATACTGAGCAAGTTCACCATCCCTCTTAGAAGAGGAACAAATTAAAATCTAGTAGTCAACCCTGTAACTCAGATGACTTCATTGATATGCTAGATTTTTGTGTAAATGATGCTGAAATTTAAATTACTTTCTTACCTTAATTTAATTGCAGTAGACACTTGTAATATTGTCTTATTCTAACTTAAATGACACACATATAACACAAACCCCCTCAGATCAGAACACGTAGAAGTAAAATGATGATGTAATCTTTGCCACAGCACATTTAAAGTTAATTTCTCTCATTGTTTTGTCTTTCAGTTTATAACTGTTGTATTTACACTTCTTTTAAAAGGCCAGGCAATTTATTGTTGACAGATTTATTGCTATTCCCTAAGTTCCAGGTAAAGATTCTTTCCCAAGCTCATAGTATGTATAGGACGAGGCTTTGAGTCTCAGTCCTGCAAAGACTTATATGCATCTAAGTTCCTGAACTGCTCACATTAAAATACTTGAATGAGTAAAGTTACTTCCATGATCATACCTACAGAGATTGTAGTGTAATCTGTAATCACGATTAGCTATGTGGAAATTTATAGAACAGTGCAATAACACTGCTGTAATTATAATCTATAATTATTATGAAATTACATGTACCTGTTCTGGTCTACCTCAGCTGGTACCCTATAACCTGAGTTTTTAATATGAGAGCAGAAGGCCTCCACCGCTGGCAGTCGTTAATATTGCTACAAAAGCAGTTCATGGGGCAAGAGAGAAATTAATCCTACTGATTACCAAATTGATTAGAAGGTCTAGACATCCTCCAAGTGTATCAGTGAACAATAAAATGAAATAATTAATGTCACAGGGTGGCCTGCTTCTAAGCAGCCACAATTTACAGAATGTTGGCCTTCAAAGTTCCTCAGAAGTTTTATTATGAGAGTTTTGTCATTGTTTACAGTACTTGCTCTTTCTCTCTCTCCTGCATGAAAAGACAAGAAACAGACATCTTAGAGCTGTGGTCGGTGTAATTAAAATTCCTCCGTCTTAGCACATTATCCTTGTGTCTTTGCTGAATGGTGGTCGTGGCTAGTTGCAGTGCTATGTACCACAGATCCTCACAGAGCAAAAAGCTTCTCATACAATGAATGAACTTTTTTCTAAATGCCAGCTTTTGATGAGCAACCCAGGTTGGCAATTGCTGTCTTTTCAAACTCTCACATCAATCTGGTTCCAAGCAGTTAATTTAATCAAAAGTAGAATATGTTGCCCAAATGAGCCAAAGCTATTTCTAAAAGAAAATGTAGCAACAGTAAGCACTGAGTGTACAATAAATTACCTTATATTACTTGATGGATTATGATTATAGACTTGGTGCAGCAGCTTAACAGCGGCTGCTAGCAGTGTGGTCTCATTGATTTTTCCCACAGTTCAGCTATAATAAATGTGGCAGTGTGGGAAACATAAGAATTAAGATTCAAGAAGTATCCCCTCAATTCCACCTACTGTTTTACATCTATTTTTGTTTTATGTTTTAATATTTATTCCTTTACCATTAGTTATCCAATTTCCCTTTTTCTCCTCTCAGGGTCACCTGCATTGTGAGGCACCAAAAAGATTCTGATGCCCTTGACTCACCAGACTGAGACACATGCCAGCTTACTGGCCTTTTTTATGTCAGATGTGAGCTCTGATAGTTGATAGTGTTGAGATACAGCCCTGCACAAGTCACAGTAATGTTTTTTGGCAGGTTCTCTGAACTGTTTGTTTTTCTTAAGTTTTATTCTTGTCACTATTGCCTCAGGCACTGTGAGCAGAGTGACAAAACAGGCAGTGCAGCTCCATTAATGAGCTACCTGGGCTGTTTGCACAGGAGAGCAATCAGCCTTCGCTTATTCCCCCAAGACATTAAACTAAGGTTGACAATGCATGCATAACTGCTGCTGAGGCCTGATGACTAGGCTTAGTCCAGAGCCCCTTAATTGCATCTATACCTGTAAGCTTATAAAATAGCCTGCTTGCACCTGGTGAAGGCATAGCCAGGCCAATTTGGAACCACACAGGTACAAAAGCAACATTTAGTGTAACTTATGTGTTTCGCAGAACATGAATACACAACTTGACACCAAGCTGAGTGGTGCAGTTGATACGCTAGGGGGAAGGGATGCTATCCAGAGGGACCTTGACAGGCTGGAGAAGTGGGTCTATGAGAAAAACTCATTAAGTTCACCAAGACCCAAGTGCAAGGTCCTGCACCTGGGTTGGGGCAGTTCCCAGTATCCATACAGACTGGGTGATGAATTGATTGGTGATGGATTGAGAGCAGCCCAGCAAAGAAGGACTTGTATGCGGGTAGATGAAAAATTGGACGTGAGCCAGCAATGTGCATTTGCAACCAAGAAAACCATTTGTATCCTGGGCTGCATCAAAAGCAGTGTGGCCAGCCAGGTCCAAGGGAGGTGATTCTCCTCCTCTACTCTGCTCTGGTGAGACCCCAGCTGGAGTACTGCATCCAGCACTTGGGCCCCCACTACAAGAAACGCATGGACCTTTTAGAGTGGGTCCAGAGGATGGCCACAAAAATGATCACAGGGCTGGAACACCTCTCCTGTGAAGAAAGGATAAGAGAGCTGGGGTTTGTTCAGCTTGGAGAAGAGACTTTATTGCATCCTTTCAATATATACAAGGTGTCTATAAGAAAGATGAAAACTTTTTACCAGGGCCTGTAGCAACAAGACAAGGGGAGATTTAGATTTGACATAAGGAAGAAATGTTTTACTATGAGGGTGATGAGACACTAGAACAGGTTACCCAGAGAAGTTGTGGATGCCCCATCATTGGAAGTAAGTGCTCAAGGTCAGGCTGGATGGAGCTTTGAGTAATCTGATCCAGTGGAAGATGTCCCTGCCCATGGCAGATGGGGTTTGGACTAGATAAGTTTTAAAGGTCCCTTCCAACACAAACCATTTTATGATTCTATAACCTCTTTCTCCACATTCAAAGAAAGTGTGTTTTTCTGTTCTGTTACTGTCTTTGACTGGGGATCTATATAGCTAGTTTTACTTAGCAACTTCTTTGTAGAGGCAGATTTAGCTATTCAGACCTGAGAGACAAACTGAAGAAGTGAAGAAGGTATTGGTAAGCTTAGTTATGGTGTTCAGGGAAATTATTATATTTTGTTTGCATTAAATTAGTGTTTCAGAGAACTTCATTGCATCAGGCTCTCTGCTTTCATGTAACAAGAAATAATTTGTTCTAAGGAGCAGAAAGAGATAATACACCCTGGCAAGTGCAGTCGCAGCTGTGGTTGTTCTGCTGAAACCTCCATGCAGCAGGTACAGAGCTGCTGGAGGTTCATGGGTACAACCCCGTCTAGCTCCACGTGCAGTCCACCTGCATTCCCTGATCCTGCACCTGAGTTAACAAGCCATGATTAGTTACGACTCATTAGCTGTGAGTTATAAAGCTGAATTAACATGATTAGTCTGCATCCAGAACTGAGCTTCAAATCTCATGCCATCATGCTCTCTGTGAACTCTCCATCATCTCGCTTATCTTTGTGTTGTTGTCAGTTGGGCAGAGCACTGCACTTTGCAAATGAATTACTGAGCCCTCATATTAAGTTATTATTTTAAATGTCACCTTCCTCTGGAGATTTCTGCACCAGTGGTGCCTTTTAGTCTTTGAGAAACTTTTTAATTCATGTGCTGTGTTGCCTTACTCTTTTAAAAGAGTTAATGTCTTTTAGGTGGTATTACATCCTGATGCTGCTGATATTGCAGGATCACCTCAAGGGGTGCATTTTTCTTTAGGGATAGAAATGTTGGAAATACCATTTCTCAACAAAATCCACAATCTTATCACACTTCCTATTCATGTGTCTGAAGATACAGATGTTCTCATCTAATCTTAGACTTCTGCCTACAAAACCTTCTTTACCTTTTTAGCTTTTCAGTTTTGTGTGTTACCAATTCTGCTTAGATAACTAATTTTTAGCCTCTTTTTTTTTTTTAATCAGAAAGGTTTAAACCAGAATGGGACACATCTGTGCACATCTAACACATACAGAATGATATCTAAAATATCTCATATATGAAAAAGAGCTTTGCTGGAAGGAACAGAATTATGCATAGTAAAAACTGGTGTCACTGAATTAGCTGAAGGGCTTTCATAAGCTTTTCTGGTTTTTTTTTCCCCCCTTACGTTTCATAAGCTATTAAATTCTGATATTTGCAGCCTTTTTTTTTAATGGCTATATCTAGATACAGAAATTGTACTTTCCACCTCCACTGGGGAATGTTTTTTTCCTTTGTAAGGAAGCACAGAAAGAAAATTAACTCGATCTCTGGCTGCGTGAGTCAGAGTAGGTATCTTCCCTTTTAATTGTTTGCTTGTAACACAGAAATGGAAGAACAAGAGTTGCAACAGTGTCACAGGTGGAGTGAGAGGGAGGCAAAAATAGTGTAGTTTATTGGTGTAAAACAGTGAGTTAACAAAGTTCAGTGGTAAATGTGACAATAGTTTATAAGATTCGATGGCAAAGTACACTTGGTTATTTACCGCATAGAGGACAGGGTCAGACAAATTGTCAGGGAGACCCTCCCATTGAGTCATGAGATTCAGAAAAGATCCCCTTGCTTTCTAAGCTCCTTCCTCAGAGAGGAGTCCAGGTGCAGCTGGATCCAATCCTAGTCCCAGACTTGGTCAACGGTTTATGTCTAAAGGATTATATAGGTGCAATCAATAGTTTATGTTACTTAGCTAAGATTTGGAAGTTAGCATGCTGTTAGCCACTTACTGAGAATCTGTTGCAGTAAGGTATCTCTCAACCTCGAGGAGTAACCTTGAGAGGTGTCCCTGCTCAAGGGGACATCCTGGCGTGCAGCCCGCTGCTGTGCAGAAGAGCTTCAAGGGCTCTTGGGCTGCTCACTATTTATGGGGGTAAGATAATTGGCTCATAAGTCATATTTACATATTGATCACTGAGCTTAGGTGGGCACATTCCACAATAGCCCTTGGCTATTGTATTGTAATCTGTCTCCCCCACATCTAGTAGGTGCATCCTTCATGACCAGACACATCTATCACAACTGCCACAGGTGGTTATCACTTGAAAAGAGGTCAAGGGAGGGGGAATTGGAAGCGAGGGAGGAGTACACCGCCACAAACAGCAGCAGCAATGTGTTACATTCAGAGGTCTCAAACCTTATCTCAAGTCAGCTGTGTGTTGGGGGGGAGGAACCCCACAACAGAATGGTAAACCTCATTTCTTCTGTTCTCTGCCTGTTTCTTGGCAGCCACAATGGCTGCCATTGCCTGTCATGGGTGAGGGGGACATGGCATCTCAGACAGAGCACAAGCAGTCATCTATGTCCTCTCAGTCCTGATGGAAATGGATTACTTCACAATGCCAGTGGCATCTTTGGAGCTTCTCAGTAGACAAAAAGGGGAAAAGAAGAGAGGGTACTCACTACGTTGTTTTGTGAAGGAATATTCTCATCCGAGTAGTTCAGATATTGGCCCCTAGACATATTCTCTTTTAATATAGATGGGAAACAAACATATTTTAAGAAGTGTTGCTGGTTGTTTATTAGAGCACTAGGAAGAATAACAGCAACAAATTTTAACAAATTGAATGAAAATAGTGACCTGTTAAGGGTCACTTATTTTTGTTTTCCCCCTTCTGGCAAGAAGCCAGTAAGGCCTGTCTGTGAGAAATTGGTTTGCAGTGGTTGTGATGGTGCAGTTCTGCAAATTTGACAGAAATGGGGATGCGGGATACATAAAGAGATAATAAAATCACTTGTGACACTTAAATGCGCTTTCTGAAGTAAATCCATCTTTACCTGTGGAGGATGCTTTTTGGGGGGAGTAAGCACTTGAGTAGGGAAAAGTCATGTAAGAACCTACATCTTTGGTACTGCCCAATAAATGTTATAGTAGCAGAGTAAGCAGGATCTGTCTTTTTGAATATGAGTGGGCATTGATAGCAGTTGCCACGTGTGACTTCTTGAGAGGTGGTCACCCACCAAAACCGCACTTGGCTTTGTAAAGGTGCCACTGTAACAGCAGTTGCAAATGTGATTGATCATCTGATCTTGATGTTTTCTGTTTATTTCATTTAAAGTGACGGAGCAGGGAACCTCAAAGAATTAAATAACAGACCTGCCCTAATTACAACTGTAGTGCCTGTTTTTACAGAGAGAATCTTAGGAGATAGTTATTTGTGCCAGCTTCATCCTTCTTTGACCTCCTTCAAGCATGTACTGTTGCACGTTTTCATGCCTCTCAAGTAGACAAGGATATTGTGTGTAGTGTTCAATCTGCTTACTTCTCCACTGCTCCTCTGCAGAAAGCTATTCCTCTGTTTTATTTGCATTGATACTGCAGCACAGGGCAGTGGTGAATTAAAAAAAATTGATAAAATAAACCCTGTGTGTGTAAATAAAATGTAGTAAACTCACCTGATTGGCTTTTGAAGCATGGGAGAGAAATGTAGATAGACTTTATATTGTCTTGATATGACCTTATAGTGTTACTATGTTTGCTTATGTTAGCCTAGCTACACTGATTATATACTGGCAGAATCACTTATTACCTCTTGTGTAAAATATAATGTTATCTTGTACCTAGGATTTACAATCTGACTTTGTACTCAGATAAGTATAGAGGAATAATAGTGTCTTGGGTATAGCTTGCATGCTGAACAGTTCTGGAAGGAGTTTTTGTTGTTAGTCTTTTCCTCGTCTCAGCTTTCAATGAAGAATATTTTTAGCTGCACACACCCACAAAATGACTCTTTGCAGCCATGGTTCTAGAAAGCAAAATTCAAAGTTAATCGAAATTTTTTGCTCACAGAATTGTACAGTGCATTAGTTTTATTTTGCACTTATATCCATACACTGATAGAATTCCTGCGAGTTCTCTGTTGAAGAATCAAGCCTGTAGATCCACCTTCTTTGCTGATTATGATTAAAACTAGGGCTTCCCTAGTAGAGGAATATGTAATGAATAATTGTAATTATTTCCCCATTATTTTCATATGTATTAAAAAGTCACTGCATCTTATTTTCTTCTGTGCAAGTTAGTACAAGAGCAGTATTCAAAGTAGTTGACTTATTTTAAATAGCATTTAGAACAGTTAGAACATGCTTATTTCAGAATATTCTAGCTTCATTAAGAAAAATTATCCAAGTTACTTCTGTATATTTTATTTTCCTAAAATATCTTTGAATAATTACTTAATAGCACTTCCTCAAAAATTACTAGTGCTCAGGAGAAAATTGCTTCTGTAAATCAGAACGAACTCCGAGATTTATGAAAAATATGATAATCTGTTTTCCCTTCCCTTTTCACAACTTTGAGAAATTAGGCATATCTGCAGCCACACAATTTGATGTGATTGCCAGAGTTGAAATGCCTTTCACTTGATTACTAATTCATATTGTCAGGATTTTGGCTATTGGTCCACAGTTTATTTTCCTTGGGCGCTTGTATGCTTTCATTAAATAAATGTGGAACAAAAATTGTGGTCAGACGGAAGCTATTCGTACCAAAAACAACATTCAGAAGTCTCTGCAGTCCTGTGTGGAAGATCCCCCCCCTTCAGTTTTCCAGTCTCCTAATTTTGAAGGTGACCTTCACAAAGATTTAACCAGGGACTTAGTGGAACAAAACCCCCATACTTGGCAAGGAAACTAGAAAACTGACTGAAAAGTGCAGCATGGCCCATCATCTGTAAGAAATACCCTGCTCTGCTTGTCGGAATTGTGCTCTGAGCTCTTCTGCAAGAGTCTGATGAGACTTGACAAGTGTAATTCTGGAAGGAGACTAGAATTTTAGCCTTTATTTTTAGGCTGTAAAATATTTTGGATGCTTAAGAGAGTATTTATGAAATCTAGCATTTAATTTAAATCATTATGGTTATATAAACTGTCACAGAACTGTATTAATTGAAATCAGCTAAAAGTCAGGACCTAAAAAGATCTAACGCGCTTATTATGCACTTGATTATTCTCTTCACTTTCATATTTCAGCACAGTGAAACAAAGCTAAGCACAGTGCATGTAAGAAATATACTGAGAAAAAGGTATCACAGCAGCTCTAATGCAGCAGAAAAGTCATTGAAAAAGAATAATGGTGTTACCTGATAGATTATTCTGTAGAAAAATAGTAACCAATGAATACAGAGGAAATAATGGAAGCCATTTAATTAAATGTTTTACAATAAAGGAGCTTTAATTCTAAATGTAAGCTGCAAGCATTTAATTCTTTGAACTTCTGCATGACACAAAACAATGCAAATCAAATTCCAGACAAATTTTGTGGAGTCCCTTGTGTTGAGTATCATGTAATACACTTAAAACAGACTAAAAGTACCAAAGGCATAAAATGGCAGCCAGGAGCCTGAAGTTTAACTCTTTCTCCATGTTACCACTGGAAGAATTGTCAATAACCTTTATGCAGCCAAAGCTTCAGTGCAATTTCCAATATAAAGGTTATAAGAGGCAGGAATCTTTCTGATTTTTTTTTTTCACCAACAGTTGGGATTTTTAGCTAGTTTTAACTCAGCCACACTTACTTGGTGTCCTGCATTTCTACTTTATTTCTGCAGTTTCTTGTTCAGTCACATGGCCTCAAAATGGGACATGAGGTAATTAAAACGGGCATGGAAATTTAAAGGCATGTGAAGGCCTCACAGTTGTCAGTCTGTGAAAGACTGTTTCTCTTGTAGGAAAATTGTCTCTCATATTTTTTCATGTAGAAAATGAAGGCCAGGAAACAAAGGGATTGCCTTAGCTAACCAAGCCCTTTTTTGCTTGAACACCATAATAGTTTAGCCATTGCATTTATTGGCAATAATGTCGCCTACATGGTTTCTGCTTGCCTCTTCTAGTCTCAAGGAGAAGATCATAATGAAGTTTTATCTTTTCTGTGGTCTAACAGCCTCTTAGGCTACTTCATGCAATGGGAAAGGAGTTACACAGCCTGGGAAGAAGCTCAGAGACTGAGCACTCTGGATAGTCAGAAGACCAGTCTGTGGGGCCTGCTGCTGTCTGTACCAATGCCATAGTGTAGATCACCTCTGTGACCATGACCCACTCCTGTGACCTACTCAAGGTTCCCTGCCTTGCTTGGATCACTTCACCACCTTTGAAGGACTGTGTTATAGGTAGGGGTTGATGTTGAGAGGTATGGAGGAAAAGAAGAGTCGCTTCTCCCAGCTACCTTTTGCTTCTCTTAGAAGAGGTATAGCAGGAGCTATTGAGATGGTTGGTAAAGGTTCTCTTGAGGAAGCAGGCAGAACATTGCAACATTGCAACTTCTACTGAGATAAAGAAGCTTTATGTCGTCTTTTCCCAATAATATTCAGTGGTGCTGTTGTCACTCCTGCCTTGCCAAACGGCCCCACTTCCTCTTCACTTGCACATCCCATTCAATCTGGGTTTGCATCTTCCCCTGAGAACTTGACCAGGCCAAAACCCAATTAGAAGTTGTCTTGTCTCAAGAAGTGGTTGACAATGCATAAGTATGTGGGGGTAAAAAGGTGTAAGAGAATGACTCTTAACAAATCTTCCCATACATAAGTAATTGTTATATTAGAAATTTATTTATTAACTACTGCTGGACCTTGAGCTAATGCTTTCAGAGAAGTAACACTAATGTTTTCTATGTCTCCTTTTTGAGAGAAAATAATAATAGGTATAGTTGGAGATAATTCTTTTCCTGATGTGAGATTTTCTGCATGCCATTTCATATGCAGGTACTCAGGATTGCCAGATGTTATTGCAGCTCTTTCCAGGCATCATTTAAAAATATGTTTTATTATTTGCAAGGTTTTTTAAAACACTACTCACAGATCATTTATGATTGCTAGTGATCAGATCCTGGAGGTACTTTACTTAATAAAACAACTATGAGACAGTCAAAAGGCTGTAAGATATTAAGGAATAGTTGGAAGAAAGTGGAATGCAAAGGGAAATGTAACACTAGACACTGAACGTACCTGTCTTGCTTGCATCTGGCGTGAACCGGAGGAACTGATTAGAGAAAGAGGCCTTCCTTTCAGTGCTATTCAATGAATCTTCTGTCTATAAAATGAAAGAATGTGAATAAGAAGGACTTTCTTCAGCACCAAAAAATGGCTGATCATCCATAGTGAAGGTTCCCACTGATAGTATTTCCAGAATTTTTAGACTTTTTTTCCTTCAGGAAATTACAAGTTATCCGTCTGCTTTCTTTCTACAAAGTGGCTGACCTCCAATTCTACTGGGATTTGTACGGTGTACATGTTCCCTTATCAGGCACACTTAAGGAGCAGGCACATTGGGGCAACAGTTTTGACCTTGCACACTAGTCCCAAGGTGCCTAATATTTTGATCATTAGCAATATTAATTTGGTTTTCCTCACTATCATTTGCTCTTATGTCTTTTCCTCTGTAACTGTAATGATGGAAACAATGTGCAGGGAAAACACTGCTTCATCGTCTAATGGGACTGAATTTTGCAGAGTGGGTTAAGCAATGGAGTACGTTCCTGAAGTTGTGGGTTCTCCATCCTTGAAGACTTTCAAACCTGAATCAAAAGATACCTATCAACTTGCTTATAGGTAAAAAGGGCCTGTAGGCAAGGCCTAGCCAAACTGATTGTATTTTGAATTTAGCCCTGCTTTGAGCAGAAAAGTTGAACAACTTGACCTCCAGAGCTGTCTTCCAACCTAAACTTTTTCTGTGATGGTAGGATTTGCAACATGTTTTGCACCTGCACTATAAATTTCCTTCAACATCCAGCAGGAACTGTTTCTGTTGTAACTGTCAGAAAAGTAAAATACGTAAAATCTAACTTGTAAACCTCAAGAAGCTAATATTATGGTTTTAACAATAAAATCATTACAGGCCACAGCTGCCAGTTTCTTCATGTCAGTTCTCTATTCTATGTTAAAATCTAAAAATTTTCCCATCTTCCACTACATGTGGATATTTGCTAGAAAAATAGATAAACATTGTAGAAGAGGAAAGAGACTCAAATGACGTGCTATATATTAGCACCTCCCTTACTCCCCCTCTCCATCTGTGTGCTACACCAAAGCAGCAAGAGTGAGAGACAACCTGTACAGGAGCCTCAGTGTTTTCTCCATGGTGACTGATGCCTGCAAAACCACAACTGCAAACTGGCTTTATACTGCAACACTTCGCTGATGATTTTGCAGGCCACTAATTCTTTACCACTTTAAAAGTACTTAGTTGCTATAATTAATGAAAGGTGGAGTTAGGACAATTCTTCTTTCTTTAAGTCTTGGTAAAGAATCAAACTGATTCCCAGTAGCCCATGAAGAGAGAAAATGAGTACTGTCTCTGTTTCAGTATTTAGCTGGTGCACAGGTCATGGGATGATGCTTCTGAAAATGGAGCATCATATGTGAATTGCAAGATGAAGTGCTATGTGCGAAGACTGCCTGTAGATGAAAAATCTGAAACGTTATTCTCTTCTGGACTAGTTTAAAGGAACACTGCTATGGATTAAGGGGAAAAAAAATGAACTTTGGCTAATGTATGATTTTCTCTGAGGCAGTGTGCAAAAATAAGGAAGTAAATTCAGTCTTCCTATCTTTCGCTTGTCTCTTTGTGTTGCCTTGAATCCGTTGCTTCTTTAACCAAAACTGTGGAAAGTCTAATGCAAAACAAGTTCTAAATATACTCCAAGAAGGCCGGGGATTTATCCCAAGGCAGAGCATGACCCTACAGAGAACACCACAGGAGAATCATTGCAATAGACTTGCTGCCTTGTTAAGAAATTGCTATCTGGCCTCAATGAAGCCTTCTAAATGTGCCTATTGTATTGTTAAAAGAGACTTGGTTTAGCTTGGGTCATGGGTCTGCGGCACCCATATGCCCTCATCTTCCAGCATTATATATTATGGTAGATCTGCCTCTGGTGTAAATCAGAGCAGAATCAGCTCCCTAAACTATTCTCATTTTTTTCATATTCCTTTTTACTAAAACTTTTAGAAATCCTGCTTGTCAGGAACAGCTAGAGCTTTTGTACAGGTGTATTGTGGATAGGTAGCTACTGGCAACCGGGTCATAGCTGATCTTTTCTTTTTTTTCCCATAAAGAATAGCATGGCAAACTTGAAATAGCAATAAATAGAATAAATGATTTATTTTTATTGTAGATAAAACTCTCACCATCAAGTAGTAACTTTGATGTATTTGTATAATGGAGGTTAGAAAAGAATGTTTGAATCATTCATTGTGGAGCATTCTAAAGCTAAATGGTCAAAGGATTCTCACATCTGTCAGAAAACAATCTCCAAAGCCAGAAGAAGGCTGCAGGAAACTGCAAACTTTGTTTTGACCACTGGGAAGTGCTGAAAATGAGGCAGGTAAAGTAAAAGAAAGCAGCCTTTAAAGGTAAAGGGGAAAAGTTATTTTCAGTTGGACATATCTTAAGAAAGAATCATTAAATAGTGACCCCCCAAAAATATATACAGCCCTGAAAAAATATGAATCCTAATAAGACTTAAATGCAGATAGAAATAAAATATTCCTGCAACCTGCATGTTGCCTTTTCTGCATGCTTCGTGAGATGAAAAAGTGATATTAATAAAAGAATGAGTCGAAGGGCTCTTGGGTGAGTCATGGTGACAATTCAATGTGTCTTTCTGCATTAAAACTTAAAATATGAGAAAAAGATGGTGATGGCAGGTTTTACATAATAAAGATAACCTAAGCTTGCTAGAGTATCTGGGTCAATTATAGTATTTGGAAACAGAAGATATTTAAGTGATATTTTACCTTATAGCAAACAGTTCTGGAGAATTTTTGTTCCCTGCAAACATTTCTGCCACTGATTCTTCCTCCCTGTCCCCTGCATGTTTTTTACCTACATTTTGCTTAAGAGACTGCTCCATGTTCCATGGCACACATCCCTTGCCTTTTCTGAAGGGAACACTTCTCATTTCTTTGTAGGGCAATATTTTTTTTTCTTTCATTTCTGGCTGTTTTACTTGAACAGGAAAAGTCTTGTGAAAGCTATAGATTTTATCTGTCTTTTATAAAACCACATGTAAAATCATCTGACTGAGAACAAGGAAGTTGCTGAGAGAGAAGAAAGCACAAGTTGTAAAATGAAACTAAGAAGTGAATTGCAGATTTGTGAAAGCCAGCTGCAATTACCGTGATTTAGATCTTCTCTCAAGGGTGGATGGAGTCCTGTTCCAGTGAGGGGTAGGGTAGGGGCACTGGTGCCACTTGGTTGTGTGCCAAGAGAAAGCATAAGCCACGATAGGCAGTGACAACGGGCAGGTGGTGACAGCTCACTGGCCTCTGTTCCTTGGTTGCCTCGATATCTCCTCACCATGATACAGTTTGTGCTACTCAGGCTTGCCGATCTCTTATGGACTTTATCCTACAATGAGTCAAGTTCACTGCAATGTATGGTTCTGTAATTTAAGTTGTAATTTAAATGTGCATTCTGAATACTTTGTCTAGGAAACCTAAAAATATCTTGATTGTTATGTTTGGGGGGTGGCGGGGCATAGAGGCTGACATTTTGGCCATTTATGAAGCCTTGAAAGTAGGTCCTGAAAATTACTAGTTGCATTTTAAAGTGTGGGTTGTTGGAAACTGTGAAATCGATAAACTTACCAAAGCAACATATTTTAATCCATTCACACATGGATATGTATTCAAAATAAATCTTTTTCCTGTCAAACCAACAGAGGTACCATTATATTCACCTATTTATCTCTGCCTAGACTTTTACCCCTACGGTGGGGAATTAATCATGTAGGTGAAATATAAAGTCAAATGGTTTGTAATATAAATCTGAATTGGATACGGAAAACAATAGGAAGCATGAAAAGACTTTCACATTAAAAGAAACCAGGGGGAAAATTTAGGTCTGCTTTTTTTAGAGGACAGGTTGGATATAGATGAAATAAGAGAGGAGTTAGCCATATTTCATGTGATATGAACTCTAGAAAGAGTAATTAATTAAACTACTCAATGTAGATGATTAGTCTGTGGGACCTTCTGCAGCGTACTCAAGATCTAAAGAAACAGCTATGCATATCTTTATTTGAATGTGGTTGTTTGCAGTGCCGGCCTCTGAAACTCTGTCAGTCGGCCTTTTAGAGGCATTTTTGGTTTTAATCTGTTTCAGTTGTTGACTTTAGGAAGAGGCTAGTACATGGTGTGATTTAACCCCAGCTGGCAGTTAAGCACTACACAGCCCCTCCCTCCTCCCTTGCCCCCCAGTGGGATGGAGGAAAGAATCAGAAGAGTAAAAGTGAGAAAACTCATGGGTTGAAATAAAGACAGTTTAATAGGGAAA
>NW_009260060.1:60685-114662 GCF_000687185.1 Egretta garzetta
ACGAGGAATTAATTTACTACTTCCCACACACTCTGAGGTGCTTCAGCATGACCTCATGCACAGCCACAGATGCTTTGAGGTGTACCTGCTGCAGTGTGGACTCATCCACAGCACAGATGCTTCGAGGTGTACCTGCTGCAGTGTGGACTCATCCACAGCATAGGTGCTTTGAGGTGTACCTTCTCCAGTGTGGACTTATCCTTGGGCCACAATCCCTTCAACTCAAGTTCACACTGGAGTTCCATCCTGTCCAGTACAGCAGCGATGCCCTGGCCATCTGCCAGCTCAGAGGCACATCACTACTGCTGTTATCAAAAGGTTCCCAGGCACAGCAGAGCAAGATGATAAGCACTACAGCAGTGCAGCAAGCAGGAAAGAAAAAGCAGCCACTCACGAGTGCTGGACTCTAATATACAGTCAGGCAAGCAAGCCCCATGGCAAGCACAGTGGCCTATCAGTTGACAGCTAAATAGCAATAACAATTATAAATTTGACCTAGTACATTCCAATCAAACCTGTCATTTTCTTGAACCCTTCGAGTGCCACCAAAAAGGATTGTCATGGTTTAACCAAATGATTCTATGATTCTATCCCTGTAAATTATTACAGGTTTGCTAAATTCATATGTTCATGTAAGTAAAACCTTGTTGCAGAAAGCATTAGCAATCTTAAATAAAAGTATTTTTTACTTTGTCTTCTGTTAAGGGAATGAATTTTGACCAGACTACTTGGACTTCTGTGTTTTTTCTAAAGTATGCAGTAAAATTAAGTCTTTCTGAAATCTTGCTCAAATATCCTAATATCTAACAGTAAACATGAAGTCATACCTAAAAATTCTTCTACTTTTATAGTTTTCTATTTCAAATATATCAAGTAAAGAGTGTTTCTATTTCGAAGTGATCGCATATATATGATATATGTGTATATATATATATACACTTATGAAGATATCTTCTTCCTTTTCCATATTATTATTAGCATATTATATTAACACATTACTATATTTTTCTTCATATTTAATTTTCTATTTTAGTCTTTTTCTATTTTTTACACCTATTTCTAGACTTTTATTATGAATTTTTTCTCATTTGTTCATTTTTTTCTTATTTCATTCTCAACTTCCGCTTTTCTTTGTCTTCCCCATGTTAATATTTATCAGTGTAGGAAAAAAAGTCAGCTCTGACCTCTTATGTGACCTCACAAATCCTCCAGGGATTTGCCATGCTGTCTCCATCTTTGACATCTACTTGCAAATCTTTCATGAGTGGTCTTTAGTTACGTGCAAAATCCCTTTCATTTTCAGGAGGGTTTTTGCTGGTCACTTTATGTATACACTACATGTGTGTATATAGAGATATATATGTATTATTTTAGTCCACTTCTCCATTGGTTAGGCTTTATGATTTCATGCTTATTTAATTTTTTCACTCCATCGCTCTTCCCCTCCCCTGCCTTGTTACCTTACATCTGTCTTTTTTCCCCTTTGACCTTCTTCCTCGCACCTATATACATGTATGCATAACATCTTGTGTTCCTGGAAAACTGATCTGTTGCAGTTTCCCTTGCTGATTTTTCTGTTTCCACTACTTGTTCTGGTAATGACAAATCATGACATTAGCCTCTGCCTCCTGCCTGTGCTGTGCCTTTAATACTCCTAATTATTTAACGCAGACCGATGACCTTTATCTTTCACTGCAAACATTCAATGTAACTAAGTAGCCTTTCGCCACATCTGCAGACTGCAGTGTTACCCCTAAACCCTGTATCATCCTGCACTTGGAACTTTTGGGGACCGCTGACTTCCTCCTGTGCTGGAGCCTGGAAACAGAATTAGATTTGGCGGAAGCCTCTCTCTAGACCTCTGGGATAAATGGCTAACTCAAAACAGAATATTAAAACCCCCTGCTTCCTCACTCAGAGGTGTTACATCCCAGGGAAACAATGCCCAGTCTCTTCGCCTGAGTCCCTTTCATTCTCTCAAACATTCCTCGCCCAGATGTAACCCTCATGGCCTTAGGCTGCTCTTTGTGAAAAGTACTTTTGAGGACTGAATCACCATCTTAGAAAAGTCTTCTCAGAATCTTTTCAATCTAAAGCTCTGAGATTTTGGAAATCACCCACAGACTTTCTGAGTGGTAATTACTATTTTAGCCATCCTTGTCTTGACTCATTTAACTTCTTATCTCTGGCTGCTGTTGTGTTTCCTTATTTCCTTTTTCTGTAGCCTCAGGCAGACTGAGATACAGTCCTAAAAATGTAGATCCCTCTTTTTGACTGTATAGGAAAGAGCTTTACGTGCCTAGTTCTTGGCAACGGTAGCTCTCAGTAAATGTGATGCGATGGCTTGAGTGTGTTTTTTCATAGCAAGAGCAAAGCTTCTCAGAGTGCTCTAAATAGAAACAGAGTTACAGAATAATTAGGAAATGGCTATTCTAACTCAAATTGTGTGTGTATCTGGTGAGGAAGAACTACAGAGAGCAGGGAGTGCTATAATTTCTTTGGTGTGCATGTTCTCATAAATGCAAAGTGTTTTCAGAAATGCCAGGCGATGCTGAATTCTGGCTGGCAAGTGATAAACGCTCGGTGTATTTTTCCTACTGCTAGTGCTTTTTTTCGTACCAGCTGGAACTTAACCTTATGCAACAAATAAAACTTTAGCATGTTCTTAAGGGTTTTTTTTGATTTAGGCTTAACCCATAGTGTATGCTTCCTTTGAAGGGGGTAAGAATATTCTATTTCATGTTTTTGAGTTAGTATAGAAATTCTGGTGAGGAAAAAAAAATAAATTTTATTTATTAATTAAAATTCTGCAGAATTTTCAATGTATGTTTTTGCAAGATAAACCAAGAAGCAATTTCTGCTAGGGGGAAGAATTCTGTAAATCTTAAGAACTATTGAGTCTGCAGTAAAAGCAGCATTTATACTCTGTCTAACTTAATCTGTAGGAATATGATCCCTGCACATGCATCCTTATACCTAAATCTGTTTCTCTGTTTTCAAATACTGGGCCTCATTTGGTATTCTGATATCTGTATCAATACCAAATTTTATTTTATTTTCCTCTCTGAATTTTTAGAAAAAACCCATCCTGGTCAGAATCTTTAAGTCAGATTGCCACACCTGGGGCATAGTTACCTTCTCTTTCAAATTTTGCAGAATTAAAACAGATGTTTGTGCTCTGGATCCTTAACAGGTGTTGCCATTTTGAATCCCCCAGCCAGGACAGATTCAGTGGGTTAAATGCGGCACACACTGAAAGGTCACTCCAGTTAGCTGACATATCTGCTGACTATTTGTGTAGCAAAACCTTTCTCGGTGAAGCATTTTTCAATAAATGCAAGTGAACACTTGAACATTTTGAGAAAGATACACAGAACATTTAGAGATTGTTACAGCTAGAATACTATGACTGTCCCATCTGTAAGTGTAATGATTCATAAAGGACTTAAGAGAAAAGACTAATTTTTTTTTTTGTGACAAGAATAGCAATTTCTAGTAACGAGAGTTTAATAAAAGTAAAGAGACTGTCAAAATGTACCCACTTAAGAGTCTAAACCCACGAGTTTTACAGAAAGGTAGACACAAATTACAGATAACAAAAATATTTATTCCATTGGCAGCATAAAATCACTCATTACCTGACTTACAGAATGCTCAAACTCCCCAAATTGATTCATGCTGTGCCTGATACCATTGCATACTAACTAGCAGATATTGCTAGCTTCCAGTATATTTACTCTTACTGCAGTTTCTCTCCATACAGTATATTGAAAAGAACAAAGATTTTATCTTGCAGATGGGTCAAAATAGCAAGAAAAAAAGTGATACTATTTTTCTGAACAGCTGAAATCTACTTGCAGTCATTTCTGTCATATAAAAAAGGCTTCTGAGACCATGTTACTTAATTCTTAACATTGTGTTAAATGTTTCAGGGCTCTTTGTCATACACAGTAGAAGCCACTCCCACACAGCACCGCTGGAAAGGATAAATCCAGCAAACCCAATGTTTCCATTATGACATTGTCTGAGAATTTTGATAGTCTGACTTAGTTGTAAAGATTTCTGAATAGCTGTTGATAAAAATGTTGATAGACAATATAGAAGGATAAAACAAGAATCTAAAAATAGCAAAGATGAGGAATTCTTTCCTCTGGATTTTTGTTGAAATTTGAATAGGAATAAATGTTTTGCTGACTGCTGTTCCTAGGCAAACACTTATCCCAGAATAGAAGGTTTGTATTAAGCACATGGAATAGAGACAGACAGCTTGGTTCCTGCATATTTGGTGCAGAATCACTGACTTTTTGGGACTGCAGTGTAGAAATATGCAGCAACTCATCTCCTGATAGAATTTCAGTAAGAGGTAATACAGCAAAGGGAATGGAGCCCAAGATGGCCCCCATGCTGAGCCAAGGAGCTGAGCCAGATGGGTGCAGTCAGCACCCAGGTAGCCTCTGCTCAGTCACCACATGGAGTCACCAGGGTTTTAAGAAGAAGACTGTAAAAGGTGGACCCAGAAACTCTTGTGAAGGCAGGAGTGCATCTCTCTCTCCCCATCTCTTTTTCACTCCAAAGAGTGTAGATTTTTTTTTTTTTTTTTTTTTGGTTAAACAGTGTGAAAGAGGTGATTAAAAGAGTGAGGAAAGTGCCTTTTTACATGCAGTACAGTAGTGGCTGGAGCAGTTCCTTGGCCAGAGGGGATTTCAACTCCCTTCTTTCTGTCAAGCTTTCTAAAGGTCCCTTCTGAAGGGACTCACACTGGAGCAGTTCATGAAGAACTGCAGCCTGTGGGAAGGACCCACACTGGAGAAATTTGTGGACGACTGTGCCCTGTGGGAGGGACCCACGCTGGAGCAGGGGAAGAGTGTGAGGAGGAAGGAGAGGCAGGGACAACATGTGAACTGACTGCAGCCTCCATTCCCTGTCCTCTGCACCTCTGGGCAGGAAGAGGTAGAGAAATTTGGGAGTAAAGTTGAGCCCAGGAAGAAGGGAGAGGTGGGCGGAAAGTGTTTTAAGATTTGGTTTTATTTCTCATTATCCTACTCTGATTTGATTGACAATAAATTAAATTAATTTTCCCCAAGTCAAGTCTGTTTTGCCCGTGACTGTAATTGGTGAGTGATCTCTCCCTGTCCTTATCTCAACCCACGAGCCTTTCGATATATTTTGTCTCCCCAGTCCAGCTGAGGAGGGGAGTGACAGAGCAGCTTTGGTGGGCACATGGTGTCCAGCCAGGGTCAAGCCACCACAAGATTCCAGTGTATCCTGATCTACTTACTGACAGAGTATGCTGCCGCTTTCTTTCACCAATATGTTTACTGAAGTAGGGCTTCAGTAGTGTAAAATAGTGCTTGGGAACTTTTGAGTTCAACTGCTAGCCTCCAGCCTGTATTTCCAAACCTTCTTTTTTCTATTTCTGGTGACTGCTATTTTTCTGTTTAAGTCATATAATGTTTCACTGAGAATTTAAAAAATAAGTTGTGTGGCGGATGCACTGAGGGAATAGGCAAAATCTCTTAATCCACCTCATAGTACTACAGTGGCTTTCTGGGAGGTCTATCTTGAACCTCTTGCATGTGATCTTCCTCCACTAAGTCTGAGAGACCTCAGGGGACATTCAGAAATTCTGTAATAGGCTGATGAAAATTTTAAAATTAAAACACCAAACCATTCAAATAATGCTTCAACTTTAATTTCAGTAAAGGTAAATCAGGTTATTTGTATGACACATACTTTATGTTTGTGTCTCAGGTTGCTGCGTCTCATACTGGACTATATACATTCTATACAGAGAATCTAACATGGTTGTTCTTGTCCATGTCTTCTACTGTGTGGGTTTCCCACAAAATTGAGGCTTCTGACTACAACTACTAAACACAGACTTGTACTGTAAATTATCATTCTTTCACAGCTTTTATTATCAAAATAGTGGCATTAGTTACTCTTCAGCTAGGTGCCAAGAAAAGCAAAATAATTTACCATTTCATCTTTTGGCAATGCACATGACTTACGTTTCACAGGGTGCCTGCCATCATAGCTATCTCAAATCTCTTAGAGCTCTTTGCCGATAGTGGAAAATGCTATGTAATAAAAATAAATTAGGACAAAGAAAGTTGATATTTTAAATGTTTAGAACTGGAAAGTAGTCCAGATTGTGGCATGAGTCTAAATAGCCTGATTGCTCTATAGCAAGTACAGAATTAAAAGACAACTTCCCTCCCTGCACCCCCCCACCCCCCAAAAAACCCACAAACCCCAAATCCTGCAAAAAACAATAAAATAAACAAATCCTGCAAAAATAGTCCTCCTGTCCTCAGAGGATGGAATTTAAGGGTTCCTGAGTTAGCTTTACATCTTGTTGTGCTCCCTTCTAGGGTGTAGAGAGGGGAGAACTTTTAAGGACAAATGAAACAGGAAGCCCCCGTCCAGTGCCACTTAGGCAAAGGTGCTTAACTAGAATGTAACATGAATGTAACTAGCAGGGTAAGAAAGTACTTCATCCCCTTGATTCATCAGGTTTGAGGCTGCATCTGCAGTACTGTCTTCAGTTTTGGATTCCCAGTGTGAGGAAGATGTTAATGTAGTGGAGCA
This sequence comes from Egretta garzetta, assembly GCF_000687185.1. Taxonomy (NCBI): domain Eukaryota; kingdom Metazoa; phylum Chordata; class Aves; order Pelecaniformes; family Ardeidae; genus Egretta; species Egretta garzetta. The sequence goes on from NW_009260060.1 coordinate 67,277, forward strand.
AGTCTACCAAAGTGAATGAGTGTATAATGTAGAAGGGGAAATTGGATAGATGGGCTTGTTCAGTCATAAGAAAACTAATTTGGGATCTTATGGCTGTGTCACTACAATGGAAAGCTATAGAGAAGATAGAGCTGGACCTTTCCTGGAGGTGCACCGTTAACAGACAGAAGGAGACAAAGAGCAACAACAGAAAATACAATTAGATGTGAAATATTTTTTTCACCACGAGAGTGATCAAATGTGGGAACAGGTTGCCCAGAGAGGCTCCATGTGGAATCTCCCTCCTTGGAGATACTTAAAACTCAAATAGACAAGTCTCTGAACAAACTGATACAACTGGAACTGATATGAATCAAGGATTGGAGTAGATGCTCTCCAGAGGTCCCTTCTGGGACCCATCTGTGATTCTATGAACAGAGTTATTACAACTGCTGTCTAAGAAAAAGATGCAATAGCTGCTTTGACAGGATAAATGTGTGAACGTTTCTGAATAGTGCTAAGTAGGTGTTACCTAAAATGAGTACGGAAAAATCATCACAAGTGTTGAACTCTGGGGCTCCTCTCTGAAAACAACTGGATTTGCACCTTTTAGATGCTTTAGCATTCTTTCTGTACATACTTAAACATGTACATGGTCATATAACCTCAGTGAGGCAACCAACAATTCTAAAGTTGCAAGTGAAGGCCCTGGCATACAAGCCAGGCTAGTTTTTGCAGTGCAGATTTTTCTGCTAAGAGAATCAGAACTATCTCAGAAGTTAGGGTTGCAGACGGTTGCACTGATTATTGATTAAATGGGAACTGCATAATTGCTTTACCACAGAACATGATTAATTTGATGTTAGTGGTTGAATACTGCTACAGGAGCATAATAAAGGTTGCATTTAATATATGGGTTATGACTTCTGGGTTGATTAACATGGGGAATTTTTTGTGGCAGTGAAGCTATACGCACACACATACACATAATTGTAAATGAAGTAATTTGTTTTAATTCCATTGTACTTTATATATATATTTATAAGGAGGCTTTTAAAATTAAAATTTAAAAAAGAAAGTATACAAGAGGTAGAAGCAGGGATAGGTGACCTGGGAGGAATATGGAGACACTGTCCAAGCATGCATGGGAACAGGGTTAGGAAAGCCAAAGCCCACCTGGAGTTGAATTTGGCAAGGGATGGGAAGGGCAATAAGAAATCGTGGGCCTGTTGCTGAATGTACCTGGGGTCATGGTGACAAAGGATATGGAAAGGGCTGAGGCATGCAGCGTCTTTGCCTTGGTCTTTTGCATAAGACTGGCCTTTGGGAATCTTATGTCCCTGAGACCAGTGGGGAAGTCTAAAGCAAGAAAGACTTACCCTCAGTGGAGGGGCATCAGATTGGATGTATATAAGTCTGATGGACTCACTACTGCTGAGGCAGGTGGCCAATGTTATCAAGAGGCCACTGTTGATTATATTTGAAAGTTTGCAGTTACTGGGAAAGGTTTCTGAGGGCTGGAAGAGAGCAAATGTCAGCCTTCTGTGATGACTGGTTTGGTGGATGGAGTGTGGTGGATATTGTTTGTTTTGACCTTAGCTAGGTTTTCCAATATATTACATCCTCATAGACAAGTTGAAGAAGTATGGACTAGATAAGTAGACACTGAGGTGGATTGAAAAGTGGCTGAACTGCAGGGTTCAAGGGGTTGTGATCAGTGGCATGAAGTCCAACTGAATGGTGGTATACCTCAAGATTGATACTGGGTCCTGTACTGTTTAATATCTTCATTATGACTTGGATGATGGGTCAGAGTGCACCCTCAACAAGTTTGGAAATAATACAAAACTGGGAGGAGTAGTTGATAGATCAGAGGGTTATGCTTCTGTTCAGTGGATCTCAACAGGCTGGAAAAATGGGCCAATAGGAATGTCATGAAGTTCAACAAAAGGAGATGCTAAGTCCTGCACCTGGGGAGGAATAACCTCAGGCACCAACGCATGTTGGGGACCAAATAGGTGGAAAGCACCTTTGCAGAAAGGGACCTGGGGGTCCCGGTCAACAAGCAGTGTGAACCAGGAATGTGTTCCAGTGGCAAAGGCAGGCGACAGCCTCGTGGACAGCATTAGGAAGAACGTTGCCAGCAGGTTGAGGGAAATGATCCTTCCTTTCTGTGGTAATGAACAAAGAGAAGAAAAGGATGCCATGAAAAAAAATCATTTATTACCTGGGAGCCTGATTGCATACTTCTGCAGTGCAGTCTTTTATAAATTAATTTATGAAATGAGAATGGAAGACCTTGTTCTGTTTTGGGAGGATTTGGGTTTGGGTAATTTAGGAATGCTGAGCTTATAGGGACCTGGATGCTTATGTCCAGACCCTGGAGTGAAGGTGATGTGCTCAAGCTCCTAAGATAGTGCTTTGGGATGTACGATAAAGTGGTCCTAGAAGTCAATACTCTGAGTAAGAGGGCCACATATATTTGGATAAAGGGGAAATATAGAAGAACAGCATGCCACTGATGTTCCACCACTTTTGAGAGCTTAGGCACCTGCTTGCAGTGCTGAATCAAGCCCATCTGAAAACTGAAGTATGGCACCCCTCCAGTTCAGCTTTCAGGATTTGATTAGAAGTTAACACTGTCTGTAAATGATGGTAATACTTGCCTTTTATACAGTAGTCCTAAGGCTAGAGCACTTCCCTCAAATTTGAGAAACTTTGTTTCAGCCTCCTTAGTTTATCTTATAAAATGTGATAAAAGCATTGGATAAACTGAAATACAAATGTGAAAAATTTTTAAAGACAAATTTAAAAATATGATGTCAAGTTCTTTAACTTTTATTTTTTGTTTTTATCACCCATGAAGTAGTTTTGAGGTCCTCTATGGAATGAACAATAATTTAAGTCATGGATTGCCCCTCATGCTTGGCTTCTTAAGCTTAAATGTGCACCACCTTTCAAAAAAAGCCTCATTTTATGCTAGACTTGCTCAGGTTACAACTCTAATTACGATACCTGTTAATCTATGATAATTCAGTTGACACTGTATGCATGCTGATGTATCCTTACAGCCTTAGGCATCTTGTTACATGTACCAAATATATTATTAAAATTTGCCCTTTTAAACTCTGCATTTAGTTATGAATTAAAAAATTAAATATTTCTGTTGCATGATTGTAATAATGCCCCCATCAAATAAAGGGACTGAACTGTCACATTTATACGTGACATGGATTAACAATGTTTTTCTGTATTTACTTTGACTATAATAAATCTCTTGGCAGTCAACAAGTCTGAACTTGCTTGTTGGCATTTTGTTTCATGACATGAAGGATAAGGATAATTATGTATATGGTTTTCAGGTGTCTCAGCTGTTGCACAATTAAATGACTGTCTGAAAACCTAGCTGGAAGGAAGATTACTGTATTTATTCTTACTATGCATTGTGTGCTTACTATACTACAGGATATAAGTATTTAGAAAACTGCTCTCCTGCTTTATATGTGTCTCCTTAAAGTGACAGAAAGCTCTCTTAATCGGGTGCTTTGGTTGTCATACGACTTTTTACCTTCTGTTTGTTGTCTATATGCGTCAGTAAAGCTGTGTTTCCCCAGTGTATTTCAGCCTGGAAGGAAACAGTTAAAGTGTAAACATCATGATTCATATATATTTGACCTGATTTTGTATAAACACGTTCAGAATATCATACTTGCACACAGCGTTTGCAAGCTGCAGCAGCAGTTATAGCAGATAGCCCAGTGAGTACTATGGGAATTAGTGGAGTTCATAAATTTCTTTAGCTGAAAATCTCCCAACATCGCAGGATGCACAGTAAAGATTTCTTGAATGAACTGCTGAAAACTACTCTGCTTTTCTTTTATCTTTGGATAGTGATACTGGGAATCACCAGATGACTTTGGTAGATATAGTCTGACAATATTGGCTACAGCAAACGAACATGCAGCTACACCTCAGAACACCTTAGAGTACGTGATACAAGACAGATTTTTCATTCTGCCTCTATTTTAGTATGCAGTCTAAAATAACTTACAGCTCTAGATATCTTTAACAATCTCTTTCAGTATATAAAACTACAAATAGGTAGCTGCTACATCTCTAGTACGTGCGCTATGTCTCTGTCCTGGTTTCGGCTGGGACAGAGTTAATTTTCTTCCTAGCAGCTGGCATAGTGCTGTGGTTTGGATTTAGTAGGAGAAGAATGTTGATAACTCACTGATGGTTTAGTTGTTGCTAAGCAGGGCTTACACCAGTCAAGGACTTTTCAGCTTCCCCTGCTCTGCCAGGTGCATGAGAATCTGGGAGGGGGCACAGCCAGGACAGCTGACCCCAGCTGGCCCAAGGGCTATTCCAGACCATATGATGTCACACTCAGTATAGAAACTGGGGGGCGTTGGCCAGGGGGCCGTGACCACTGCTTGGGAACTGTCTGGGCTTTGGTCCCCAGGTAGTGAGCAATTGCATAGTGCATCTCTTGTTTTGTTTATAATAATAATAATAATAATAATAATAATAAAGCAGCTGTGTGGTGTTTAGCTGCCTGCTGGGTTAAACCACAACACACTACAACAGAATAAATCCCAGTCATTTAAACTGTCTTACTGTTATCCCAGAATTTTATTTATGAGAATGAAGTTGAAACAATGATATTAACTACTAAAAGGAAAATAGCACATATTATAGGGTCCCCAGGTGGAAACTATTTCAGGAACTGAAATTTATTTGTGCAAAGTTGGACAAAATATTATTTTGGAATCTTGGATTCAGGTCTTATGGAGACCATCAATCTAAAAATTAAGTTATGTTTGTTTATGAGCATAACTGAACTTCCTAGCATTTTTTTCAGTGTATTTCTTCTTGCAGATGTCACTCTGTCATCAAGATTTTTGTTTCAGAAACATAAATCATGCAAATGGTAACTCCAGAGGTCAGCTTTAATCCGTAGTGAGTATATTTCTAGAACTCATTTAAAGATCCCTGATAAGAACGTTTGTCTTCCGTGAATTGTGAGGATGTGACCCTACTAAAAACAAAACGTTAGACTAAATGGATTTCAAAACCTGAAGATAAGGCATTATTTGAAGTGTCACACAGTTACCAAATTGCAGCTGGGGCTTTGCTATTGACAGTAGGAAAAAATGTCAAGAATTCAAAAACATGCAATTTAGAGTCAAATATTGTTGTCTGTCCTTAAAAAATGTGAATGTTGGAACAGAGAATTCTCAAGAAATTATAGTGATTGAAGTGTCTGGCTTTTCATGCGCTGCATGTGCTGGAACAAGTCATTGTGTATAACCCAAAGTTATACCCAATGCAAAGTTGCTCTCATACACTTAAAGTGTTTGGTAGGCATGTAATCGCATGGCGATTTTGAATACTCGTTGTTGCAGATTTTTTGGGGTCCTATCTAAAACAATGGGACCTTCCAACGGCACTAACCCTGTTAGTGACTTTTATTACAGATATTAATAACTGGGGAGAGAAAAAACAACATCAATATGCAAAATTTAGTACTGTGCTTGAGAAGCTCAGACTGTATATTAAACACAGTTTAGTATTTGGTGGCAGACCAGAGCCATGGATCTTTAAAACCATCATGTGTAACAGTAAAGTATTTTGGAATTGGGAAGAACTGCTGTGCCCATGTCCTGAGCCATCAGAGCCCTGTGATGACAGCAGTGAGCACAGCTGGTACGCAAGGCCAAGAGGGAGGTCTCTGCTCTAGGGCAGTGCAGGAGATGAGGTTTTTCTCTTTCCCGAGGAGCTCACAGTGGTTAAGGTGTTATTCTGAAAGGCTGGAAGAGAGGTTTTGAATGTCTTCAGGCTGAGCTCAAGCTTCTATGGATCACTGTAGCTGCTGCATTTTGTGCTGAGTGGGCTCTGCACAGCACAATTAAGGAGTCTCCCCCCGGTCTCCTGAGACTGGACCCCTCAGGAGATCCAGGCTGGGCAACTGCTGGCTGTGAATCGTGTCCTTTAGTCCCCAGCCCTAGATGGGAATGAAGTTGTTTGACTTTGCTGTGTGGCAGCAGTTGTGGACTTGCCCTGAAGTACGATTCAGATGGCAAAAAAACACGTGGTGACGAGCCTGGCAGCAGTCTGAGGACTGCACTTTTTGGTTTAAAGTCTGGAATCTTTCCTGGGCCCTGGTGCGGGCGGCTTATTGTTTGTGAGCATCTGAGCTTCAAACGCTGCAGTCAGTTATTGGAAATTGTATCCGAAGGACAGACAAAATAACTGTGATGTGAGGCAGCTGGAAGCTAGCTTCAGTGTTGGTGAAATTACTTTTTTAAAAATGTCATTTTGCTGTAGTATATGCACTGGGGTAAGCACTGAAGAAATTAACTCACCTACCAGTCAGAAGTTCTGAAGTCAGAATAAAGTCCTCTGTCTTTTACTTTGGTGACTTGAGAATTGTAGTATCACACTTTAAAATGTTAAATATCCCTTGGTGTGGTGGGTTGAACCCAACCAGCAGCCAAGCCCCTGATCAGTCACTTGCTCACTCCTCCCAGTGGGACAGGGGAGAGAATTGGAAGGGCACAAGCAAGAAATACTCATGGGTCAAGACTAAGACAGTTCGGTAAGTGCAGAAAAAAGCCCCACAAGTGATGCAAAGGCAGTCACTCTTCACCTCCCACCAGCAGACTGATTTATTGCTTGTTGTGCCAGGGAAATGCCCACTGAAAAACCCCTCCCAGTGATTCCCCCACTGTGCTAGTGGGTCTTGGCAGAACTGAGCCAACGGTTGAGTACCAAGCTGCTTGGTACTTGCAAGATGGAGGTGATTCTGGACTGCCCATCAGCGAAACTGCAAGCACTGGTGGAAATTTCACACTGAAATATGAAATGGCTATGGGGATGGGATGCCTTTGGGGTTAGGAAACAACTGAAGTAGTGGAGGACCACGGTTTTGGTTTCAAGAGTCAGTTTAGTGAGGTTTAGACTCCCAAATGTTTTTCTTGCTTTGTCCCTGAGTCCCTAACCCCATTATATACTATGTCTGTGAAAAATGCAACTATTTAATGAATAGCTGTTACACTGTAAGAAGGGAATTGAAAATCCTAAATTATTCACTGAAGAATTTTAGAGCCTTACTAATTCTGAGGTTAAAATCCTTTTCTGATCAGGCATGTTATTAACTGTCTATTGTGGAGTACTGATAAGGTACAAAAGATTACCTTTTAAATTACTGCATTTTAACCTATGAATACAGTTAGCACCTGGGGACATCTTCACTTTCTGGCAGAACGAAAAAGCCTGCCAGTGACGTGATTGGTATTACGAGCTAAGCTGTGCAGAACTAACACTTTCAATTTCATGAGGATACATATATAAAAAAAGAGTGTTTAAGTCAGTTCTTGCAGTGTGGTTCAAGCTGAAACAATGCTATTGTACTCCTGGAAGCTTTTCCGCTTCTCCTTTTCCCGTGAAAAGGCTGATGAGCAGTGCTTGCATTTTTGGTTATTTGCCATACAAGATCTGATCCTTCAGGACGATATCCCCTGCTCCTGATGAAGTCTTCAGAGTAGCAGTTAAAATAGGTGATAAGGCTGCATGAGTTGTCAGCTGCTTCCTAAGGAAAGTCAGTTTCTTCCAAGCTCAGGTCCAATCTCAAATATATTTTTTAATCTTGGTTTCAAAAGAAGGCATAGGAGCTGTAAAGCTGTGCATCCTTCGTACAGAAATTAAGATTTGTTCTTATTTGAGACTGCTGTAAGCACACGTAAGCAAAGGTTGTATTGTGCTATATACACAAAAGGGACCTCAATTTTGAATTTTGGCACTTTAATTATAAAGATGTGTGAATAAAGTGTTTTTCTAGTTCATAGGAATTTTTTTTTAATGAAATCTTGGTTTCAATCCCAACTCGTTCATAGGTCATTTCTATCTACCCACTCGCATAAACTGAGAATTCTGACAGTCTTACCAGAGGAATGTGAGGATTTACTGCTTCAAAATAAAATGTCCCGCAAAATCCCACAGCTGCTTATCTAAATTTCAACTTTGTGCTACTAGCACAAATTAAAACAGAAAACAAATCAATTTACCTGATACCTCTGAGTTTCCAGTCTGGAAAGTCTAATGTCTGTGGTGTGGTGGAGGATATGACTGGACCCAATGGAGATGAGATTCAGAAATCCCTTGAACTCCCACCTTTGAGAGCGCAACAGAAAATTCACCCGTAATGGCTGAAGTGCATCTGGTTCAATTAAACATCATTTTCTCGTGAAATTTTTGTTTCATTTGCAGTTTCATCATACTTTTTTTTACCCTAAATGTATTACATGTGCATACTTAATAATGACCTTGCAGAATTGTACAAGAATTCTTAAAACAAACCACCACCACCACCCCTACCCCCAAATAAAAGATGAAAGCATAGGCAAATAGCAAAGGATGTTTGTGTTTCCTCCATGACTACATCGTAAAAAAGTTATTTCAGTGACACGTACAGTATAGACAAGGTGTATCTGTGTTCACCAATGTTGTGGGTTGACCACAGCAATCAGCTAAGCACCCACAGAGCCATTTGCTCCTCCCTACCCCACCTCCCCAGCAGGACAGTGGAGAAAATAGGAATGGCAAAAGTCAGAAAACCTGTGGGTCAAGATAAGGACAGTTTAATAAAGTGAAGGAAAGCAGAAAATTGCCAAATGATGCAAAGGTAATCACTCACCACCTCCCATAAAATGAGCAATACCCTGCCAGTCTCTGAACAATGGCCACCCTTGAAGCCCAACCCTCCCATCCCCTGTTTCCTCTACCCCAGTTGAGCATGATGTTATTTTTGAGCATGATGTTACATGCTACAGACTATCCCTTTGGCCAAATCAGGTGACCTGTCCCAGCTGTGTCCCCTTCCAACTTCTTGCCCACCTCAATCTACTTGCTTGTGAAAATTTGTACTTATATAAAGCTGATCCTTTGGCGCTGTTATTACATTTATTTTACTCCCTTCCTGAGGCTAAATGCAATTTAATGAAAATATGCTGGATTTTTGTCCCTCAAATATGAAAAGCAGAAATTTGATAATATGCTCTGAAGGAGTGGATTGATCTCTGCTTGCACTAGGGTGTCCCTGCAATTTAATCTTGTGTCTTTGTCTGTTGTATCTTTTCTCTCCAACTGTTCTCAGAAAAAAAACATTTTGACCTTTTATATCTGTCAACATTTTTGTTTATAGATTTTGAATGATGGGTTCATAAGAAAGTTATTTTTCTGAATATCTTTCTCCAGATGATTCTTGAGACATCAACAAAAACATACAATCTGTTGCCTAAAATTTTTATTCTTGTGACTATTCAAGGAAAAATGTTCTTTTTCTTTTTTTTTTTAATATATTGTCTCTTAATGCGCATTGCTATATTATACATACTTATTATTACACTAATGATGATTCTTTCTTATTAACATTAAGATCCTACTTCCATTTACTGTGTAGATGCTCAGATATCAGAGCACCACGCTAGATCTCAGTGCTCCGAGATGACAGACAGCTCAAGCCCAGAGCTTGTCATGGGTACTGATCCTTATACAAATTTGGCAGAGGGAAAAGAGCAAAGGCTGTAGAAGTAGGTGTTTAAGGCACATATTAAGGATGACTTACCTGCTAAATAGGATTCTCAGTTTACTGCTTGGCAAGCTATTGGGACTCTCCTAAAATTGTATCTTCAAAGGTCCTTGGCATTCTAAAGAGATGCTATTGTGAGGTAGGTGAGTTAAAAATGCACGTGACAAATGTCTACTCATTCTCTAGATCCCACATCAACAGCAGAATAACAAATTAGTGGGTTTTTTCACTTTTTCCTCAGGTAAATTTTAATGGCTGCTGATGGTGCAGACCTGGAAAGCTTCTAAGTACAGAAGGGAAGAGAAATTAATCGCAATACTCAACGTATTGTAGACATTGTAGAATAACTTCTCTCAGCTGGGTCACTGGAGATATAGTTAGTATAGTTAGGATCTTTAAAATTCAGTTTGAGAAATATATTCCTGCAACAACTTCTCCCAAACTGTCTCTGGTTTTTAGAAACAAGCTGCCAAGTTATTCAGCCCTCCATCTGTATTTCATTCAGCAGTTTATAATAGAAGCTTTGGCTAGTGCTTATTCTGCCTTGTCATTTTGAATGATTAACTGTCACACTGCAATTTTTCACTGTGTTTCACTGCTGTTTATATGTTTGCCTGTTTTGGTGGCTAGTAGAAGGTTGCCTGGTTTTCTGAGGTGACCTGGCTGTATTCCAGCAGTGAGTGTTGTGTATGGCATGTCTTGTGAAGGGCACCGGGACGCGAGTTCTCTTCAGCACTATAATGTTTTGTGGATTATACTCTGTTACAGCGTGCCAATATAGATTAGTTTTTAGGCTACAGTGCGTGGTATGCTGTGTTGTTCTAAACAAGATCCTGGCTTCTTTTTTAGGGAATTACAGAATTAAAATCTGAATCTGCATGAGCTGTTCTATTTATGGCTGAATTTAAGAAACACTTGGATGGTTGTGAGGTATGATGGAGACCTGTGACGATGCAAAGGGCATAGCTAAATTCAGTTTACGCTGAAGGTGAAGCGATAGACTGGATGTTGCTCTGTTACTCCGTTGCGGAGGAGCTTTAGGTTTGAGCTGCACCTCATTCTGCTCTGGAGTATTGCTAACAGCCAGGGCTCTCTGCAGAAGATGAAGAAACTTGTTTCCCTTTTTTTTGAGGGGAAAAAACTCTGAATACACTATCAGAAATGACAAAACAGCTGGAATAACAACCACCAAATGCTGATCTTAATGAAAAATGAAGTTGCCGTTTAAGCCCTCTCGCTGCTTCTGGATTTGGCTTTCTGCAGGATGAAAAATGTCATTGGCTGCTGAATTCAGACTTTCCCCACAACTCTTTGCAGGAGAGTTAGTCTCTTAAATGGTTTGATTGCTTGCTGAGTGCCTCAGTTGCTGCTGCTATGTTCGTTGTTGGTTTTTAAGGGCAGAGCACATCCACTGGCACTAGGAGGGCTCTCAGCAATCATTATACCTGAAGCAGCGCCACTACTGTCTCTCTGCCTCTGAGCCATCATTGCTGAATTCTGTACTTTTCTCCAGGACTCTGAGGAATGGCATGTTTTGAATTGAGTTAGCCAGGCATGTTTAGTAAACCTTGTTACTAGCTGAAAGCAAAACAGCTTTATTCTCCTGATTTGCCCCTGATCACAGTTACTAACTATGGAGATCTTTGCCCCATGGTATCAGAAAGAGCAGGGGCCTGAAGAACACCTCTTGTGTGGTATTCTACAAGGAATTTCTAATTCTCATGTTCAGTTTGAATGTGAATTTTATATACGTGCAAATTTTATTATGACAGTGATGTCTTTTTTTTCTGCTATTACAGTATTTTTTCTTTTATTTTTAGTTTTGTTTTATTTTGCAGGATATTCTCTAATATTTGAACTGTGCTGCCAGTCACACCTTACTCTGTTCTTTATGTCTTTAGCTATTTGACTTTCCACTTTTTTATTAGAGAGTATATTTAGAACATGTAATTTCAGTGGTTTCTTTCTGACTACATTGTGGATTGGCATGTTATTACTAGTTATGGCATGTTATTATCAGTTACTCAGAAAATTCAGTGACATGAAATTCATCTAGCTTTGGGAGATGCTCTGCAGGTAAGCTGGTAGGCCGATAAATATACCTTGTTGTTGTTAAATGATTGTTTAAAGCATTTTGAAAGAATGTTATAGCAGTAATGGAACAAAATAAAGGATGCTGTATGAAAAACTAGCAAAGAGATCACCTGCCTGAACAGACGCAGATTTAAAACTATAAACTATACCAGCTCTGCATTGCAGCTGAAATTGTCTTTCATAAGCAAATCTCTGCCTATACCTGCTACCTATCTTTTCTGGCTGACTAGATGCTAGGGAAATGGCTGTTACATGTGACCAGATTTTGCTGCCTAGAAACCGTAAGACTGTGATTGAGAGAGGTAAGCCAGTAAAAAACACCATTGGTCTATCAAGCTCAAGTGACCTTCCATCACTTTGAGTTTCTTCCTAATTAGCCTCAGTGCTGTGCTTAACTTAAATAATTATCTGTTTCCATCACCCACAGGGATTCTTCACTACCTTTCCTTAATTTGGAGGGCCATCCATAAGACTTTTGATCGTGTGTGTAATTGTCCACCATAGTTCTCTGGGGATTTTGTGTGTTTTATCATAGAGAAAAAATGCTGAGGTCTAAGTATAGACCTGTGGAAGGGAAAGGACATGGCCATCAGCTTCACCATTCATTCTCTCTTCCACTTGGGAAATGTAGTTTCATTCCTACTTCCACAGCAGATGTCTCCCTGGCCTGGGTCTGATTTCGCTGCAGCACATTGGAGCCTGCCTCGTGTCTACCCTGCCATGGACCAGCAGTGGTCAAAACCACCCTACTTTGTTTCTGCTATCATTTTCCTCTTGAGATTGGTAACTCCACTGTTTCAGCAATGTGAATTAGTAGGTAGTTTTTTTCATGCTTCCTTCCTTCTACACCAAAGAATTTGTGTAGGTATTGGCCAACTTTTAAAGTTTGTTTTCCTAGTGAAGGAAGAAAGGGAGGCATGAAAGCAGAGTGGGAATATTGATCCACTGAACAGTAAATATATACAGGACGGGGCATCAAGTGCTGCTCCACTTCCTTTATGCCCTCAGATTAAAAAAATAAGAAAACCTAGCCGTTAATATATTACATTTTGGTGTAATAACCTCTAAGCAAAAATGAGGTGGGGATTTAATCTGCATCTTACCCTGAATATTGTAATGACTTCATTCTACAGCACTCTGCTGCTGCTATGTAAGGTTTCATTAGTTTTTTTTAAAGAAACTGAGAGACAAGGCCATATTAGATTTCAGAAATTGAATTTAGATGAACAGAGGTTTCAGAAAGCTGGATATTTAATACAATTTCCAGACTGCCTGATCGACTGTGAGCCAAAGACACTGTGCTTTGTGGACGCTAAACAGAAAGTTGAAAAGGAATCTGTAGCCAAATCACTCAGTTCACCTTCATAGTCTAAGAAATGACATACACAACTTGTTAAGATCAAAAAGTTAAGCAGCCAAACTGGAAAATGACAGGAAAACATTTGTTTACGCAAACTTCTTTTGGTCTAGTTGCTAAGATGGGCCAAATAAGATTCATTGCAATGTCTTTACAAAAAGATATACTAAATGATGCAGTATTTTTTCCTGCTAGAGATAGGTTTTAGGATTTCATCTCTGGGCTGCTTTAAAAATAGTGTTTGAGGTGGTAGAAAAGAGTAGGGAGAGTCGAAAGGAGAAATATTTCTATGGAATTATATAATGCATAATATATTTAGATATTTAGATCCATGACACATAGATGTTACTTTCATGTAGAGAAGTAAAAAGAAAAAGGAGCAAGCCCCTAAAGGAAATGTAACAAATTCTTCAGCTGTTTACAATCAGTTGACAAATAGGCTTTCTCAGGAATTTTGAATGCAAACTCTGTTAGAAGTTGGAACTGATTATGTAGCTAGAGATGGTTTTACTATTGTGCGCTCATTTGTCTCATCTTCCTTCCACTCTTTTGTTCTCTTAAATTCTCTTTAATGCCTGCAACTCAATCCTTCTGTGTTCTTCCATCTCACCCTTTAGACAGACTCCTCTTGTGTGCAGCCTGAGCATCATGAAGGGAAACTATGGAAGGTGTATCCTTTTTCTGATGTCCATTGCTAGAGTTCAGTGCTTGGCATCAGCAGAGAGACAATTGACAAGGGTCTCCATGGATCCAAGGCAGGCTGTTAACAAGAGCCTCTTTGGTCTCCACAAGCCTGGGCTGGAACATTCATAAAATGGAGGGACCACACTCTAGTAATATGTAGAGGATCTGGAGCATATTGTGTAGGAATAAAATCAGAGGTCTCTACATTTTAAGAAGTGTGTGCTGTGCACATGTGAGTATAAACCTTCTTATAAGTTGCTTGTAAGTTACTGATGTCTTACAAGGAGGGATAAAAGCACAAATACATCTCCATTCCCTACTTGCAAAATGTCTGTCTTTTTGTCCACTCAGTAGAAGGCTAAAATCTTCATAGCAAAGAAGTTAGAAACTTATTTTATTCGGAGCCTAATTTTAACCCAGTTTCTGAATATAATAACGTTCATACTGTTATATTTTCTTTCTGTTCTTTTTCTGATAGTCAACAGGATGAAAGAAAGAGGCCCAGTGAAAGTATGGATACAGACTCAAAAAGAAGAGTTCAAAGTGCAGTATTTCAGTCTGAAGAAAAAAATTGCCAGAGGTATAGGAAAGTGCAAACCCAATCTCAACATCGAAGTAGGCAGGCATTGTGGTGCAAGCACTCTACCTGATAGACAAGATATAAATGGAGCATTTTTTTGTGCTACACTACACTGTACTACACTACACTACAATATTCTACTGTCTTGCTGCCTGCTGTATCTGGTATGTTATCTCCTGACTTTCTCTGAAGATTATTGTTAATGCTTGCTCTCCTTTATATAAATTTCTTGCTGATTTTCTTCTCTCTGCACACATCCCCAACCTCTGTTAGGATGTATCAAGTGTGGCACTGTTCCAGTTGGTCTGCTCAAAGTAGAACAGCTATTTCTGAAAACTCATTTGCTGTGAGGGGTGGAGTTTGCCAAAGTGCCTATTCAGCTTAAGGGACAAATAGTTGGCTTGCTGCCAGTCCTATGTGCATACTGAAACAATTGTCCTAGACAAAGCCAGGATATTGAGAAACTTCATGATGAGCTGAAAGCTCTATATTTCCTCTTTTTATCATGCCTTCAATATCCTAATGATCTCAAGTTATAGTTTAGTTAGCAACATGAAGCCTAAGTTAGATGGTCATGAGGATAGTGTTTGATGTAAGAGATTTATTATAACCCTGTGGAAAAAAAGAGGACAATTATTCTTTTTCTCCTTGAGCATACTCTTTGCCTCTGTACATGTGTAAATTAGTGACAAATAAATAATTCTGGAGTTTTCCTTGAATGGAATTCTCTAAATGTCTCTAGGCATTTTCATGAATTGCACTATCACTACTTTAAGTTACCAGCTCTGTGAGTAGTAGAAGGAGGCAAATAAAATGCTATTACTACACATAACACAGAAAGAAACCCCTTACTGATAATGATTACGAGTGACAGATTCTTTCATGCAGTCCATAAGCTGGGGTTTGAACTTGTAGTTGTGCCACATCTCATTATGCAAAGTGATTTTTGTGAGGAAAAGCAAACAAACAAAAAAATAACATTCATATAACATTGAGAAACACTCAGTTAAATAGAAATATTTAACTTCAGCTCAAGAGTGTGTTGTGACAGAGACCACAAATAGTTAGGTGTCTGATATAAATCAAATTTCTGTGAAAAGCTCACCTGACACGAGTGTAAAAGTAACATGAGCTTTTAGCCCCTATAGTTTAAGAAATGGTAGCAGAAACATTAGGTCAAGAAAGCCTGAACTATACAGTCTCTCAAATAACCAGAGTTTTTTATAGTCTCTTAAAATAACCAACAGATGAAATCTATTACTCAGAAAACATGCTATGATTCTATGAAATATAAATAAAAGATTCTGAAACCCATCATCTAACACAGGGATAGTCAAAATTCAAATATCTTTCAATGAAAATGTTGAGACATTACTTTTTTTGCCTTTCAGTGCTAGTAGAGTCTCCTGTAACATGACCAAGCATGCTTGAAGCTAGCTCTGAAATCAGAGTTATGCTTCCTGTGTGCTCTAGCCAGTACAATGGGTTTGTTCCTACTTACTTTCCATTTAGGCTCAAGGCTCTCTATCCGGCAGCACTCCGGTTTGATTTCAGGAAAAGTATTCCACCTGTTGACCTTACCTGTGGCACTTGTGACTTCAGACATTCTTCTGGCAGGTTTCAGCCTGGGCCTTGTGTTTTCCTTATTGGAGGAAAAGTTTTTTTGTCCTTTAGATGATCAGGCAAAAGATCAATCTTTTCTATCTGGAGAGAATACCTACTTCTTTATCTTCTCAAAGAAAGATGATGGATGGTTTAGCGCTGTCGGAGACCAAAAGCATCTGTTGTTTGGGTCTCCATGTGAAGGCCCTCAGAAACACAGACTAAGCACCACTGGTTGTAGAGGGAATATAGAGGTTCAAGGTTTCACACAATACCCTTTGTCAGAAGGCAAGGATATTGCCTCCATTCATCCATACCAAATATATTTTGATTATTCAAGTAAAAGTGCACCTTCAGAGGCATCATGCTATATTTATGTATATAGTGTTCCATGCCTCAGTTAAGAATACACTTTCATCTGCTTCAGACAGCCTAGGAAATTTTGAAATATGTCCATGCAATGAAATGTTTTATTGCACTGCGGATACCAAACCCCAACATGTATCCAGAGTGTTTATCTGAAGAGCAAGCAGTCAGACTTTGAGATCCACCTTACTTTTAAAGAAATTTGGTATCATGTCAGTCAGTCACCAGCAAGAATTGGATTTTACGGTGAAATTAATTTGTTTGTCAGGCTAGGCTGTTGACAGAAAGTAAGGGATAAATACCAGTCTCACCATTTGCAAATATGGCAGTTACTCATCTCCTAGTATGTGGCATTGTTTGTTTGAGGTTTTCTATTTATCCTTCAACACCATAAGGGAGAAATGCACTGGAACCAGCCTTGTGATTCTTGGAGTTCTTTCATTTTGCAACTATGTGTGTGAATTTGCTTATATTTGAAACGAATCTGTGCAAAGGAAAATTTTTACTTTGAAAAAAACCCTAGTCATCCTTTACATACACTTGTCAAAAATGCCAGAGAGTATTCTGAAACCCTGATATTAACACAAATTTGGTCTACTTCATAACTGTCTACTTTATAGTAGCTAAACTTCATAATTCTCTATATACAGAAAATGTAGTTCTGTCTTAGTATGTATTTTCTTTCATTGTTCACCACCCACAGATAGAAGTGGTTGCTAGAAATATCTTTAGAATGTTTTTCATCTATTTTTGAAGTTATTGCATAGACCTGAATGAAGACATTTGGTATCTGTAATTTATGTTAATATATTGCTCTGCTGGAGTGGAAATGAAGCATATTAAAGATTTTTTTTTTCCCCAAAGTAAACCTGTATAACTTCAATGCATTTTAGAACAGTGGGGATGAATATTCTGCCTATCACAAATAATAGATTTTCATCG
Source organism: Egretta garzetta (assembly GCF_000687185.1). Classification (NCBI taxonomy): domain Eukaryota; kingdom Metazoa; phylum Chordata; class Aves; order Pelecaniformes; family Ardeidae; genus Egretta; species Egretta garzetta. The sequence goes on from NW_009260060.1 coordinate 84,473, forward strand.
AAACACAAGGTCTGTTAAGACCATCAGGTTGTTAGAGGAGGCCCTCGAGAAAGCAAGACCCCTTCCATCCCAGACCCCCAGCTTCATACTGAGGCTTAAACCTGAGTCTGTCAGACTTAGGATCTCGCAAGTATGACTTAAACAATCCCACACAGATGTCTCTCAGCATCTTGTAGGTTAAGGAGCTATTTACAATTTATAGCTAGAGTTGACAAATTTGCCATACTTCTGTTGGAGTCTTTGCAAATAATTATTAAATGTTTAATTATCAAGTGCCCTGAGCACGATTAATTTGCCTTCCCATAATTTTGTTACTGTGACTGTGTCATAGTTAATACATAAAAGTATGTCTAATTAAAGAAATAGTCATTAGGTTTTCTAATAAATCATTCTTTAAAGGCACAATTTTTCTTTCTAGTATTAAAAATATTTCATATGTTTGTATATCAAGTGTATATGAATATTGGAAAATACAAGCCAATATGTAATAAGATGCGAAACTATGCAATACCTTCCTTCATGGTCAAATTCAGCCATGATACTCCTTGAAAACTGCTACCAGGCAAAAGCTCATCTGTTGACTAAGTTTATTGCTGCTGGCCAGCTAAGTCTATAATACAAAATAAATCAGTGGATATAGATGTATGTTGCAGAATGAAACACCCGATTTACCTATGGTATTGAAAGGAAATTAGCCATAGCAATATTGAGCTCAGCTTGGGTTGTTAACTTGCATTTCAGCTTTTGCCTTTTTTTCCTTTAGCCCTCTTTTAATTTTTTTCTTGAGATTTTGCATATATTTTAGATCTTAAGCATCTGGGAACCAGGACTGTCCTTTGCCACAGTCTGTGTTCTTTTACGACAGAGATGCCTCATCCTGCTAAAGCTTTTCAGTATCACTGTAAACACCTGGTTTTTTGTGTCAGGCAGCATACATGAGGGGTTTCCAGCACTAAGATGGCTACCTCAGCTTTCAGATTTTGTGTGCTTATCTGAACTAATCTTCTATTCCTTTGAAGTGTGCCTGTTTCTAATATTAGTCCAAACTATGAATGATTTCAGTGTCAAGAATTACTAGTAAAAGTGTATTAAATAATGTGAACTCCGACTAAGCTTCTTAACTGGAGGAAGGCTGAAGAACCCTTTTCATACTAACTTTTCATACCTCTCCAATTAGAATTTAGAATCATAGAATCATAGAATGTTTAGGGTTGGAAGGGACCACTGGTGGTCATCTAGTCCAACCCCCCTGCAGTGAGCAGGGACACTGCTAACTAGATCAGATTTTTGTTCATGGAAGCATGGAAAGAAATGAGAGAATCTCTCTACATCATCAGTGAAAACAGTGGAAAGTACAGGATGACTTCTTGCTCTTGATTCTAAAGAGATTTTCAAATGCAGAAGCTTCTTCTCTTCTGCAGAAAAAAATTAACCAAAATCATTCTGGGCAGTAAGCATTCCAGTTATATGGCTCATCTGCAGGCAGATAAAAATACATGATGTGGTTTTGTGAGTCGTTCAGTTTAAAAGTCACACAAAAATGTATATGAATAAAGTCAGGATTTGAAGAGGCCGCATATATTCTAAAATTAAAACATTAGAACAGAGATTGAATGGCCCTAAAGTGGTGCTCTGCCTGTGTCACAATGTGTTATTAAATTCCCTTTCTCCTTCTAAAGTAGCTGGAAAACAAACTGGTAACAATTATAATTCCTCCTTTCTTATTAACACAGACTATACTGCTATTCAACTCCCAGTTTCATTGAGTATTTAAAGTAAGTAGGAGAATAACACTCACTGTGTTTATTTACATTAATGTTCATAATGTTCATATAAAAACTACAGTACAATAAACGCAGTGTGCAAGCTGATTTCTGCAACAAAACACTGAGGCAAACTAGAAAATTAATTAGTCATCTCTATATAATGTATGGAACATGCAAACCCTAAGTTATGAAGGTGGTGTTTTAACTTGAGTTACATACACTATAGTTCAGATCATTAATGAATATCTGCTCAGTATTTTGAAAGGATTAATTTAGCAATTAGAAAGCAATTATAAGCCCATTTAGGTGGAAGACAATTTAAACTGAAATAGGGTGATATTAATTGGGAGCAGTTTAAGAACATTTAATTAGATGCCCCCAAAGCTCCAATTCCGTAATCAGAAGAGAAAGCCATGCTGTTTAAAAAAGAAACTAGATTATATATAGAATAAACTTTGTTTATAAAACAAAACTAAGAGAAGAGGAAGAAGAAGAGGTGGAAGAGAAAGTGGCTTGATAGGAACCAGTATTATCATAAACTGGTAATTTCACTTAGAAGTTGGAGGAAAAATACCAGAAAAAAACCTGGAAAAAACTTAAGTGAGCAATGAAGCAAAGGCCAATATCCCACTTTCTAAAATGTAATAGAAATCAGAGCTATCTACTTGATTCCACTGGTAGATGCAAGTTGTGGAAATCTCCATAGCAATGACAAAATACAGATTTTCTCCAATGGTTATTACTGTTCCATGTTTGTGGGTGGGGGCCAGATACTCTATGTCCTGACGAAGAAGAAACAGTTTCTTCTCTTTTGAAACTATTGTGAGTGAGAAATGATAGCTAGATACTTTTTAATTAGAAGAATGAGTTTTGCATTAAGTTTTTTGTCAGAAGAATAATGAAATTTCTATATGACCTGATCTTTTTGGCTTGCTAAATTAGGGTAAGTGCTAATGATGAGACTTTAATATTAGTTTCTTAGTGTAAACCTTTCCAAATTCCAGAATATATCACTCAATCTAAAGGACATAAGGGGCTGCAGTAGAGCATGACATATTTTCTGACGTTATTCTGATAACAGTAGAAAAGCAAAAGAATTGTGTTTTGTAATGTTTCCAAGCAGTATAGTCTTTACTTGCTTGTTTTTATGGGAAATCTTCAGAGAGAGAAAGGGCAGTGGAGTTGTTAAATGCTTTAGAAAAGATAAACAAAAGAGAATTGTTAAGTTAGAAAAGGTCACGTTTGGACAGATTGAATTTGAGATGTTGAGACTGCTTCTAAACTATGATGTCTGAGAGGAAGAAAGGAAGAACTCTAAGGCCAAGAAATACCCCTGAAGATCACTCTTACATGCCTAAATCCGAACTACAGAAGAAGTGATGATGAAAGGAAGCCATCTTCATACCCATATTGTAGCTCATGTAGAAGAAGTAAGAAATGTTCTGAGGACTAAAAATCAGATTTACCTTTGTAGCCCTAATGATCCTTTTATTTGGGAGGATGAGTTGGAGGAGCCTTGTGTTAAAAAGGCTCCCACACTCCCTTGTAGCCAAATCCAAAGTCTTTTTCTTACCACTGCAATAAGGTTTAGCGAACCACTGCATAGACATATGTCCTTTGGGTAGCTTTGAAATTCACAGCCATTTTGATTCAGATTCTACTCCAAGGTGTCCCAATTCCTGTCCATTGTCTGAGAAAGTAGTCAGGTATATTATGTTATCCTGGTTACAATCAATTAGTTCTCAAGCTTTCTACAGAGAGTTTTCTATGCCAATAATTTTTCTGCAAAGGCTTTCCTGGAGGATAATCCTGTCACGGTACTAAATCTAGGGATGTGCATGGCATACTCTCTCTCTTATTGTTGGAATTAAAAGTGATGATTTCTGAGGGGTTGGGTTCAAAGCTTTTATCAGAATTTGACTGATTAAAGCAATCACTAATAGGAGTGTTTGCTTTATATACATTGTGTCTGATTACCCTGCATTACCTATCTGAAACTTCTAAACTGGCCTAATAGGACTATCTAAAGTGAAGAAATTGAAAGTATTAAAAAGCAGGTATTTAAAAAACACTCAGCTTTGACTAACCAAAAATCTGTTTGGGGAAAGCTGTAGCTGCTGGTTTGACTCAGGAAAAGAACATGACAATTAACATAAGTTTGAGTAAAAGCCTGTTAATTCACTTTAATGTTCTGACCTGACCTAGGTTTGTTTTGCTTTGTGTTATACCAAAACTGGGGAGATTAATACTGAATTGGTAGCATTTTTTTACTCTCACTATTGAATCAAACGCTAGCGCTTTGATTTTCTAGTCTTGTGTATCAAATCAGATGCAAGAATCTCTGTACGTGCTTGTATATTGTGTCTATTCAATTTTGACAGTTGATTGTGTTGTCAACTTTGTACAGTTGTTGACATAAAATTTAAAATGGTATCTTTTAATTTAAAAAAAAAAAAAAAAAAGAAATAGTATCTTCTATGTTGTGGCTTCCTGGTAAAGTAAGAAGTATGAGACTACGGGTGTTGAACTTCATCCAGGAACTTACACCATCCAGATAAGGTGTGTAGCTTTAGTTATTAGGTGAAGTAGGCCACTGCTTAGAGTCTAAGAGGTGTTGCTGGAAATGATCGTCCATTGCCTCTGTTTTAAGCTGGCTGAGTCAGAAAGTGTCTGAGAGCCCTTGCTACCTATCATATAGTATAGACTTGGGTAGGCAAGTTTAAGTGCTCCTGCAATGGAGAACTAACTGGGGCTGTGACTGCTGCCAGCATCAGCTCTCTCACCCCACCAGCTCCTAGCCTGGCGGAAGCAAGCATCACTTTCCAGGGCCTTCCAAATCCTTCCCTAACTTCCTAGACTATTTCTGTTCTCAGGTTGTCCCTCCTCTCACTCCTCAGATGACAGCACCCATGGTGTAGGAGGGAGGTGTAAGACTGCTGCAAGGAAAGGAAGACCCTTTATGTGTGGGGAGGGGGAGGAGGAGAGGCAAGAGCTGCAAAATTATAGTAGAGGTAGGGATGGAGTTGCCAAGACAGAAAGGAAGTAGGAAGGTAGGTAGGAAAGTCCCAGGGTAGGCCAGCTGGACCCAGTCTTTACTGATATTTTTGTTTCTAAAACCAATTGTGTATCTGTCTTTGTCTCTTTATTTCTTTTTCTTTCTATTTTTTTTTTTGTTTGTTTGTTCTTCTGTTTTTTTTACAATTTGATTACTTCTATTTGTTGTTTGTATGGCATCCTGAATGTTTTTCTCTGCAGAAGAGTCCTCACAAGACCTTAAGTATGTTGTTTTTAAAAGCTGTATTGTTTTCAGGCTATGTCTGGATAACTCCTTCTTGACATATTTACCTTGATAAACAAGCTTTTTTGAGTCCTGCAGAATATTTCCCAGTAGAGCAGACAGGAGCTCAGGATGTTCCCTGAAGATTGCTTTGTTTAATGTCAACTTCTCTTCAGTAATCCATCTTCATTTATGAATTAATCAAGAAGCACATTTTTTATACCCTTCCCTACCCCAAATCGTGGCTTGGTAACACTGACACTGGGACTTTGGGTATTGTTTCCAGCTGAAGAATGTGTTAGCTTTAATACTAATGAGCATATTTAACAATACTTTTCATAGGATAAGTAGTCCTGATGAAGGATAGAATATTGCCTCAAATGGAGCCCACTTCAGAATAGCATTAGCTGATAACAAGCTCCGTAACAGTCCAATATCCTTACAGCAAGAAAATGCAGATGGAGGTGAATGACCACCCTAAGAGGAGTAAGGCTCACCCATGAAGTGCTCTGTGAAGCAGGCAGGTGCTTTGTTTCAGTTGCTCAGAGAATAAAGAAAACCATAACGTATCATGTCTGTGCTGTTCTCCGATCCTCTCTCCTATCTGTCAGGTCGATGCTCAGCTTGCATGATTTCCAGACCTGGTCCTATCTGATTTGGGAGGGTAGAGGCGGCAAAACGAATAAGAGAAGACTCCTGCCCTGAAGACCTCGTGTCTTTTTGTGTGAGAGACAGGAGTCCTCTGCGTATTCCCCATAGTAAACATGGGGAGAAAACCTTGCAGGCTGCATGTACAGAGAGGGCTCTCAATACTAGAATGTCTTGTATTTATCTTATGTTATTCTGGACAAGGCCTATTAAGGGAGAAGGACAACTAGATTGAAAGACAACAGGAAAAGGGCAGTGGAGGAAGGGATAAAGAGAAAGTGGGGCACTGGAGACCTAAAATTGGCGTTTTCTGAATTTTCTTTTTGGTGGCATTTTGGAATTTTTTTGTTATTCTGGTTTTGTGTGGTTATTTTAATTCTGGATCTGTTATGTTTTGCTCATTGGTGGTAATAAAGCAGCTCTGCCTTTTCTGAGGTAGGGATGCAGGAATGAATGGCTGGGGCAGGCGGCATGGCAAGGTAACGAAAGAGGAAATGAAAAAGTACTGGCACCTCTAAGGAGAGCAATGTCCATCACATTCTAGTTTGAGATCTGGGGAAGGAGTATTTGGGGTGGACACAGTCAGCACAGAGTAGAGAGGGTCCACATTGTACATTGTGGAAACAGGTGTGGCAACATCTGAACAGCATAGCTCCTGAGAAATGCTGTTGATCCTTTTCTAAATATCAGAAGTTCTTCAGCTTCTGTTCTGCTGACATACTTTTCCTTTAAATTAAAAAAAGAAACTCTGGTTGTTTTTGTTTTGTTTTTTAATATAACATACCTTTTATAAGGATGTGTACTTATTTGCTACCAAAACTATTTTATCTTTTCTCTTCCAGATGTTTTCTTTGTGGTCTTCTTTTGAGGGCATTTAGATAATTAATTAAATCATTGGAAGTGAACCTCATTATTTGTTATTAGTTTTGTTTTGCCCATTAGATCATACTTCATGCCAAAATTGCTGCTCTCAGAGTGATTAAATCTTTTGTTAACTCACAATAAAAGATTTCACAGCTAATGTTTCAGATGTTCTTTGCCTGCTTTTAAACACTGATCAAATTGATTAATCAGTTATTTTCACTATCTGTGTAACCATCCAGGTATGTCACCATTTGCAGAGATAGAACAGAAAACAAAGTAATCTCTGTAGACCAAAATGGACGGGCCCTAATTAGTGTCTTCCTCATGGATATTGGCAGGAGAGGGTGCTGCCATGCCGGCCCAGAGAAGTGAGGATCTTGGCTGACTGATCCTCAGTGGGAGATTTTGGAGAGGAGGAAGATTTGCTAACCTGTGTTCAGGAAACTCTGACTTCTCTCTCTTCAATAGATGGGCTTTTTAACTAAACGTTAATTTAAATAGATCATTGTAACTTGTGGTGAGTAAGACAACATAATTGTCAGGTGCACAATATGGTCTTTCATCTCAGTCTTCCACTATTGTGCTTACAAAGGTGTGAGAGGTAAAATGTTGAGCTTTAAACATAATATAAGTGCGTCAGTATTTTGGCACATATTCTTCTGATTTTTTGTTTGAAAAAAGTTATGAAAAGCAATTTGCTTAATAGTTATGCACAAAGCATAAGACTATTTTAGTTCTTGTTGATTGTTTCATCTATGTAAGCCTTTTTCAGTGCTGCTGTTCCACCTATGCGTCTTGAATGGGAGACTGGAGACTGGTGAGGAAGAGCAGGCAGGCAATGCAGAGGAGATTACAGGCATCCCTTCCCTTCCTGCCTTTATCAGTGGAAGAGACAGGGAATCTGACTTACTCTGTGCCTCTCATATTTTTCAGATATTCTGAGCCACTTTCCCCATAGTTTGCAATAAACTTTGCATCCTTTCAAATGCTCTGAGCAGGGGGCAGATTAGCCACTGTGAAGCTTTGCAGCCCCAGGACACTCATATAAAACCAATAGTTTTTTGTCTGTGAGATTGCCAGAGTAAACATTAAATGTCGGACTCTCCACTGTTGACCTGTATGAGGACAAGCTCCTATGTTGGTCATATGGCAGCTGTATGACAGCCAGGGTACTCTGGGCAATCCTTCTGCAATACATTTAAATCTGCTGCAACAGGATACTCAGCACAAGGCCCACTGAAGAAAGAGCACCAGTGCCATTTCTTGTGCTGCAGGACATGTGAAAAACAGGCATGTGTAGCCTGGATCACAGTTTCACGTGTCACTATAGCAGACCTGCCTCTTCCAACAAGAGTCTGCCTTTACTTGCCTTATAGGCTTCGCTTCAAACACTTGTGCCAACGTTTTGTAAGCATCCATATGAGACAATTGTTCATCTGTTCTCTGAACTGAGCCTTTCGATTTCACATACAATTTTGACTAAATGTACTTTGGAACTGCATTTATTTAAGATTGAAGTAACTTGTATGAGGTAGTAGCACAGGGACTCCGGAGGCGGCTTTGCCTTACCACTTTGAATTAGTTCAAGGTTATACATGCCATGCAAAAGAAGCTATTTCACTTTGAGATGCAGGATGGCTTTCCATGGAACCAACTCATAGTCTGCACCATGGCACAGTTAACCCCCACCTGGGTACAGCACCCAGAGCTGACCAAGAGGGCTTGTATATTATGTGTTGAAGTAAGACTGTTTATCACAGAGCTCCATCTTCTAGTGGAACTCGCTATTAAACTGTAATCCTATGGTCAGACTATTATAATGTTGCCATATAAGATCTAAACTGAAGAAAATTACCCTCATGGTAATACCAGGGTAAGTAAAATTATTTTCCCATAAGAGATACTGAACTGCATCCAAATGAAAATTTTCTCAGACTTTTACCAACAGTGCCAAATAGATGAATTTCAAAGGGCTATAATATCAGCTAATGTATCCAAAACTGTAAATTCATGGACAAAAAGAGGAGGCAGATTAACTTTCGGGAAACAAAGGTGTTCTCTACCTGTTGTTGCCTACGTAAAAACTGTTTGCAACATGTTCCTTGACATGTGTTGAACATGTAAGTGGGTACTACTTACCCACTTAGCCCTGGGTTTGGCATAATGGACATTGTGGAATTAGATTTTGTTATTGCAGCAAAAGAGTGGTCTCTGTTTCGTCTTCGTTCATAATCACTGAAAAGAACAGCATCATCAGTGAAAACAAAAGCAGCTCCATATTTAATTCATAAGACTTAAATAATTTTTCCATTTTACAGGAGCAACCTGTTGACAGCTAAGGTCCTTGCTCAACAGATCTTGATAATCAAAACACTTCCGATATGATAAAATTGCCTTTTTAAAAAAATAGTTCAGTCATAAAAACAATTTTGATTTTGTATTGTTTTCTCTTTACAATTTTTTCCAAGTGCTGAACTGTAAGCTTAAAAGCTCATATGTATGTATTTTACTAGTCTGAAGAGCTATCATGGATTCCTTGCATTCCCCTAGGAAAGTTGTTATTGTTGTTGATTTGATATGTGAACACTCAGGCTCTTTCATAATGGCTAGACCAAAATCTTTCTCAGAAGAAGAGATAGGCAGGTTTGAGGTCCTCCATTATTTCTTTCGTCATTTTCTCAAGTTATTGCTTGCTGCTTCCTGGAATGCAAAAGAACAGAGCTTAAAGGGAATATTTGGAAATTCTAGACCATGACAGGATGGTCTGAAAGGGCCTGTTGCCTCCCAATACAAAATGCAAATGCATTTTATGAATAATACACTACACTTATTAGTGCCAGCAGGACATGAGTACAATTGAAAGCAAGTAAAATAACTACTTAAATATCAGGCTGTGGAAGTCTACTGCCTTCGCCTCAAGATCAACCTGTGCAGGCTAGTTAGGGAATAATTGAGGAAAATTATATTCACCAGTACATTCTCTGGGATGCCTGTTTTCTGTAACTATCTACTAATGAACCCCAAGAGAATTCCAACAGAGCAGAAACACAAAATGTGATACAATTTATTCTCAACAATTCTCGCTTCTTTCATAGCAATATACCACATAATTAGCAAACTTGCTGTTCTGGGGTTTCATAACATTTTGACTGGAAAACTCCAAAGTGGTTTTACAGTAGCTTTGATGAGATTTTAATGTAAGATATTGAAGAAAATGTTTAATTTCTGTGATACGTAGGAGAGAGCTGCTTTTGGAGGTGGACTACCGTGCTTGTTCTGTGACAAATGATAAATGCTGGCAGTACAAAAATAACACTGCTGTGAATTCCTTCAGTCTCTTTGGCAGATTATTGAACACAACCTTAATAAATACCCAAAGCCATGCAGAAGCCCAGGGCACGCAGTCCCAAAATTAAATTAAAAGGTCCAACCTAGTCATAACCAATCTCTGAAATTATGAAGTTTCTTGAATCCACTGAAACATTCCAGAAAAAGATGAGAATCTGGGGAGTAATGCTTAAAATCAGTTGTATTTCAAGCAATTCAATTTCTTTAAAGACAAAGTACTTCACTGAAAACTATTCATTGTCTAAACTGCAAAGAGTTTGATGGGACTCATTTCTACACCTATGTGTTATGTAAGTCTCACTGGCATTAGATGCTCAACTTGCAAAGCCACTGTATTTTTCATGCTAAACCACTGAGTGAAAAAGAAAACCACACCCAAGAGCACATGATCAAAATTAAATGCTTGTGATGACATGCCTTTGAAGTTTAAGCCTGTATAATAAGCATGATGATGAAAAAATAACCTTTTTGGAGCCTTGGGGTTTCTACAGTTCATAAAATTGTAAGTTGAAAACTAGCTGCATAGATATCACAACTGTGGTAAAGTAGTAAATGAAGGCAGGTTATGTTTTATTTGACAGAGTTATCAGAATAACAAGATAAGTGACCCTCAGGTAAATGCTGCTCGGAATTTCTCTGTATGAACTATTAGCTAGTGATATTATTAACGTCTCTCATACATATGTCCCGCAGCTCTTTCAAGAACTTTGCTGCTTCTATTTTTCTCATCTTTAGCTGAAGCATGATCAGTGTCATCTGGTGTTCGCAAGCTCTCCAATAGTTTAATGCAACTTCCCCTCACAAAAGCTATGTTAATTAATATTTTTGCTTTATAATTTGCACTGTTTCAGGATTAACAATGTCATATTAGAGAGACACTGTGAACATGCTTTTCTTTCAAAATTTGCTATTATAAATCTACTTCTCTGATAGAATACCCTTAATTAACATTTTCTAAAGGACATTAAGTGTCATTTGTTGTTCTATAGCACTGCAGTGTTTCGCCCTCAAAACAATAATTCACCACAATACTTACATGCAATGAACTTCTATTTGATTCTAGAATGATGTTTCAGAGATTTCACGGATGTACTTTCTGAGGGATATTTTTGTCCTTGCTGTAACATCTTGGGTGAGCCAAGAGCCACAACAGATCTGCTCATGACTGCCATTTTCTTTCCATGACAGACACCAATTTTATTTGGATTTAGATTTATTTGAACTGCCATTAGGAAAACCAAAAATCTTACTTAAATTCTGGGTTCTGGATACAGCTTCTGTCATAGGGGCCACAACTGTGTTTCATTTTATTACTGTATGATGAGACTAATGTTGGTATGTGACTTACCAGATATATTAAATTGCTCATTTGGACACTGAAAAGATGTTTCCCCATCTCACATGTGGAATCTCCTTGTCTCAGACTGGAACAAGCTGTATAGTGGAGATGGCTGCTCAGAAGGATTCTGGTGTCTGTATCAGTTAAGCACCTCTATTAAGTTGCCTTGAAGAAGCTCAGAAAACCCTGGTTTCAGTTCCCACTGTTTGTATCAAAACCTATGGGACCTGAGCCCCTGGGACTCCCAAATTAAGATACCTAAGAAACAGCTATTACTCAAGGAGAGGCTCTTGAACAGGCAGAGGTGTGTAGCTCTGGTGTGTAGGTGTTTTATCAGACAGGCATACCAAGATTAGGTGCTTAAGCCCCAATCCTTTCTCAGAGTCTGTCTTTGATATTTCATATCTTTCTCATGTGAAAGGATCAGCTTGTGAGCATCTCTGTTTAGCTACTGCTGCTCTCATGATCTCTGCGGGGAACTGAGTGGCTAGCTCAAGACTTCTGGATTTCATTTGATGATAAGCTGCCAGGCAGTTATTTGTTGTAAACCTGAAAAGTGAATAAAATCACATGCATTTGTCATGCATAGGTTTTATCACGGAAGTATGGTGGCAATTAAACTAATGTATTGAGGACTGTTGTTTCTTGTTATCATAGTTTTTATCCAGGCATCTGGAATTAGCCAAGAGTTATAACATAGAATAGGTAAAAATGTTGAACGGTTTGTAGCTGCCTAAATAAAAGTAATCAATCTGCCTACATTCAGAGCTTTAGATATTACATCCAGAAAATTTTCTGTATATCTATCTTGTGGATATGAAGAAATTTTCCTGCATCGTTTTCCAGTAGATGCACTGCTGCTAGCCAAATTGTAAAGGTATTTCTGATGGCAATGTTCCCATAAAGAGCTTCCTCTGAGCAGGACATTTTATGGAATTAAAATACTGTGACAGTAGAACTTTGGAAGGAAGTCAGTTCAGAGGGGGAGAGAGTTCACTGATGGTAAGAGTGAAATATATCTTCAGATAGGAGAGACCAAAGTAGCTTAATTTTTCTTTTTTATGGTTTTGAGGAGGTTGTTTCAGTACCTATTGTAGGCACCTAAGCTTGGGTGCTAGGTTGTCTCATTTCCCCCTGCTGTCAATGAAGAGAGAGAGGCTCCTCTAGGCAGCACGTTGGAGCAGCAGCTGGACTTACAAGCCCTGAACATGTCTCTGGGGAACCCTAACACTTTCCACTGACAATAAATGAAGAGTTATGGAGACAGAGTGTACCAATTAATAGCCCAAATAAAACAGTGGGATGATAGATATCTTTCTCCTTGTCTCAGCTGTGTTGTATACTATTTAGTGGAGACTTTTTGTGCCGTAACAGGTAATTCAGTCAACCATTGACCTTTCTCAGATTCCAGTTTGCATGCAGTTGTTTGATCAAGGGTAGCTTATCAGACTTTTGTGTCAGGAGCTGGGCAATGGATCTGCTGATTCAGCAAGAACTCTGTCCGGTCTTTTTAACAGTAAATGACTTGGCCTGAAGAGAGGCTGGAGATTAAAGGTATTACATTCAAAGTGTAGCATGGGTATTATAAGAGAAAATGTAATAACTCTTTATTTTCCCTTCTCTCCTTACCAAAATGCTTTAAAAAATAATTTCCTGTAATCAGAGCTTGCATGTTAAAATATATACTTTGTAAATTACATAGTATACATTTCTGTATCACAATATCACACAGAATTAGACTAGAGGGTTTTCACACTCTAGCTCTTTGCACCTTGACATTTATCATCATCATTGTGATTGTACATTGAAAGAGTTCAATATTTCCTTGACTTATGAAAGTTGATTTGACATAATTATGGTATCCATGCTCTCTCAGCTTTAACTCAGTATTTAATATATTGTAGTCTTATGCCGAAGGAAAGAATTTCCTGGATATTTAGAAATTAGATGGAATCAGACTTTGGAAAGACAGAATCAGACTTCAGAAATCTCCAATGTTGATAATAATTCTGTGTTATTTGCTCCTTTTTTTTTTTTGTCTTAAAATTATGTGGAATTTAAATATTAGAGTTTGAGTGTTGTTAATTACCTTTTCAGGATGCTGCACCAGTTAAACATTAAAATTACTTGATTTCTTGTTGTCTTCTGGTCATATGGACTTTCTAAATTTTTTTTTTTTACTTTCTTGCACAGAGATATCACTAAAAGAATCTTTCATTAAAAAAAAAAAAGTCTTTATCTTCTAAATTAAAAAAAAATCATCCTGAATCTCATGAAGCATTCAGATGTTTAGCATGATATACATGCCTGTATTTAGTTACAAAATTATATAGCCTTTTATCCTTAAATTATTTACATAGTTACAAGAAAATCTTTGATTAGTTTAATTACAGTTGTTCAAGTAGCTGTCCAGGCAGATTTTGAAAATCTCCAAGGTTTTCTCATCCCATCACCTTTTCCAGTTGGTGAAAAACTGGAAGAAACTGACTGAGGAGACAGAGGAATCTTGAGAGCTGATAGTGTTTAAGAGTAAATTGGAAAAGCTTTGGATAAGGTTCATATGAGTGTTGTGATCCTGCCAGCTAGTGAGAAATGGACTTTGACCTATCGATGTTTTCTTTAGCCCTATGATTTTATGAAATGCAGCTAGATATTTAAGTATCCAGCATCAGATATTAAAGCATATGCCTTTTAGATCATGAACTCTTAATATTGGTTTTAACAAAGGGTATCAAACCAGACAGCTAATTCCAGTCGCTTTTGAAAAGCTTGGCTTCAGAGCAATGAAAGGCCATATGTTACAGGGGATTGTAGCTGTTGCTTTTTCAAAGTGAAAGGTCAAACCCACAAAAGTTTGTGATTTGGCAAATTCTGCAGCAATATGAACCTCACCTAATGCAGTTTTTTAGTTTGTTTTTCCTGTACTAAAACATTTCTGTTTTCTTTGTACAGATATTTATGTTTTAATTATAATTCTTTTTGACTAATCATGTTTAAGGGGTTCTTAGAGTATTTCCTATCACAAAGAAAATTCAAAAAATATCTGCAACACTGTCTGTCTTCATTATTACCTGTGATAGGAAGTCATTGAAATACGGCATACTAGATCATAATAAAATTATTTTCTAATTCTAGTAGCAAAAAAAAGGACCAAACTTTTCTCTAATTTTTTAGTGTGTCTTATATGTAGCAAAAGACTTGAAATTGATTTTTTGTGTAATAATCACACAGTATAGCCCAAGCTTTTGGAGGGCAAAAGAGGGAATTAGGCTCCCAGTTCCCACTGACTTTCAGAGGATCGACAGGGAAATCACTGAAAAAATCACGTGGCAGCAGAGAAAATACTTCACTGTCTGTTGCCTCAGGTTTGTTTGAAGATGCCAGTTTCTAAAATGCTGTCTTCCTGCTGCCTCTGGCCCCTGATGAACAGAACAGAGCAGGTCTCAGCCACCCTCCTCTGTACATGGGGCTGGGCGTGAGGGGCTGGACCGCCATATGACTTCAGCTGTACCTACCCATCAGAGAGGTCACTGCATCAGCTTTTCTAGTTTCCTCTCTCTCTTCCTGAAAGTCCCTTCCTGCAACTCAAACACTCCTGATGGAGAAGGTCTTAATACTATGTTTTAATTTGCTCAGATTTCTTCTAATATTTTCTTCCAGATTTAATAAACAGTGCTGGAAAGTAACTTTTTTTTTTTATATATATATGTGTGTTGGTTGCACGATGGCAGGATCCCCTTCCTTACACCTCTGAAATTTTAGGGCGTTCAGCCTGCCTCAGTTTCTCTGACAGTTTTTGGTGTACAGTGGGGATAAACTTCAACAAATTGAGATGCTTTGTAGATCATAGACTCATAGAATCATAGAATGTTTTGGGTTGGAAGGGACCCCTAGAGGTCATCTAGTCCAACCCCCAATTGGTATAGATACCAATACTCAAGCTAGCATGTGAGTAGGGAACAAGCATACTGATAGATGGGCCCATTTATCTTTCAATAAAGTCTTCAGATACTCTTGTCATCTGTATTTTGCTTGATGGGGGGAGGAAGTGTTGAAAAACAGGAGAAAAGAAGCTGCGCTAAGTTCCATGTTTTTCTAGCTACAATAAGAAAATGATCTGAATTGCATAGCTACAGTCTTTTAGTCTAGAAAAGGTCTAAGGATTTGCAGGAGCGTATTTACAGGCAGTGAAATAAAAGTGAATTGCAGGGGTATGAGTAAATACACACCAATAAAAGAAGAAAGAGTGCTGTGCAAGCTACTTACACAATTTAAAACCTTTTCAAGCATACTACCAAAATACTTTTTTGCTGCCAGGTTTTACTTCATACCACTTTAGCATAACACTAAAGACCCATCAGTTTGTCAGAATAAAGTTATGATTTCAACCAGAGAACATATAAAGAACAAAGTCGCGTGTTTCCAAGTTTTGAATAGTAGATGATATTCTGTCTTTACTTGGAAACACTGTGTTGAAGAATTTAATTTTTCAGCATAACTGAAATCATTGTCACAACATGGAAGAGATACTGTGATTCTCTTGGTAGGGTTATTTCATATGAAGAATCTGGTCTGAGAACATGAGTCCCTCTCACAAAGAACGCAGAATACATATTGGAAGTAGCTTTTCAGATACTAACCATGATCAAACCAGAAGCAGTTAACTTCACAGAGGATGCTCTGCATCATGTTAGCATTACAGTCCCCGGAGCAACTTGATGTTTCTTGCTCTGTGGAGCAGCTGGTTTGCAAATTCGCACACTTTGGAAGAGGTTGTTCATAGTTTCCCAATATAGTCTAAAATAAACTTTTCCAATGCTCTTTATGGATTCCCTGTACTTCTGCTGTTGGAAGAAAAAGAGTGTTATCACATAGGATGGGTTTCCCTTATTCTGAATAAAACTGACTGTTTAAGAGATTAGGATTAGAACACATGCCATCTTCAAAACTATTGACAGAACTGTACTTGCTATCAAGCTAATGTTTTTTAGCCTAGTTTAAACAATGTTTGTAGTAATTAAATATGTATTCTACGTTCACACAGGAAATGATTGCTACTCGATATCAAACAGAAAATGAAAAATGTTCATTTGTGCAACAGCGCTGTTAAAGGTAGTACAGATCAAAAACTGCACGAGCCCACACAAGGGGTCCAGGGACACAGTAGTCCAGCTTGCATGCTTTCTAATGTTCTCCTTGATATGGGTAGGTGTTCCTTTTCCCTATAGAAGCAGATGCATGCTGTCAATTATTCTTGTCTGTATTTCCCCACGGGATGCTTTCTGTCTTATTAAGACTAATTGGTGGTTTGTTGAAAGCAACTGCAGGACTTCAAAATCTTGAGCTAAGATAGTTAACCTTATGTTTTCTAGACATTTTCATCCATCCCCATGACTTCTTACATACTTGTGAGCTCCATGTTCTGTACAAAGTATGGCTTTATACAGAAACCTCTTGAAGTGGCTCTCCTGTCATTCTGTCGCTCTGAAGGAAATCCGACAGAATGAAAATCCTTTTTGGCGTCAGTGTTCTCCTTTAAAACATTCCCTGGAAGTTACTGAGGGTGACTTTTTGCCTTTGAATGTATTGTTTCTCACTAAATAATAAATTTTGTGCGAATAAACTTTAAATTGTGTTAGCACTTAATGCAGTGTTACAAATATAAAGGCATTTATTTTCAGTAATCTGGAAGTTCTCTTGACTTCAGAAAGAATAACCTTTTTTTTAATATTTCTGCTCTGAAAGGTGCTCATACAAATGTTTCATTAAAGGCATAATTTCTTCTAAAAGTTTTGATCGACCTTGTCCATGTAACATATATGCACAGGCACAAATTTTCACTGCAAAAAGACCTTAATTTTCTTTTTCATGTTCTCCCTGGTGCTAGCGAATTTCTGAGGTCAACAGCAAAATTCTGATTAAGTTTTTGGTATTTTGTTGGTGTATTATCCTGCTATTTGCATGTAGATATCTGTCTCATTAATTTATTTTTTCCATGTTTGAGATTCAAGGTTCCTGTTCATAGAGCCCTCCCTGTTAAAGGATCTGACATGAATCTGAAACAGTATTGTGACCATGTACTATGATGGCAGAGAGAAACAAGGAATTTAAGGGCAGGGTTTTTTTGTTGAATTGATATGTAAGGTGATAGGAATATGGACAGAAACACTCTTTATGCCATACTGTCCTTGAATCCAGCTAAAATGCAGGGAGGATGAAATAACAGTGCCATTTTCCTCTCCTTTTCTGTGCTATTAAGGTAGTCTAGATAGTTATCACAGTATACTTAATTTCTTTTAGATGGTTGCACTTAGGAGAAATTAATCTTTCTGTAAGTGTTGCCATTGTTATTTTCTCTAGATATTAAGGACTTTTTTCTTAAATGCGTTATGTATTTTGTTTAAAGATTTTGTTAGACTTGGCAAAAGGTTGCCAGAAGAGGTTGTGAAATCTCTGTTCTTGGAGATGTTCAAAACTCGACAGGAGAAGGCCCTGGGCAGCCTGCTGGAGTTGGTACTGTTTGAACAGGAGGCTGGACAGGATAATCTCCAGAGGTCCCTTCCAACCTAAATTACTCTAATTCTAGCCCTCAAGCAGAATCTATTCCCCATGGTATTTGCACTAATGCAAGAACTTGTTACCAAGATTTTATCAGGTATTTTCCTATATAGAAGTAGGAATAACCTTTGATGACTACAAGACTTAGACTTAAAGATGTGAAAAGAGTGGAAATGATTTTCAACGTCATCCAGTGCTGAAAGGTTTTAATTTTTTTTTATTTTCTTGATTTTGTTTCATTAAACTAGAAACAAACACGGAGGGTATTACCATGGCTCGAGTGTCATTGAAAAGAGATGGGTGTGTTACTGTTTTGCACTCAGGCTCATCATACTGGACTCCGATATGATAACAGATGTGCATCCACCCAGGAAATTACCATTTTCAATAAGAAGCAGAGCAGCAAATGGATTTTCATGCATGGAAAAATAATGTAATAAACTGAGCAAGGCCCTGGCTTGATAAATTATATGGTCATAGAAAGGAAAAAATACAATTTGTTTAAATTTCTGAACCTTCAATAGAGCTATAAAACATGAACGTTTTCTACTCCTAGTAATAAAATAACAAGCAGAGTCTTACCTGGTAAATACATTTACAAGTCTGAAGCTCTACACAGTTTTTATGCATTTCCCTATAGACAATTTTATACTTAGTGTCAAGTGGTGAAATAGGAAATATTAGGTGTGCTTATTTATTCATTTATTTTTGTAGTACAGTGTTCTTTCTTAGGAGACTTAAAATTGTGGGAAGAAGGAAAATCACTTTAATTCCTTTATAAGTCTTTCTATTCCCTAATTCCTTACTGAAGTAAACAAAAAACTCTTCACTGAAGTCTAAAGATGTCATGCAGACCTTGAGGACTGAAAATAACTGAAAGCATTGTAAGTGAAAAGTGATCTAAGTCTGAACAAAGAAAACATCAGGAGAATATTTCCTCCAATCTAAAATATATTTTAAATCCTTTAAAATTAATTTAAAGGGACAAATCATTATTCAGAGAAGGATGTGAGTTAGAATCCTATTAGAATCAAATAGAATAGAATATTCTATATTAGAATATTAGAATTAGAATATTATAATTAAAGAAATATTAACATTAATTATAATTATTATTATAGAATACATTATGCATAATATACATGAAATATATAAATGTTCATTATTTTCTTCTAGAAAACTAATTTCTAACCTACTTGTGTAGCTTGCACTATCACTTTTGCTATGGCAGTTTCCTGTTCTTTCACTGGTCCCTTGCCAAATTCTGTTGAAAAAGTAACTAGTGATTGTAAGTAGCTCCATCTTAAACCTCGAGTCTCCACTGACTCCTAAATAAATTTTTTTCTTGATTGCTCTAAGAATCCAAAAAGCACCCTTCACCTGTCTCCCAGCTCTGCTATTCTCTTTCCTCCCCAAAACTTCTTTATGTGCATCCAAGGGGATCTCTTTTCCTATATCTGTCTCAAACCTCACATGCACTGTTGTCCTTAGGTATGGATCTCCTTTCTTCATTCTCTTCTCCTCTACTTCCTTTTGAAAGACAGCAAAAAGTTTACAAAGAAAGAGCATTCAATATAAAGCTTTTAAAAAATGCTTTAAAACCTACTTCCAGAATCTATCATTTTATTTTGCACCCCCCTTGCTGAAATCTCCTCTTGTTTATTTAAGTTTGATCATTACATTGACAGTGTATGGAATCCCATCCTTTCCTCTACGACAGTGCTGTGCTCAACGATGTTTCTGCACTGGTGGATGCTAACAATCATATCAACCATTTGCAAGTGTTCCCACCTTTAAAATCACAGGTTTCAATGCTGTGGCAGGATTTAGCTCACAGTTTCAGGGCTGCTGTCCTGACATAACATAAAAACACTCCTTCATGCTTTTGCTTTGGTCAAGAAAGTTTAGGTAATGAAAACATGGGCAGTTACTTTCGTATCAAAATAAACGGTGGGACACTTTAAACTGCTGTCATAACAGTTTAATAATTACACTCTTTGCAACTACAGCTGGCTACTTTCACACAATTAAAATCCCTTCCTACCTTTGTCATAGTGTGTGACATATCTTCTGTGGCAAATAAAGGGATTTTAAAAATTCAGATTTGATGTAAATAGGCTCAAGTCAGATATAAGTAGAGTTTTGAGAAAGTCTGACTTAAGCTAGGTTCGTGCCTGATATAATTTTAAACTCTTCACTGATTTTTGATACCACTTCAATACTGTAGTTTTCAGTTTGAATTGCATTAAGTATTCCAGCTCGATCTTTGTCTCAGCTTGTTTGGTTTCATTTAATGTTTTGTCCATTGCATCATGTTAGGATCTAATGTTGAAAGCCATCACTGAATATCCAGAATGCCACAAGCTCACCGCAAAAATATAGATATTTAGATTTTACCTGCAAAATATCTGGTATGGTTGCTGTTACTCATTTTCAATTTGGAATCAATTGAGTATATAGGACATGCTTACATCCATAAAGAAAAAAAAAAAAAAAAAAAAAAAAAATTTTTTTTTTTTAACAGAAAAATCCTGGTCTTTCTTTTCCTTGAGGAATCACAGAGTAAGTAGCAGATGTTTTCAAAGAGTCATGTCTGTAAGTAAGGGAATTTTCCTGTGGAGGCACCTAGCTTGAACTTTGTCCTGACCTTAAGACTTTAGTTCACCTCGCTGCCTAGCAACTTTCTCCTTCAAAACTTCCACTCTTCCAGAACCAAACATTAGTAAATTAATGACTACTGTGCCTTGTTTCCCCTTTCATTTTCTGACTGTGAATAAAATGAGGATGGATGTAATCCTTGGGATGTAATGGTTTGAGAGCTCCTGACCAGTCCTTTAAGCTTGCTATGTTTGCATAGCCTAGACAGCAGCCAGGTGGCCACCTTGGGCATGCTCAACGATTTCTAAGCATGCTGTAATGTATTTCAGGATCATTGATGAGGACAGTATAGAGAAGGGACTGAATTTCAGGAAATCAAAGTATTTGCCAGAGACACTGGGCAACCTAAAAATGGTTGAATTTATTTTTCAGTGGTGACCTTGGTTAATTAGGTCTTGTTGGGAAAGATTTGCCAATAAAGTATGTTGGGTGTACAGCAACATCTTATGGGCAGTGCTGAGTGAGATGTCTGAAGCATTTCTCATCAGGTGGAAAATGAGTTTCTCATACCATACTTCTGTTCTGACCACACAGTTTATCCCAGGGTCATCCAATTCCTAATTTTCCCAAACCTATTCCCAGCACACTGCACAACTTACAGTAACTATGACCATGAGTTAAGTCACAATTTTCATTTATTATTGATATACTGACAAAAATGTGCTAGCTGCTTCACAGTCTGTAAAAAAAATGGGCTTCTGCTTCAGGGGCTTTATAGTCTGTTCTATGGTTGGCTTTTTGCACGTGAGCACAGGAAAGGCGCTGAAAAAAATTTCTCACCTTGTGTTTCTAAACAGAAAAAGTACGATATTGTTCTTTTGTTGTTCGGTGAGTGACCCAATGCATGTTGTCTGATGCTAGTCCTCACAGCTGGTGGCAGAATGATGGCTTGAGAGGTGGTATGATCTCAATAAGGGCAAAATGGCAGAATCAGACTTTGCCTGCCAGTCACTGAGCTGGCCTACATTATGGTTCTCAGCCAAGCAGGGGACAGTACATTAAGAAAAATGGTAAACTTCACAAAGGAAACAAAGTAATTACTTTAAAACCCCCTTGCATTGCTATTGTAGCATCTTGTAATCAATAGGAGTCTTGAGTTAGCTGAGTCATGCAGACAATCCATTATGCTGAGGGTATTTATTAGAAGCTGCCACACCCGAACTGATCACTCTGATGCCTTCGCAATCATTTTAAGCCAAGTATTTAAAGCAAGATGCATTAAAACCTTCTATCATACTGCTTAATCAATCACACTTTGGAGCTGTCTGTGGGATACCAATTCATGCATTTGGGGCACTGCTAAAAATGAATTGCAAGATAGAGCACACATTTTACGAATGCAGCCTTAATGTGTTTGCCAAAGTAATAACTGTAATGGAAGTCAGAAGCTTGGATGCTGCTTTAAAAACTTGATCCTTATTTATATTCACTTAATTTGAATGAAACACTGAATGACCTAATGGGTATCATAAACTGCATAAATAAAAAAGAAATTAAACGTAATTTATCTCCCAGAAATTGCTCAGCAATTTGTAGCATTTAGAACTATCATATAGCTAGAGGGAGAAAAAATGACTAATAAACTTTAGTAGTAAATATATCGAAGATAAATGAAAAAAAAAAGCTAGTTAATTTAAACCCCAAAGAGGGTACATGTATCACACTCATAACTTTTCAAAAATTGTCACAGAGAAAAAAAAAACGTACAGCAGATATCTTAAAAATTATTAATTATTTGAGTCCTCTTCACATATATTGAAGAAAAAATCTTAACCATTCTAAACAAATTATTCATTAAACTTAACCACAGGAAAAAAACAGGGAAAAAAAGTGCTAGCACGAAATATAAATGCATGGTGCAGCACAGCAGGTGCAAATGAATGAATCATTGACAGAGAGCAATCTATGTGTGATGAAGATGCTGAAAAATTAAGAAATGTTTACCAACATTTAATTTGAAACATATAAGGAAGCCATTACATTGGCTTGTATCAGAGACAGTGTGGCCAGCAGCACTAAGGAAGTGATTGTCTCCCTGTACTGGGCACTGGTGAGGCTGCACCTCTAACACTGGGTTCAGTTTTGGGCCCCTCACTTCCAGAAAGACTTTGCAGTGCAGGAGCATGTCTAGGGAAGGGCAATGAAGCTGGTGAAGGGTCTGGAGCACAAGTCTTATGAGGAGTGGCTGAGGGAACTGAGGTTGTTTAGTCTGGAGAAGAGGAGGCTGAGGGGAGACCTTATCGCCCTCTACAACTACCTGAAAGGAGGCTGTAGTGAGGTGGGGTTGGTCTCTTCTCCCAGGTAACAAGTGATAGGACGAGGGGACATGTCCTCAAGTTGCACCGGGGGGGTTTAGGTTGGATATCGGGAAAAATTTCTTCCCTGAAAGGGTTCTCAAGCATTGGAATGGGCTGCCTAGGGAGGTGGTTGAGTCCCCATCCCTGGAGGTATTTAAAAGACAAGTAGATGAGGTGCTTAGGGACATGGTTTAGTGGTGGGATGGCAGGGTTAGGTTAATGGTTGGACTTGATGATCTTAAAGGTCTTTTCCAACCTAAATGATTCTATGATTCTATAATTTAAATTCAGCAATTCTCTGCTGAAAATCCTTATGAGATAATGTCTGTGCTGTATCCTGCCTCAGAAAAGCAAGACTTACAAAATATAGAATCTAAATTTGAGTGTCTCCAAAATGTCATCTTTTTAATTCTATCTTATTTCCCATAGCATGAACAACACCAAAGAGGAATTTTGAACTCAGACCAAAATCAATTCAATCAATATCAGACTTCTGATTATTTTTTTTGTCATTCTTTATAACTTTGTATCATTCTATTTGCTTTCCTATCTGTTGTGTTTTTTGCATGAGCTGCTTCTCTCTCTTTTCACAGTTATCACTTGTTCCCTTCATCAGTCTCAAATGGGTCAGAGCTAAATAATTTCTATGCATTTCCACTTACAATATTGTTTTTAATACAAATATGTACACAAAGATATAAATGTAAAGCATACTCCAGAATGTAGTTTGTTACTCAGATGACCGGACTGTCTGGTTTTGGTCATCCTCAGGCAAACATCTTGCTGTTTACATGAAATGAAATCATTGGGTGATTTGGTCTTTCTGTAACACCTTGAGGAGGGGTAGCTGTGCAAATAAACCCCAAAGTTTTAATGGACTATTTTTTACATGAACATACATATTTGAACCTGTGTTACAAAGGCACGGTGTGTGCCTTCCTCGAAGTCACTTTTATGGACAATTCAACTAGACTCTCCATCTCTACCTTACAGAGTATCAGCAGCCATGTTGCCATGGTGATTGAATATTGCTTATTGCTTAAAACACAACCATTTTAAGTGCTCTAAAATCCATTGGATTTTATTGCAAGTGCTCTAAAACATACAGTAAAGACCAAGAGAGCTGAAAGATGCAGACATGAGGCATGGGCATCTGCTCTTTCTTTGTCTGGTTTAATCCAGGGAGCAAGGCAACAGAGGAAGATTGAACACTGAAGAAATGTTTCAAACTGTGGTGTTTCTCCTGCTGTATGGTCCAGCGGGCACACTCACACCACTGCCCTTTAAGGCCAAAAAGAGAGGGGAGCCCGCTGACTTTCACCTGCCTTCCCACATGTGCTGCTTTGGGCTGATGTGTTTTATCAGCATCAATTCTGGGCAGGGCAATCCCGGGCAAGTGGTGTTGAACTTGCTTTTTCACGTACTCTCCACAATTACTGCGTTCCAGGCTACAAAAAAATTCTAACTTAAAATTTTCATATATCCAGTGAGTCAGTTTTTCTGTTGATGCCAGGGATCAATGCAAACCCTGGTGTTGTGTGTATCTTGACAGTTAGCCTACATTGTGCACAGATTGCTAGGTGACACCTGGCAATGTCTCTAATTATAACATCTAGCTGGTGTTTCACACAGGCTGTATGCTTTTGCTTTTGAAGTACAGGGCTGCTTTTTTCCATACTTAATTTCAAATAGCAGCATATTAATAATGAGGTGTTGGAAGAGTGGCAACAGATCCTGCCAATAAAAGATGTCACTTGAGTTGGTGCTGTTTCTGTCCCCAAATCTGTTTAGGTTGATGTCTACCTGTATTAGCTCTGGGAATAGGTGCTAACTTTACATGCTTGATTTCAGATATAATCAGCTTTTGTTGTCCTTAACCTGTTTTGAGGAGTGCCTTAATTTTATTTTGAATTCCTCATAAGAGTGAGCTTTACACAAGCTCTCAGCAACAAATTATAAGAGTATAGGTAGGTCCATCATATTCGAACTCTACCCTATCTGTCTTGATCTTTCTCTGGTGTTAAAGGGGTAAGTGAAAGCATTTTGCACTGAAGTGCCTATTGCTATGCTACTGTAGTGTAGTACAGATGTCGTTAGGGAAAGCCACTTAAAACTGATGAACTGTAGATGAGCTGTTATGCTTGTCTAAATGTTTGCTGAGTTTTGTAAAACAAACTGGAGACTAATACCAGCTCAGCTTTCTGATTGGGAGGCTAAATTTGATACCTTCTTCACAGCCTTCCTATCCTCCCTATTCCTTATTTTTTGAGGTACAGTCTTTTTTTCAACTGCATCTGAACTTAACTGTGTGTTCACACACGCCTTTCAGCAATCTTTTATCCAATCAATATTTTGATAAAGATTGATGGAAATGCACACAGGAGAGAAGTTTAATTTTTGTACTCTAGCTAGAAATTCATTTGAACTGGGTCATGTCAATTTGCTCCACCTGAGCCCAGGCACAGTGCAACAAGCAGAGTTAAAAGGTGAAATATTTAAGTCAAAAAGACCCATGAAATGAAGGACACCTCATCTTAGAAGTGGAAATAATGATTTAGGCTAGACATTAGGAAAAACTTCTTCACCGAAAGGGTTGTCAGGCTCTGGAATGGGCTGCCCAGGGAGGTGGTAGAGTCCTCATCCCTGGAGGTGTTTAAAAGAAGGATAGATGAGGTGCTTAGGGACATGGTTTAGTGGTGGGATGTCAGGGTTAGGTTAAAGGTTGGACTCGATGATCTCAAAGGTCTTTTCCAACCAAAGTGA
The DNA here is from genome assembly GCF_000687185.1 of Egretta garzetta. Lineage (NCBI taxonomy): Eukaryota > Metazoa > Chordata > Aves > Pelecaniformes > Ardeidae > Egretta > Egretta garzetta. Next base: position 109,991 of record NW_009260060.1, read on the forward strand.
TTCTATGATTCTATGATTTTGGTAGTGTGGAAATTGGTCCCTGAAAGCAGGTGTGTTGTTTCTTTTCACAATTTACAAAAGGTCTTTTCTGCAGATGCGAGTACTGCTAGAACATTTGTTGGACTTGGGAAGATCCAATACAAACTTAAATTTAAGTCCTGAGATAGAATCTGGGAAAGCAAAGAATTTGCTTACTTACATGAATGACAAGAGACATTGAATACTGAAATCACCAGGTGTCCAGGATGAGAAAAATTTGTTGGATGAGTGATTAGTTTATTCAATTAGTCCAAATGTAAATTAAAATTATTTTTATTGAGGCTTCTGGAATATATTTAAACCAAAAGACTCATTATAATTTTGCTTCACTCTAACAATCAATTTGGCAGCACCATGCAGGTTTTGGTGATATTTTTTTTTTAATATATAGGATTCTACTGTGTGTTAAGTGAAACAGTAAATGTAAAATTCAAATTTCAGAAGCTCTACTCACCAGTTATCCTACTTTGCATCATCTTCAAGTGAAAATGAGCTGTGGGTTTTCTTCTTGCACTGCAAAACTTAGGGACTGATAAGCCAGGAAAAGGTGTAAACAGATTACCTAAGTTCAGGAAAAACATGCTCATGGTGGAATCCAACCTAAATGGATGGTTAAATCCATACATGTCCTTAACTTTCCAGTTAAAACTGCATAGTTGCACAAATTCCTCTGCCACCCACTATATAAATGATAAAGAAATTGCATGTTTATAACCAAACAAAAAATAATTATTTCACATCTAAGGCAAGTGTATTTTATTTTAGTGAATTTTATTTAAATAGGGAACTCTTATAAGGGAAGTGTGAAGTCCTGCACCTGGGGAGGAACAACCGCCATGCACCAGAACATGCTGGGGGCCAAGTGGCTGGAAAGCAGCTTTGCATAAAAGGACATGGTGATCCACGAAGTTGAAAATGAGCCATCAGTGTTCCCTTATGGCAAGGAAGGCACCTTGGGCTGTATTAGGGGAAGAGTTGTTAGCAGGTCAAGGTCCCTTCTCCTCTACTCAGAACTTATGAGGCCACACCTGGAGTACTGCATCCAGTTCTGGGCTCCCAGGTACAAGAGAGACATGGACATTCTGGGGAGAGTGTCCAGCAAAGAGACACTAAGATGATGAAAGGCTTGGAGCATCTCTCATATGAGAAAAGTCTGAGAGAAGAGAGCCTAGAAAAGAGAAATCTCTGGGCATTAGCAGCAATGTACCTAGATTGGCCCCAGGCCTTTCTCTTGCTAATTTTTTTCCTAATTTCTGTAAGCAAGAAAATTATATTATGTTTTGGTCTCTGGTGAGACTTCAAATTGTTTATGTTTCTAGAAAGCAAGATAAAATTACATTCAAAGAAATTTTGGTGGTGTATTCCAAACATGTGGTCATTAGAAATATAGCCATCTAAGGCTGCTTCTGAAGATGATCATCAAGTTGTTGTTTTGCTCTCTATAAAATAGAAAACAGGGTCCCCACAGTGCCCTTTGAATGCTTAAGATGGCAAATTTTGGCGATGCTCCCTGTCTTAAAATGGATCACCACAGCTGCAACAAGCACTCTAGGACTTGGTCCTAGAGTATGGTCTTTTTGGAAAAGCTGACTGAGCTGCTCCTCTAAGTTTGGAAAAAAGAACAGCACATATCTGGAATCAAATTTGAGAACTGATTTTTATGAGAAATACCCACATACAGAGTGGATTTTCTGTCACTAACCATTGAGTAGTTTGTAATCTTGATTACTGTAGCATAGTTTAATACATTTCTTAAGGGTAAAAATGACCTCTCTTCTGCTTTCTTGAGCAAGCTGCCATTTTAATTGCCTCTTTCAGCCCTCCAACTTTTTTCTTGCTTAATCTGTGTCCATGATTTTAATCAACCATCTGTCACCAGTGGTGCTTTGCCCCGTGTTATAGCTATGAACCTGATTGTAACTGAAGAGGAGACAAGACCAAAAAACATACCTGAAGTAAAATGACATAATGAATTAGCAGTGAAATAAACAAACACATACGGTTCTGTAGAATACCTGAATAGGTTCATTTTGTAGAAATTATGGTTGTTTATTGAGGATTGAACGTCACTGCTGAAATTCTTCTTAATGGACATTCATTTCTGCTTTTATAAAACACTGAGGAAGACATAATGGAGGCAAACAATTCTGTTTTAAGTGGATGGGGATTTGTGTAATCAGGATGGTATCCTTTAGAATCCAGTGTCTGAGAATATTTTAGCAGAAGATTCAGAGCCAGAGTGTGCTTGTATTTATTAGTGCACTTAGACCAATAAAAGTATTTTCCAAGGCCTGGTAAGAGTGGCTCTCAACATCTCACAATTTAGTTTATCAGGTGCAACCCTAACATCTGATATGCTATTGTTTTCTAAGTTTAAAAATGTATTTTATTGTGTGAACAAGGGAATGATGGCTGGAAAGCTGCCTGGCGGAAAAGGACCTGGGGGTACTGGTTGACAGCCGGCTGAATATGAGCCAGCAGTGTGCCCAGGTGGCCAAGAAGGCCAATGGCATCCTGGCCTGTATCAGGAATAGTGTGACCAGCAGGACAAGGGAAGTGATCGTGCCCCTGTACTCGGTGCTTGTGAGGCCGGACCTCGAATACTGTGTTCAGTTTTGGGCCCCTCACTACAAGAAGGATGTTGCATTGCTGGAGCATGTCCAGAGGAGAGCAACCAAGCTGGGGAGGGGTCTGGAATACAAGTCATACGAGGAACGGCTGAGGGAACTGGGGTTGTTTAGTCTGGAGAAGAGGAGGCTGAGGGGAGACCTGATCGCCCTCTACAGCTACCTGAAAGGAAGCTGTAGTGAGGAGGGGGTCGGCCTCTTCTCCCTGGTAACAGATGATAGGACGAGGGGGAATGGTTTGAAGCTGCGCCAGGGCAGGTTTAGGTTAGATATTAGGAAAAACTTCTTCACTGAAAGGGTTGTCAGGCACTGGAATGGGCTGCCCAGGGAGGTGGCCAAGTCCCCATCCTTGGAGGTATTTAAAAGAAGGATAGATGAGGTGCTTAGGGACATGGTTTAGTGGTCGGGTGGCAGGGTTAGGTTAAAGGTTGGACTCGATGATCTTAAAGGTCTTTTCCAACCAAAGCGATTCTATGATTCTATGATGCAATATAGAAATCCATACTCTATGGCATAGTGTCTGATAAGGTTAGTGTAACAGTTTATGTGATGCTAGAGGTTCAGATTCTAAAAGGTTTTTTTGTCAATGGACAAACCCAAAGAGGAAAACATAAAATAGCATTTTTATCTTTATTGTTTTACTCCTTTTTCAGATATGCACGTTGAAACTTCTTAAAATGTATAAAGACAGGACAGCATAGATACCAACAATTTGTTCCTGTTTCTGCAATGCAAAGCCTTGAGTGTTGTGATGATAATCTCAGTTGCTGATTGAGTAAACGTTTACTACAGATATTAAAAAACAACTGGAAAAATCTAAACATAATTACAGATAGGTGCATATATGAGACTTTACTTAACAGCATTACTACTAAACAATACAAAATGCTTCTGTTGAACTAAGGAAAGAAATGATTGTTAAATTTTGAACAGAATAAAACCGAACATTCTTTTATCTAGGTGAAGTCAAAGAATAGTGGTAAGTGGCTCGATCTGAAGGTGAACCGATTGGTTATAATAGCACAGGGTTAAATTACTCTGATATATGCAATAATGAGGTTTATGTAATTGATATTTTTACATGAATGACAAGATACTTTTTTGATTTAGGGTTAAAGACAGATTCATCAGCTTAAATTCTCCAGGTCTGAGGTGACTGATCATTGTAATTAATCTGTGTGATGATTGCCTCAGAGGATAGAGCCTGAAAATGGTCCTGGATTCACCAGGTAAAGAGAATGAAAAGTGTCTGGGAAACAGCCAACTGCAGAATCAGTAAATTCTGCAGGAGCTGAGAAACCATAGAATAGCTTAGAGCAGAGCATTGTACATCTGCCAAGTGATGGACTGATACTAGAGCAGACTTAACTAATTAGTAAAGCCTCCATCCTTCCCATCTGGAGATTAAACTCTGGTGTGTGTGCACAGGCTGAACATTATTAATCAGGAATTGAACTAGGGTGTCTGTGACTCCTAGGCAGCTTTTCTATGAGGTGAGCCAAAACAGTTTCCTTTTGGCTAGACAAAGAGTAACAACGCCGTACAGTGACTCAGGGTTGTTTTTGTCCATTCTACATATGCTGAATTAAGAAACAAATGAGAAAATGCAGACTTGTAAGCCAAAGTTTTCATAGCTGTAAGTATATATACTTTTCATTGCAATACATATATAACTTACAGTTGTTTTTAAAAACAGAACATGTTTCTGGAGTGGTAAATGGTTCCAAGTGGCTCCACCATCAGTGATCAGTCTGGTGTCTGTATCCAAAACTGCAACCCTCAGGATCACCTTTAACAGTTAGTTGCTAGCTAGTCTACAGGCGCTTGGTTGCAGTGTAGAGTTCCTTAGTAACAGGTGTTTTTCTCCATTTTGACAGGGTTAAACATCTGCTCCACACCTAACTTATCTTGGGATTAAAAAAAAAAAAGATTTTCTGCATAGGGCCTAGTAGATCAGGGTCCCACAAAACATAGCTACAGGAGGGATGGTATCTTATTTCTTATCA
>NW_009260060.1:114673-118618 GCF_000687185.1 Egretta garzetta
TGAGGGGGACTCAGACCCATATCTTTCATCTTCAGTATGATGTTTACCATCAAATGTTGAAACATTCATCAGGCTATGGAGAAAGAATAAGGCAAAGTGCTGAGAATATCCACCTGATTAAAAAAAAAAAAGCTCAGGCTTCAGGCCTTGCAAGATATTTCCATAATGTATGTATTTTTTTGTAATTGATATTAGCAAGTTATTAATTAAAATATAAACAATTATTTGTAGAGGGACTGGCACTCACAACTCATCCATCTTCAATTTTTTTCCATTTTTGTAATAAACCACTTTGACATGCCCCCTTAGACTAGCCTCAGGCTTGTTGATTAGAGCAGTCCTCATCAAGATGAGACATGTTTGAATCCAGAAAGCAGGAAGAGAATTATTATTATTTCCACAAATGTATAAGTACCACAAAGCATTGATTCATATGTGGTCTTTAAAATAGCTTCTAATGCTGCTATATATTTCACAGTCTTACAGAAGTCTTCTTAAATTAAGCTTCCCAGGGATACAAAAATAAGTGGGGATAACAACGGATGAAGGACACTAGGAGAGGACAGAGTAAGAATTTAAGGTATTAAGTGATCATTTGAAAGAGAAAATGCTAGGCTTTTTAAATCTTCCATGTCAAGAAAATTGTATGTTATAATTTGAAAACATGTTTTTCCTGTTTTTCCAATTTTTGCTTGTTGAACTTTCAAAAGTAGAAAGGTTGTTGTTGCTAAAGGATAAAACTGGAAGATAAGGGTGATATTTTAGATCTCTCTTTTCCACATGAAGAATAACTATGAATTCAACATCTCACTAATGTGTTTCCTTTTAAGTGCTTAGTCAGAACAATGTGAATGCTCCATTTTGATAGGCTGGTAATAAAAATGACAAAAATCAAATTGAAGCGCAGAAAATAACATTTCTAGATCAAAGCTAAAAAAGTAAAAGCAAGGTTTAAAAGCTCAACTTCATACAAGCCAATGAAAGATGTAATTATGCACAGAGTGAAAGAGATGGCATTAATGAAACCTTGCATTGTAAAGTTACAGAATACTGTTTCTCACTCTGACATTGTACTTCCTGAATATAGTACTTGCTGTTTGATGAAGATAAACTTTTCAGTTTGATGAGGGCAGTCTTTGGCTTGGATTCTGAAGTCTGGTCTTTAAAAGTAGCTTGTGATCGCTGAGTCCTTTTTGGTATCCTATGGAGGAACATATTTTCACTCGGGTCATTTATTTAGATCTGCTCACAGTTTTTCAGGTAATACTCTCACCTCACACCTTATAAACCTTTTCAAAATCATTTATAAAATCTTACCTTTATAAAATGGAATTCCCTATTTTCCTCTTGAACCCTTTGTCATGCCTTATTCCAGAATAGGCAATGTGAGAAGCCTTTCTCATTCACTTGAGTCTGTGACTTGTATTCCAGATGCCTATCTGCTCTACTTTTGTGCTGCTCAAACCACATCTAAATTTGTTTTACTTGCTTCTGGTGATCACTTTATTCTTGACATCGCAATTATGACAAATGCTTATTTATCCCTGATTTCACCTCTCTCTCTCTGACTTCACTTCCCTTCTGATCCCAAAGTCACAACTTTCTGATTCCAAGTGAATTCTGCTAACATAGCAAACAGAATCACAGTTCTCTCCCCACTTTTCCTCATCCTAGAATAACCTTTATCCTGGAAAGTATGGCATTGTGCTTGGGGGTGAAAGGTGAGTTGAAATTTTCATGTGAAGGACTGTTGTTTTTGTGGGTTGTATTCATATTGGTAGGCATTTATTTACACAAAGATTCATGGATGCTCTCCCCATGCCATCTGATTGACTATATTTATTTTTCCTTCCTGCACCTTCCCTTCCCCTGTCTCCCACTGCAGAAAATGCTATCCTTTGTTAATCTTTCTTCCCAACAGTCTTGCATAACTTTGCACCTCCAATTTTCACCAGGCTCTATTGCTACTGTACGTAATTTCCAAAAGATGTCTTTCTCATCATCATCATCAATTAATTCTTTGTTCCTGATAAAGTCATCACCATGCATTCTTCTGCCTCCATGTTTCAAAACTTTTTTCTGAGTTCATTCATAAAGACACTCCCTATCCAGGAATTTTACAACACATGTATGACTCTCAGAAACAGAGATCACCTCTTGTACTTTTGATCAACTTGTACTTTTTCTGCAGCTCTCTTATTCAGGATACATTCTGTTTAGAGACAGAAGCTGGTCTCACTTTAATATTTGGAAAGTATGCTCTAAACACGTGCAGCATAGTCGTAAATAGCTATTACATTTTGTCCTATGGAAAGTAGCATTTCATTCATGATACGTTATTCTTTGCATGTCAGTTATTCATGGAAATATTTGTTAGAAAAAAAATAGTCTCATGTGAAGAAAACAGTTAAAGAAAATAAGCAAAACAAAATAAATATATTAAGCTCAGATTTCAGCTGACCTCAGCTCAGCAAATTCAGGGTGTGAAAGAACGAGTCATCTGAGATTTAGCCAGTACACAGGGCTTATAACTGCTTCTTTCCGGAAAGGTCCTTTGAGAATTTGACCATTTACTTAGGGGCTAGGAAATGATTGACCCATTTAAGGAATGATGGGTTCAGTCAGGCAAATTACTCCTCTGCGTCTCTTTGTCACACCACCTTTTGTCTGTCTTGTTCATGCCTTTGTGAGGTCTTTTGGACAGCCTTTGTCTTGTAGTATGTGTGTGTGCAGAGCTTTGCCAATGCAGTTTCTCTCTCAGCTCTGACTTTGTCATAGGAGGTACCATGAGCTATAAAAACTATATGTGCTCTTGCAAGTCACTCATGTTCAATAGATCCTGAAACCTCTTGACCTATGCATACTAGAAAAATCTCTGATTTGGCATGGTTTATTGGTTGTTCCCCATTCTGTTTCTTCTTTCTCTGTTCAGTTGAGAGCCATGACAGATAATTTACTAGTAAATAACTTTCATGTCTTCTAATATATGTTTGGATGATGAGACTTTGAGTGAAATTCAAGAATGGCATATGCTGACAGTTGTCAATTTAACCGTGGTTAGTAGTAAAGTAAGAAACAAGCAGGCCATACTAGAAACCTAGATATACTGGTTGTCAGCATGAAAATAAATTTGTAATGTGTTTTATCCATTTTATGTAAGCAATTACTTTATGAGTCTTGGGATAGATTCTAGGATATTAGCTTATTGTTGTTTTATTTATAGTTTGCTACAAATCTGTCTCCTGTGTTACTGACAAGAGATCTGGTATATGACTCATTTATTTCTGGAAATGTTTCTTCAGTGTACACAGATGGTGTTTATAGATCCAATGTAAAGGGTGAGTTATTTAAGAAACGGAGATCTGCAGTGTCAAAGAGTTGTCATAGATATTGTTCTCTTTTCTGAACAGAAGAAATATCCTTTCTAGTCTGGTTCTGAGGTGTTTGTATTCATGAAGCTCAGAAGACAGAGGCCATTTACTACTCTTTTGTCTGTTCTAACACATAACTCATCCTTTATGTGGAAGGCAGAATTCTCTTTTGTCAATACCTCTTGCCTCAGCTGTTGTCATGGCAACAAGTGGCATCTTTGCTGAAATGCAACTGAAGTATAATTTGGACGTGGAGTGAAGCAATACATTGCTGAAATTTTAACTGGCCCTACCATCCTTTTTAGTCAAGTTTTGTCTTAAAAAAAAAATGTGTTCTGTTGTTGCATCTAAGCAGCCCATGGAAACTACTGAGGTATACATTGTTTATAAAAGCAACAAAGGTCATCACAGGTATTAATTAAAGGAAACCACTAATTCCAAATGCACAGCAGTGTTTTTCTAAAGCTTGATATCAATATTTTACTGCATTCAGTGGATGTGATTCAGTGCATAAGAGTTTCCAGGTTTTTTCTGTCTTGCATTATTCTGCTTTTTAGCCATGGTACCATCAATC
>NW_009260060.1:118641-167126 GCF_000687185.1 Egretta garzetta
TATATAAATGTTGATATACTTAATGTCCAGGTTACAGGAAAATGATGTAGAGTTTTAAAACTGAGAATGTGCAATATAACATGCTTTCCTCAGACTTTAGAAATTAAAATGTGTTGTTTAATTCATGATTCTTTGCTGCCTGTGCATTTGTTACTGTGCAGACTTTCTGACAGAGCATTGTTTACAAGCAGAAATAAATTCCAGATAAACTTCTAGTGTTTTGAAAATCAATCGCAGGAGATATCAGAGAACAATAGTAGTGTCACTGATGAATTTGGTTTTTTTTTTTTGTTTGTTCGAGAGATCATAAAAAGATTCTGCTATTTCAAGGTCACTCAATTCGATTTAGAGCTGTGAAAATACAGCTATCGTTTGCAATATACGTTGCCTTGATCACTGCAAATACAAATTTTTGGAAAAAAATGAAATTGAAGGAAAAAGTTACATGTTTATGAAGTTTTTTTGCCTTTTGCTAGTGTCCTTTTTCTGATATAAGGGACTTGTAAGTTGATCAGATTGTAAGTTCATGCCATTTTAAAGTCTTCTCTACTGCCTTTCTAAATGGAATGATATGAAAACTAGGACAGAATAATTCAGAATTCCAGTAAAAAGAGCAGCAACTCCCCACTGCACCCCATTCAACGTGGTCCAAGTAAAATAACTATTGCTGGTTTAGGACAAAGTTGTACAACATAACTTCATGGCATAGGCTGAGTTAACAGCTCAAGAGAATTTTCAGTCTTCTTTCCCTTGCTGTCTCCTCTTCCCCTCCGTTTCCATGTGCTGATTCCCTTGCTTCTCTTGTGCTGATCGCATGGTAAATCAGCTAAGCTATTTGATTTCTGTTTCTAACTACCAGGTTAGTTAGTTTTCTGCCATTTTCCTGAAACTGATCTAGAAACAAGACTATGTGAGGAGGGTGAAGGGAGAGGAGCAGAACTTCCTCTTTCAGAGGCAGCAGGCTGTTATCTCAGCTAACTGAAATGTCTGATGTCATCTCTAATAAGCCCAGCTATCTCTTAGCACATAGGAAGTGAAAGAAACATGTTTGGAAGATGCCTTGGAGGAGTATTTAATGGCTGCTGAGAAGGACTTATTGATTTAGAGATTTTTCCTGGGTGTAAGTTAATAAAAATTAACTAATCCTTAAATACAGAGAGCTACTGCCTTCCTGGACCAAATTGTACAGAACTTCCTGCTACAGACTATGCAGCTCAGGCCTGTACCTAATAGAGCTAAAATCATTAGTGACATTTATTTTTGAACAACAGCCAAAGAGGGAGATGTCCAGGATGTTATTAAGATGCAGACAGAGTTGGATGTGACCGACCCCGAGCAAGTTTATTAAAAAATTTGCACAGGAATCAATGATACAGAATGTGCAGAGAAATGGATTAGACTGGGAGAAAACATCCAAGTGAGAGCAGGAAGGGAATAAGGGAATGATTAAACTCTGCTTTGCCTAGTTAGTATTTTGGTGAAATCATGGCCAAATCCCCACAAATTTCAGAGAAAGATTTGTGTAAATGTCTTGATATCAAATATCTACCTGTTGAAGACAAAGAGTTCCCTTAAGAATGTGGAGGACATTCAGGTCTAATAGACGAGATGATACAATTAGTTGCCCTGCTGGAAAAACTGATCAGATGTCCTCAAGCTATAGAATGCAGATGTGAGAGTGAAGTCACTTTAATTTGTTAGTATTTTTCTTCAATAAGGATAATCTTATACTTGGCCATAACACAACATTAGTGGTTAACATTGAAGCAGCAATTATTTCTCAGTTATGACTGGGGATGTTTCATAGACCATTTTGAGCAGTTGTAAGTATTCCGTAAGAAGGCAGTAACACTGATATATTTCTCTAACGCTGCTGTAATTGCCCATTTCCAACCACAGATGCAATGCTTGAAATGATCAGCTCTGCCAGGAAGAAAATAGTAATCTTTCATTCTTTTAATCTCTTTTCTATGTTTCTGGTTCTGAAGTTTTCTACTGTAGTTAAACAACTTGAGTTTTCATGTTAAAACCAATTTTTTACCCTAACTGTAATTATGTTCTTGAAGTTCTTTATAGTAAGCAGCTGAATTTCTTCTTGGAGATGGTTTGTGTCTGGAAAGTATTGAATCATACCAGAAGGCACTCTGTGCAAATACGGCTTGGAAGTTTCGCCCTTTAGCATCGTTTAAATTTCTGTTACTCAAAGCAAGTGGTGACAGGAAGGGGAATGAAAGTCAAATATTCCTCATACCCCTTAAAATGGTGTTGTTAGAAAGAATATGCATTTTTTAAAAACTGTTTACAAATTTTTATTTTTATTTTTTAAATAAATGAGTTGTTATCCTGGTAAACTAGCTATATTTTCAGAATTTTACATTTTCTGAACTGCTGGTGTAGATAGTACGCTAGAAACCTGGTTCTCTGTGTTCTTGCTACAAAAGTGGACATCAGAAGATCTTATCTGTCATACCTCCTGTTCTTTCTGTCCCTGCATCTATGAGAAAGCAGATCTGATATCTTTCAATCCACTTTCACTAACTGTTGCATAAGCCCAATGCTACTTCCAGGCTGAGAAATCCTACCAAGAAACCCAATCCAGCGACTGGAAATCTCCCAGAAATCCCAGTGAGCCAGATAACCCTGAGTCCCATCAATCCTCCTCAGCTCAGGAACTACAGGTGATGTGCTGGTGACAGAACATTCAATGCTTATGCCTTAGCGTGGTAGGCAGGTGGGGACATGAAAGAGAGAGAGAGAAACCAGTCATGCAGTCATGTCTTCCATGTCTTCATGTCTGCTTGTGTCTTCATCAGCAATGGAACAAACAAGGTGTTGTTTGTTACAGATGTGTGTCTTGCAGTCAGACTCTTAGCAGTCTGTTACAACTGATCAAAGTTCTCCTTGTGTTTGGGATGCTCAGAATGTCTCCCCCTATACAGGCGTTACGTGACGTAAGCGAAGGTGATTTCATGCTGTGCTTTCCCCACCCTGAGGCTTGTTCTCTTCCTCCATGTTGCTGATTGTAAAATACTAACCATTGTTCAGTCTATTACTGTTTGGCCAGTTTGGTTAAGATTTCCAACAGGTTTGAAAGAATTTAGAGGGGACCAACAGACAAACAAATGAATATTCCCACTTGCTTGTGTGTATGCATAGGGATGAAATAGAAATCTTGCTTCCTTAAGAAGATGGTGGAAAACACAAAAATATTTCAATTATTTGTGAAATGGCAAACATGGTAACTCTTTAGTTACTACTTTCAACAAAGCATTATTCTTTTCTTGATTAAAATTATTAGATTTGCTTTGTCAATTAACTTAGAAGCTATGTAGAAAGTAAGGCTATTACTCTCATTAAACAATGGGACTTCGGCCAAGTTATTTTTACAGTGACTGATTAGTAAGCCTGACTGCAATATATCCCTCCATTTCTTTAATTAAATGGAAAGGTAACATTCTCTAATGGAATATGGAATAGTGTTGCCTACCACTAGATGGTCTAATTGTGCCTTGAGCTTACACACAACGGTAAGAGGCGAAGAAATGACATGCTAGCTTTGAGTCCGGCTCTGCTGAAACCTTTCAGTGATTGATCCGAGTCCTGGGTCAGCCTTAGAAATATGAACACAGCACAGCACTGGAATAATGCAGCTTTCCTGAATCTAACAACGCCTGAGGAGCTCAGGGTACAGCCAAAGCTCCTTTCTGTCCACCCACGTAGGCAGATTCTCAGGCTTCTCAGAATGGGACACGGTGGAGTTAGTACTAGATGGGTAATGATCATGAGCAGCTGGTGAGATGGGCTGACTATCCTGGTGGGTCCTGGATCTTGCTTTTGTTCTCAGATACACTGCTCAGGGTTGCAGATTGAGGCCTCTACTAATTTTTCAAATAACTGAGCTCACTTTTTGCTTTTAGTCCCATCATTGCCACAGGTGTGGAAGATGAATATTCAGTGCCTTCTCTGACTGAGGTATACCTCACATTTTCTCTTTCAGGAGAGTAACATAATCTGGAAAAGTTGAGCTATCCTGGTTGGACTGAACCTTTTGCGACAAAAAATTTGATATTTCAGAGACATGGAACAGGACACTGACACTTAGTGATCAGCCCAATTTCTAGAGAGAAAGACAGACAGCTTCTGACCTTTCTCCAACTCAGATGAGGGAAACAGTTTCTGATGTTTGCTATGACCGCATGCTAAGCATTGGTGACATTCATAAACAGGGGCTTTCAGACCATAGCTTCTGTTTAAAAGCCTTCTGCTGAAACTGTGCTTCAAGCAGCTAAGCTTCTTTTTAGATATCTAGATGTGATGGGTGACATTCCAGCACCTCAGTTGCAAAGGTCAGCTTTTGTGCAGTTTCTGCGCTGCCCATAGCTGACTGACAAGGGAGAAGCTGATGGCGGCATGCTGACTGAACCGGCACCACCTCCCTTGCTGTGTGTGGCATTGAGTCTTTCTAGAAAGACCTTTCAAAATAAAGCAGTCAATTTAGTCAAGCAGGTCTTAAGGAACTGCAATTTGAGAAATGCTGGATTGTTCTTAATTTCTAATTGCTTTCTGTTGGGGTTTTTGTTGTTGTTTTTTTTTTTTAAGTTCTTTTGTGAATTATTGTAGTAAAGACCAGATCTTTTCCACTGTAATTAGGAGTGTAATTTCTAATTGATACATTGTGTTCCTTAGCAACCAAAACATTGCTAGACACAAAGGAGACCAACAGTAACGGCGCCATCCAAACCAACGATGATTCAGAGTCCTCACTGAAGATGATTACTGCAACAGATTTTATTTACTATTGCATAGAATGAAAAGAATTACAAGGCTGTCAGATATGAATATTATCAAGAAAATGAAAACAGTAGTCAAATATATCTAGTGTATGATCTTTCTTACTCCCTCACCCACCCCACCCCTCCACACCCCCTGGAGGTTTTAGCTTGTCTAACTTTCCCATGCTTTTTTATGTTGTCTTATAAGTAGTATGCTATTAAAGACTTCAGAATTCAATATGGTATTCCCTGGAGTTTCACTTGACACTTCTACACACATTTACCCTGTGCTATTTGAAGGCTCACTATTTGCTGTTTCATATTTTTTACTCTGCAGTATCTGGTACTTCCCGCTGTCTCCAGTAATGGCATATCAGCCTTTTCTCAGTGAAAAGTGAAATTGTAAAGTTGTGTGTTCTAACAGTTTGAAACATATTCTTGAATTTAACAGAATTCCCAGCTACTGTAATGTGATACACTTAATTTTAGATTTTTAAACTTCTAGATATGGTTTAAACTTCTGCTTGTTTTCTTCCAAAGAGAAGAGCTGTGCTAAAACATTTATTTACAGGTAAACCAAACTATGGTGTCCTGAGGAAAACAAATCTGGAGTTGCTAAAAGCAGTATCTTGATCTAGTTTGGCTAGTACACATAAAATTTGTGAAATAGACAAAGGCATCTCTTGGGCCTTGGGAGAACGCTCACAAAAATACTTTTGCTGCAGAAAAATGAAATCTCTAACTTAATACAGCCAATGAAGACACAGTATCATCAAAGTGATAACTAACAGTGTTATAAGTAACTCTGTTGGGTTTTGCTGGGTTTGGAGTTGCATAGCTCAATGCACAATTAAGTACATACCATGGCTCAGCCTAAATAGAAAAATGTGGACTAAAGGCAGTGACACAGTATGCCCATCTTGGGATTTTCAGCATGGAAAGCTGAGAAATGTCCACAAATAAACTCTGCTTTAGAGAAGTAAGGACTTTTGAGAATTTTTTTAACAGAAAATAAGTATAGAAATAAACTCATGCTGCTTGTACTTTGCATTAGCAAATAGTGTCAGGAGATGTCACCTGGGTCTGCTATATGGTTTTCCACACAGTTAAATTGTTAGAAATGTAATGTGGTTCTGGCCTTAGTGTGGTCCCAGCCTCTGACCGCAAGCACTCGCATGAACTCCTCAAGCATAACTGGGAGCTTTGACCTTTGGGGTATTGTAGGATTGGGTGGATGGGAAAATGGCTAGTAGGACATGCTGTGGTTTATATAACCCGACAATACTTCCTCTTCTGTGTTTAATTTACAGGACCAAGGGGAATGATATATGGCTCAAGATGACCTTTGCTGTTATTGGTAAGGATGTCTTCTTCCCTTTCCTCATTGTGAAAACAGGTGGTTTATTTTGTAAAACAAAACTTACTGATATTTTGTATTTATACCCTCACCTAAGGAGCAAAGGAGTAGATGGCTGGTGTATCAGGGGTCGTAGCCAGAGGTCTTTAAGTTCCCAGTGAGTATGGAAGCCAAAGTAGTATGTAGGTGCATACAAAGTAAACAGCCTCAGTAGTGTAGGTGGCTTGACCATGGTGCAGCTGTAGCAGTCCTCCCTGGTCTAGCCCTCCAGGTATGGCACATACATTATATTTCCATACCTGTTTCCACTGAAGTACCCTAGTGTTAAGTAAGTTATCCTGTGTCCCCACCTATATCTCTCTTTTTCCATCTATAAAACAAGGGGAACAATGATGTTATTTAGTGATGATATTCACTACCTCAGTGAAGCATCTTGAGATTGATAGATTCTATGAAAGAATGATATTAATAACAAGAGGGAGTCACTGCCACAACTGTAAATCTGGATGAAAAGTATCATGCTGAACCATTTTGACAAAACTGTATTTTTCTAAAGAAAACTGAACCACCTTGTAGGACTGCATCAATTCTAACACCGCGTTTGACAGGAATGTGTCAAAATGAATTGTTTTACCTTTTTATTTCATTTCAGTGGTGTCAAAATATTTCATGTCAAATCATTCATTTTTCACCCTTTTTGCTATGACTGTTTATGGGTAAATTGTACCTGTGAGCTCCCTCCTAGAGTCTGTCCTGTGGGTTCTCTTACCAGGGTCAGCTTTCTACCGCAGATAGATGATAAGACTGATAAGACTGCTTGTCCTCACAGTTTGATTGGAGGTGGAAAGGGCTTTGTACTCCTTTGCAGTTTGTTAAGAGAAGTAACAATCTGTAGATATCAATCTTTACTATATTAAAATGTTTCTGTGTGGATCCTCACAAATCTTTCAGTCTTAATACAGAGCTCTCTCATGTGTTTGAAATGCTCTGATTGCAAGAGTACAATGTAGTCAATGTTAGAAGATGCTTTTCTTCAGGAGCCCTGGGCATGTGACTAATTACAGAGATATACAATAACATCTTTTAAATTGATGTACTGTATATGCATCCAAAAGTACATAGGACGCATACAGCCTTGGGGCTCACCTATTGTAACACTTATCTGAGATGCGAAGTTTTGGGAAATTACTTTAGCTCTATGCCACAGCACTGCAACAGCTTCTGTCTAACTTGGCACAGAAAGACAGACTCTCCTCCTCCTGAATATTGACTCTTTCAGCTGCACATTCCCCCCTATTTTCCTCCAGGCCAAGGTCCTTAACAGTTCAGTGGTCTTTCTAACCTTGAGAAATGAGCGGGTGAAAGATATTTCTTACTGACTGGTTCACCAATTATTTCCCCCGAGGACTTTTAGTATTCTGACTGAAGAGATCCTAATGATGACACTATTTTGTTTTCTGCTTGTTATGGCTAGCAGCCCTCTTTGATTTAATTTCACACAGCCAACCAAAATAATGTCAAACAGGTAAAAGGAGACACATCAAACCCTCAGACATAAAATAAGGAGGAAAAAACACTTCCAAAAAACCAACTGCATCTCATATTGACGAAGGGTATAAGAACATGTTTTCATACCTCAAATTTTTTCATTAAGTCACATATCAGCTAGGCTAGGTAAAATGAGAATTTGATATGCAAGGAAGAATTTGTGTTAGATTTTTGGTTTTGCTTTTATATTATCTTTGCATCTTTTTTATTATATTCCCTCTCCATTTGTTTCCAATGAAGTCCTTCAAGGCCAGATCAGAAATAGGAATTGTACAATGGCCAAGGGTAGAGGTACAGAAGACCATCTGCTCTGTTAGGACAGTCAAGAACCACAGCATAATTCTAGTCACTTAGCAGTGTCCCCACTCTACTATTGCAGTAGTCATAACTGGGAATGCAGGAAAATTAAAAAAGCCACAGGGATGAGTTTTAAAACAATTACTTTCTGTAGTTCATTGATCTGTTGTGTTGGCAGGAGGTATTCCCAAGTGTTTATTTGGGAGGTTGAAAGGTCAGCTTGCCAGGTGGTACAATTAACTTTGGAAGAAAAATACTTAAAGAAATGGGGAACTGGAAATGGGATGTGATAGAATATCTAACACCATCACTTTTTTTGGTAAGCACAGCTAGGCAGACTTTATGTGGTAGGCAGTACTATGTATGAGGAGTAAAATACATGCTGTAATGAGACATGAGGAAATTACTCTGAAGCTAGAGAAAATGGGAACTGGCTCAAAAATTATTAAATGTGTAAGGAGCTGAATAAAGAATAGATGGTAATAGACAGATAAAGGAAGTGTTGAGATAGGGAAAATGGTTGTATATTTTTCCTGAAGGTATAATTTTGAAGAGATAATTTTTAGTATTTTAATTAATGGTGTAGATATGAAAACAGGGAAAAGGAGCTTTAAAACCCTCATATATGCTGTTTCCAAAGCATCCTTCTTTACTGGCTTCTGCTCCAGCTCCATACCTTTTCTATTTCAAGTAAAATGCCTGTGAAGTCCGTTGTATGATACAGTAGGAAATAACCCCCCCAGTATACATGGTTCTGGAAGCCTCTTGGAGATTTTTTGCAGAAAATATTTCTTTTTGTGATGCCTCAAACACTCCATCTTCTTATAAATCGATCAAACCACCTATCTCCATTATCAATCAACTCCGTGTTTGTTTAGCTAAACTCTATCATTTCTGTTCCTGTCACCCACTGGAGGCCAAATGATGGATCCAGGCAACTAAGGAATAGTCCTTGTAAAAGTTGTGTAATGTTGTTAAAGGTTAAAAAGGCATTCAGTGATTTATTTAGTTAAGCAGGTGCTTCATTGCTGGGATTTCTTTGATGTTCATATTCATTTCCCCTGTGGCAAAGCCTGTGGTAAAGTAGTATGTAGAAGCACTTTATAGCTAGGAAAAGATACAAATCCCTCCTGCTTCACTTCAGATTGTAAGGCAAATAAAACAGCATGATAATTTTCTGAAAAGACAAGCATACCATAAGTCTTAGATGTAGTTGTAGGTTCTTGAATTTCTGGGAAGAAAGGAAATTCTTTCTAGTGATTTATGACAGAATTTAGTAACTAAAGAAGAATCTGCTGCTGAGATGCATTGTCTACCTACCATGACTGATTAATTTTTCCCCTATACCTTTCAAAAGGTAATGCAGTTTTGGCATTTGGATAGCCAAATCACAATTTAAAGACTAACTTCTCAGTAACCAACACATCCTGTTTTTAATTCAAACATAACTAATGATCTGTCCAAACAGGATTCTTACCAGGCTGATACATATTTTGTATGCCATAATTCAGGAAGGAAATATTTTCACAGCTTTATGTTTTTCAGAGTGCAAAAAGTAAATAAATATAAGGGGGTTCATTTTTAGTATTAATTGCACTGAAGAATCACAAATTTCCATTAAAATAGTCCTGAAAATTTTCATTAAATTTCATTAAGAATCCACACAATAATGTGTGATATATTCTAAAAATAATATGCTAGATACTGATTCTCCCATTCTGTACTTATTGTCAGTCAAGAATTGATAGGTAATAATAATTTTCAAATTATTACAACCATAATTGATTTGACACTTCCTTTTCATTGTGTGATTTCCATTAGATGTCCTGATGCTAAAGAAGGTGTCTTCTTCTGGGTTCTGTTGCATTTTATTACTGTTGTCTATTAACTTCACTGATTTATTTACCAGGAATAAATTCTGATACTTCTTTAAGCAGTCTGACATGGAAGGCAGAAAAACATAAGTTTTTATTTCTTTGTGCAAAAAGCTGTGACTCACAGGCATCCTATTCATATAATTGTGTCTTGTTATGTCAGGTGGTACCAAATATGTAAGTACTGTAAGTACGGGTATGTGAAGTGGGACTGAAAATTGTCTCATGCTTGGTAGCTAAATGAGTCTTAATCTCCTGCTGGTATATGCAAGCTTTTACATTGGTGGGAAATGCATCTCACAATTGAAGGATGTATGATTCAAGTCCAGTGTACTCACTATATAGGTTAATTCTGGAAGATAAAGTATCCCAGATGGCACTGCCAACAAGTTTTGGCAGAAAGTAGGGCAATGAGGAAGGCAAAATGACCACAGATTTTTCTAAGACTGAGATCATCTTTTGTCACTGTAAATTCTATAATGGCCATTCAAACCAGTCTTTCACAGTACATAAAAATTTGAAAAGGCTGAAAACCTATGAATAACCTCCATGTTTCATAATTTACATATCTCTTAGAATTAAACTCATTTAAATTTAGATATTGCTGAGAGGGAGTGCTCTCGATTTTGGGGAACTCTGAACCCATGGGGAAATCAGATAGACAAATTTAGAACAATGACTTATTTTTTTCAGGCACATATATATCTGTATTTCAAGTCACATGGAATAGTCTAAAGCTGAAAATTCAGCATTCCCATTTTAACAGCTGCTAGACAAAGGGAAATAAAAATTATGGCTACATGAAGATTATTAGAAAATGTCAGTGGTTTTTAAGTTTCCTTTAAAAAAATAAAAGTCAGGTGGGAATAACACTGCATAATTTTCTAAATTGCTTCACAGATTGTCTGTTATTAGGTGTTGCATTGCACAGTACAAACAGTTGTTTCTGTTATAATACTATGGCAGCATCTGGTGGACCTGAACACGTCTGTGTTTGGCAGGTGCCCTATAAACATTGAAAGAGTGAAAAATATCTTTGAATTCAACCCTAACTCTGTATTAACTTTTTTAGCAGTAAATTTTCTGGGAATACTAATACAAAAGATTTGAAGGATGTAGGTTTGGAAATCCTCTAGTGCTAGAGAATATCTTGTCTCTCCTTCACAGAACTGAAAATTCCTGATTTCGCTGTAATTCTTTGTTCCTTCTTTTATATGTGTATATGTGCACATGCATATGATATCCCACATTGCAAAAGAGATAGAAATCACACCGTATAAGCAAAAAGTCATATATTTGATTCTTCCATATTTCTGTTTCGTTTCCTTGCAGGTGTCTATTTATGTGCACCTAACAAATAGTAAAGAGTAAGGATGAAGTACAAAAACTTTTTGCTTTTACCTGTGAGAACAAAAAATAATATTTATTTTTCTGGAGCTACCAAAATTCTCAGAATTTCTTCTTTCAAAGGGCTGCAATACTGAGAGGACAACACTGAGAACAGCATGTCAAAGTGTTCTTCAAGACAGCAGTGGTGTTAGACACCTGCATGCTGAGGAGAAACTATTGAAAATAAGAACTGTAAAAGTGATGAACAGAGTATAGAAATGAAACTGAATTTTATTTTTTTCCTTGAGTCCCACGCTGGTTGTTTCAGATATTGTCTATCTCTGTGTAACACAAATAACCTCTTTCTTTTACGAAACTACTTTTTTTCCCCTTTGAGACATTAGTAACAGAAAGCAAAAGGTTGTGGTCTTTGCATTGGTGATTTATTTTCTGTTTTCAGCATGTATTTTAGATGACCCATCACATTTATCTGACTTTATTATACTGTATTTAGCAGTCCAGGAAATACATTAATAAATCTAGCATGGTCACTCATATTTTTGGGACTCCTGAGACATTTGTTCTTTGAGACAGACAAAATAGCTGAGAGCTAGTAACATGAGAACTCTGAATTTAACCTTTTTGAAAGTATGTAGGAAATTAATATTAGTTTAATATTACTACCAAAAAAAATTACAATAAATTACAATAGCCACTCTGCCAAGTGTCACTTTGTAACTGTTTTACAGAATAAGATTAAAAGTAAGAGATATTTGATGCAATGCCAACGATCATATTGAACAATAAAGATGTTCACAAGCAAGTGCTGAAGTGCTTTGCCAAATCATAATCAAACTGTGCACATGCAAAATGGCAGGTATGGAAACAAAAACCCTTTTAATTAAACACAGTTGATTAACATAATTATGAACTATCAAGGGAACAAATAACCGGTTCAGTCTTGGGCAGAATAGCTAGTTACTTCATTGGAAATTCTGATAATAAAAGTGTTTAATGGTTGGATATTTAAGTGATACTGTCAATGATGTTTCTGTCCATAACAACTGATATTTTTCTTCCCCCAAATTATACTTAACTTCCCTTTGGTTTTTGTTTTGTTGTTTTGGGTTTTTTTTCAAAATAGACTTAGGGCATCACTTTCTTCAAGGGCTGAAACTTAACAACAGTGATAACAGATGTTCTGTCAAATGAGTCAAACAAAAGGTTATTATTATGAGTCTACAGCAAATAGGCTTGTGGAGCACTGAAGAAGTGAGGAGAAATGGGTTCTTTGTTCTCTCTGCTGTATGATGTGACTACACAGTATATGAAGAACAGATTTCCAAAGCCTTCCAGGAAGCTTATCTTTCTCTAGAAATTAGAAAATTATATCCTCTCATAAAAATTGCAACCACTATAACAACTAGTACAGGTGAGTGCTTGGTGGTGAAACATCAATGCTGGCTTCAGAGCACTAACCACTTAAAATGTATACTTTTCTTCCAGAAGATAAATGATCCATTTTGCTCATTTTGTGCAGGGCCCATACAAATATTCTTGAAATAGAAGAACATAACAAAATGTGAAATTGAAATATTGTAGAAAATTTCACAGAATCCTGCCACTGAAAATGAGAAAATAACACCTGATCGAGGTCAGATTATTGCAGCTGGCATAAAGAAATTGCGAGGGATCTTTAAACTACAGCAGGATTTGAATCATCTCCAGGCTTATTTATAGAAATTTGACTTTAAACCACATTCTCACTACTCATAGGATTCTAGAAAGAACATAGATAGGTCAGAAGACCTTTCTGTTATCACCTTTAGAATCAATAACAAATTAAATTTAGGAAAACCCCCGTAATTTCCAGTAAAGATTTAAATGTCTCAGGTGGGAAAACCTGATTAATATGAAATGAATTAAGCATTTAGGCTGTAGAAAATTCATGGAAATACAAGCTCCAGGGGAATTTGTACAGTTAACTCCCCTAAGTTTCTTAAAAATTCCCAGCCTGTGTCTCAAACACTATGTTATACAGAGAACTAGTTGTTCTCCAGCAATAATGTTTAATGCATTTCCATTTCTTTCAAAAATCAGTGAATAGTTTTCTAGGAGCAAATTTTAAATCATATTAACTTCCTTTCATTGTTCCTAAAGACTAGACAAAATAACTTCCAATTCCATGGTAAAGTTGTAATTATAAGAGATATTGCTTGTGCACTTGATGTCATTGATAAAATAGATCATTCTGATTTCATAACTTAATTTTTGTAATAACCATAAGCTAATATTCTCTACTTGAAGAAAGCAAGGAAATAGTTTTCTGCTCATGATTTCTCATGAACCAAGACTAATATTCTCTACTTTATAAAAGCAAAGTAAGAGCTTTGTATTGGTTTCAACTGTAAGTTGTATAGTTTGAAAAAGTGGACTGCTTTTCTCCTCTGTTCAACAAGGTCTTGGGAGGGAAATGATCCAGTAAATCTGTCAGACAGCTTCCTTTAGGCTCCATCGATAGTGCACTAATGAGATTTCAAAGCTGCCGTGTTTTCAACATCTATTGAAAAAAAAGCAAGAGCATACGAAGTTGAGGGTTGCGGGAGCTTGTCTATGTACAAGCAGATAATACAAATCAACTTTAATAACAAAGTGATTATGCCAGGGTGGTGTTTATGTCTCACATTACACATCATTTTACTTATGGGAAATGAAAAAAAGACTGATACTTCAGGGGCTGCTCTCACAGGGATAGTCATCAGTGTCGAAATATACTTAACCCCAGAAGGAAGAGTGGAACCATTACAGCCTACTTAAATTTAGGCTTTCAAGTTTGAACTTCATGTGTAGCAGCCAATCTGATGGAGAGCCTTGTTCCTCTGCCTGTATGATATTCACATGAACAGAGCATAATCAGGAGGCACTCCAGTTCTGGAGTCACATCCTGGCTCTTGTTTGAATTCACACAGCACTATTGCTTGTATTAGGCTAGAGCTAAAGCACTGGAATCAAATATTTAGAGAGCCAGAAACACTTATGTATGTATCCAAGCCATTTTACTGACCCTTTTGGGTTTCAGTCAAGCTGCCAGTGTAACTGTAAGCAATTCCAAAGAAGTAAGACTAAATGAAAAAAAGGAAAAAATTATTTCTGAATCCTGTACTAGCTTGAGAGAACTTATAACTGTGTTCAGTCCAGGTATAGAATCCTGATGCAATATTTTACTAAAGTCTGACAAAGGTGAAATCAATCACGAGAGCTGCAATTGCCATTCTTTGTCTGGGTCCTTTCTGAGATGTCCAACAACTGTAAAGACACTGAAGATTAATCACTATTTGTTATTCTGTTGAAGCCTAAACTACAGATCAGTCTTGGGTTTACTTATGTATGTTTAAATAATAACACCCAACAAGAAGATGCAGGAGGCAGCGCTAGTGAAATTCTGCGAACTGCATGTAAATGCTTCCACAGATGGCTTATAAATAATGTAAATTGTACTCACTGGAAATCATGAATGGCTCTGAGATCAGTGTGGGATTTCTGTCAGTTTTTTCTGAGACCTGAAAATAAATGATGGACAGATTCAAGAAATAAAAAAAGGATATATCTAAGATTAAACCTAGATAGCATTTAGATGGCTAGGATCAAAACATACAAGCGTTCAAGTGCTTATCCCAGGAGTGGATTCTGAGCTCAGAATGTCTTCTGGTCATATCTTTAGTTTATAGCTCTTGTCAGGCACGTACACAAGGATGGAGCCTGGGAGCAGCCCTGTGCGTTTCCTGCTGGCCAGATATAGGTGGGTCCCAGTCCCTGTGGCCTGTTTGTGCATTTTAGAGGGAGGCCCTGCTCAGGCTTTGAAACCCTCTCTGAGGACAAGACATAAAGCATTTAGGATTTGGATGCCTGGGCTTGGAGGCAATTGAAACCTTCCTGGAAGGCAGCTGTAACTGCTGGATAGTATTGTGGAGTGAATACAAATGTTGTGTTTATGACACAGAGCATTGTGTTCCTTCTCATCTCTTCTAACATGTAAACGAGGGGACAACATTGCACATGTCCTCCTTAATTAGAGAGGACTGCGGAGCATTTTTAGCTTGAAAATGGCATGGACTTTTAGCTGATATAATACATACATACATATGTTAACATATATATGTGCATGTACATGTGCGTATGTGTTTAATCTATTGTGGCAATTTACTTGAAAAATAGCCCATAAGTTTTATAATTCAAGAGCAATAAAATGTTTTTATAATGGCTTTTTTTTCAGAGAGTGATTACTTATGATCACTATAGTTTTCACATGTGTACAGTGGTTTTGATTACAAATTTTGTGTATTAATTATGATAACTGGTATTACACATGCTCTTGCCCTATTGTCTCTGTAATAACAGTAGCAGTTAAATTATTATGATGAGGAAAGCAATTCATAAATATTGCAGTAAGAGATGTGACAGAGGAAACGATTTGCAGTTCCAAGGCTATCACTTTCATTGATTCTAGTGACAGTAGAGTTGCTGGAGGTTATATTTTCTAAAGTAGACTTGAGTTTAAAAATAGAATACTAACTCCCTGGTTTGCGTCAGATTCTGTTATCTCTGATACAAAAGAGATCATGATCTGGAAAAGTAGACATTAGTTCATGTGAGACTTAAATCCGTGATTTTTAAGAGCAGCCTACCTAGAAATAGTTCATATTAATTGACTTTATTGAATTTATAATGCTCCAGATAATATGTCCTGAGGAACAGGGTGAAACATTTATAGAACCGTGACGTAAACCGGTGTGTGTAGTGGTTTCTACTTGTGTATCTGAGTTGCTCTGCTCCTCCCATTGTATCAGCAGGCCATGCCAAAGTTGTCCTGCATCATGAACTGATTTCCAAAGACCTCTTTTTCCTGAGGCAGAACCTTCTTGCTCTAGTGCTGGGGCAGGAAAGCGATAAGCATCTATCTCATTAAGACTTGTACTCGTATTCTGGGTAACTTCTCAGAGCTCACCAGCCTCTGCTTGTTAGAAACACTATAAAGAATTTGTTGTTGTAATCCCTTTTGGATTTCATGGGGTCTTTGGAAGGACTAAGCAAAAAGTGATGATCTGATGTATAATTTATGTTAATATCAAATCATGCCAGTTTCCTTTATGTTTCTTTTTTTTTTTTTTAATCTTTCAGTATGCACAAATATAGTTTTCCAGATACATGCTTATCTACGTATATGGAATTTCTTTGAAAGTTGTAGCTAGTTTGATGCAGCTTTATCATGTGACATTTTTAATGTCTGTCCCATGTTTCTTTTCTCTTTGACTTCAATTTCTAGTGGGTAGGGCAACTTAACAGTAAATTAGAGGAGTCACCAAAGTGGTTTACAAAATTTTGAATCCTGTACACTGAACATGAAAGGTATATACTTCAATTTCATAACAACTCCGATTGCAAAAATGCATACCAATTTTGGAACAGGTTCTAAGGCATATTAGAATAGTACTTCAACAACCTATTATTAGCAAAATACTAATTCTTCCACTATTTTCTCTCACCCTCCAGAATGCTTTTCAAAGCCAACTGTAATGATCTTCAGTAATTATAATCATTACAATAAACTACAACAAATATTTTGTGGATGCTTATCTTTTAGGAATACATGTTGTAATTCCTGTTGGCCTGCACCTAGAAGTAGCTATTTTTAATTACTAGTGGCCGTTCCTGAAATTCTAGTTTGTATAAGAAATGTCAGAAACTGTACCTTCCTGTCCTGGTTTCGGCTGGGATAGAGTTAATTTACTTCATAGTAGCTAGCATAGTGCTGTGTTTTGGATTTAGTACCAGAAGAATGTTGATAACACCCTGACATTTTTAGTTGTTGACAAGTAGTGCTCAGACTACTCAAGGACTTTTTGAGCTTCTTCTGCTCAGCCAGGTGCATAACAAGCTGGGAGTGAGCACAGCTAGGACAGCTGACCCAAACTGACCAAAGAGCTATTCCATACCATATAACGTCATGCTCGAGGGGGTTGCGGGGAGAGTGATCGCTGCTCGGGCAGAGTGATTGTGGCTCGGGGAGTGATCGCTGCTCAGGACGGGATGGACATCGGTCGGCGGGTGGTGAGCAATTGCATTGTGCTTCATTCGTTTGTATATTCTGTATATTCTCTTACCATTCTCATTATTACTATTATTATTATTTTCTCTTATTAAACTGTCTTTATCTCAGCCCATGGCTCTAAGCTTTTTTTTTCTTTCCTTCCCAATTCTCTCCCCCATCCCACTGAGGGAGGGGGAAGCGAGCAAGCGGCTGCGCGGTGCTTAGTTGCCAGCCGGGTTAAACCACGACACTTCCCAACACGTGTGACATAAATGATAAGAAAAGTTCTGCAGATCAAAATAAAATTCTAACAGCGCTTATTGAAGTTCTTGGCTCTTCATGCTAAATTTGTGCTCATTTTGTGTCCTTTTACTGTCATGAATGAGCATTGACCTTTTGCAGATGAAACAAAATGGGGTGGAGTGGCTGACAGACCACAGGGTCGTGCTGTCATCCAGAGGGACCTCGACAGGCTGGAGAAATGGGCTGACAGGAACCTCATGCAGTTCAACAAAGGGAAGCACAAAGTTCTGCACCTGGGGAGGAAACAACCCCAGGCATCCCCACATGGTGGCAGCTGCTCAGCTGGGAAGCAGCTTTGCAAAAAAGGACGTGGGGGTCCTGGTGGACACCAAGTTGAACATGGGCCAGCAAGGTACCCTAGTGACAAGGAAGGCTAATGGTATTCTGGGCTGCATTAAGAGGAATGTTGCCAGTAAGTCAAGGAAGGTGATCTTTTCCCTCTACTCATAACTGGTGAGGCCACACCTGGAGTACTATGTCCAGTTCTGGGCTCCCCAGTACAAAGGAGACATGGACATACTGGAGAGAGTGCAGCAAATGGCCACAAAAATGATGAGTGGTCTGGAGCATCTCTCATATGAGAAAAGGCTGAGACATCTGGGACTGTTTAGCCTAGAGAAGGCTTTGTGGGAGTCTCATAAATATGTACAAATATCTGAAGGGAGGGTACAAAGAAGACAGAACTAGGCTCTTTTCAGTGGTGTCCAGTGACAGGATCAGAGGCAATGAGCACCAACTGTAACCTAGGAGGTTCCCTCTGAATCTCTGGAAATACTTTCCACTGGTACAGGTTGCTCAAGGAGGTTGTGGAATCTCCCTCCTTGGAGATATTCAAGAGCTGTCTGGATGTGGTCCTGAGCAATCTGTTCCAAATGGCCCTGCTTGAGCAGGGGGTTTGGGCAAGATGACCTCCAGAGGTCTTTTCCAACCTCAACCATTCTGTGATTCTATGATGTCTGATTTGTTGCGTTGTTGTTTTAATTTTACACCACCTTGCATGCTTTGGTACACAAGAAGAAAAAAACAGCCAGAGACACTATTGCAGGACTATATGCCCAGTAATCTTAAATGTTTCGATGAATTTTTCTAGCTTTGGCAGTTTATAGTTGTAAAAAATTTTGCTGTAATAGAGGCAAAGTCTCAGGAAGGTAGACTTTAATGCATACTCTGGCTTGACCAGTGGAATTTAGCCTGTCATTTTGTTCCTCTTGCACTGTGAACATTGCATGTATTTTCACACCGCTTTCCTTCAACAAGCTGTTCCTAGTAGGCATGTACTGATTTAATCAAATCCTACAGCTGTAGCTGAGGAGTGCTCTGAATAACAATAAGGCTTTTATACTGAATATGACTTAATTTAGAAAATACTGCTGATGCAAGGTGGCAGATTCATTAAACTGCATAATTGGTCAATACTTCAGAAAATACAGTATTTTAAGTTAGATCACTTAATCTTTTATATACCTTGTTTTGCTTCACAGTGCATTTGAAGAGCAGTGCTTTGGATCCAAAAAATTAAGCCAATGATCTGGAATTAGCTTCAACAGACAGGTGAGACTTCTCTGTTTGGTGCCTTTCTGTCTGGGGAAGGTCATGGAACTTTTGTACGAAAACACAGAATTTTTTTCCTTAGGTAAGTTTGCCTTGTTTGTAAGTTGCAAAGCATCATGGATGCTTACTTTTTAGCATGTTGGAAAGAAAAGACCTTTTGTTTGGATTATGACCATCCAAGTTTCCTGTTAGTACCCCTACTTCATCAGTGGAGATGGGTACAATAGAAATAGCTTTCCCTTCCTTCCTTCAATAACATTAAAGTACATTTGTTCCCTTTCCCATACATTGAATTTACTTGAGTTTATTGGTACTTTGGGATGTTTAAATAACCATATTTTTGAAACTACTGTTGTCCACTGATTGAGGCAGAACAACGGTTTCAGTCTTCCTCATGTGAGTAAAGCCATAGAGCAACCTTGATACATAGGTTGTTGTGATTAAACTTCTTATTTGAAAGTAAAACATAAAGAAGACTTCTTTCTATGAGCTGCTTTAAATTTTTACTTTAGCTGTTACTATTAGCTGCTGAAGAAGGAAATAGGCAATAATAAATTGAAAATGTCTGTGTTCCATGTTTCCCTGCTTATTTAGAAGATGGTAGGATAGAACTTGCCTTAAGCAAACAGCGCACAACAGCATTGTACCTTAGCTTGGTGGCATTTGGAAATTGTTCTGTATAAATATACATAATGAGACTTCAGTCTGGATCGTTTATGTTGCAGTAAGGAAAAATGTCCTAGCTGCTATGATTAGCTAATATAATGGCTGGTTGCTTACATAGATCATATCTGGTCCTGCTTCTAGGGAAAATGCACTGGGAAAAATCTATTAATTGCATAAGCAGCCATTTCTGATAAAAGGAGCTGCAGGAGAAATGAGCACTATTCTTTCTGCTGGGAAAGGGGCAGAAGAAAATTATGTCACTGGGTGTTGTACATGATATCCCTCTGTATTGTACCTGCTCCAGCACTAAGTATCTAGTACGGGATGTATGATGACAGGGCTTCCTGGCTGTGTTGCAGCACATGTAAACGAAACTCACCCTGGCAGAACACAGAGCTGAAAGTTGCACTGGATGAAAAAGTGCTTTGATTTGCATTAACAAGTCCTATCAGATTGGTTCATATCAATATTTTAGTTACAGACAACTATGACTCAAGTGGGGAACCTCACAGAATTTCACCGTTCTTCATTCAGCTATATATCTCTTCACAGTTATAGGAAATTGTTACACATGTTTAAAAGAAAGAGGAAGGAAATTCTTCACAGTTATAGGAAATTGTTGTTACACATGTTTAAAAGAAAGAGGAAGGAAATGTTTAGATTTTGTTTTAGTTGATATTTTTCCATAACTTAGGAACATAAATCTTCAAAAAGATTGTTATTTAATCGTATATTATTTAAGTAAAAAAGATATGAGACTCAGAATAGTCTGAAATATTCTTCTGATGCTTGATCTCTCTTGCACTTTTCCATAATATTGTTTCACTATATCCTACTTGCATTTATTTCAGCATGATCACCTTTCCACACTCTAATATTGACACACAATTTTGCAAGTTCTCCAAGTTCAATCAGTTATTATTTTTACAATAAAGAGGCCTCCAGCATTATTAAATTAAAAAAAAATACAAACAAAAAACCACCACCAAAAACCAAAGGCATGAATATCATACAGTGATATCACAGGGTAGGAGAATTTTAGGCATTCAACATTTTGTTGAAGAAATTAATTTATGAGGATTGATTAATTTTCAAAATGTGTATTTTCACTAGTTTGTAATTCTGGAACATGTTGCGACTTTAGTGAGCTGAAGGTTTTACTGATGCAAAATATGCTACTAAAGGACCAACAAATCAAAGCCTGCCATTGACAGGTATTGCTTTGCAGTGCATCCAAATACAATACTTACACCAGTTAATTAGTTGCCACTCATCCCCAAACCCTCAAAATTTAATCTGCAGTCATTGTAAAAGAGAAGATTGAAGTTTAAGATTGGCATGTGTGACTTGCTCAAATTCCATTTAGAATCACAGAAGTCCAGTCTAAAGAAAATGACGTGTTTTATGGCAGGGTGTAAAAATGATTTATACACAAATCTTTTGAAAACCAAAGAAGAATAAAACCAATAAAATCAAGGACAAATAATTAGTGGCTTCTTTAGGAAATTTTCCAGGCAGTGCCTGGAGTTTATTAGTAATTGTATGACTAAGCTTTCCTCATGTTTTGACTATCACTATTTAGTGTCTGAACAATTCTGTAGTGTTAAGAAGATTGAAATTAAGTAGTTTCAGACGTATATCAATGGAGTCATCAGGTATGGCCACTAAGAAAAACAATGTAAATCAACTGTTTAGATAAAAATATCCCTTGCTATAATTTAGCATTTCGTGGCTACAGGCATTGTGGTACACAGTACCCTTGAAATTGTTCTGAATACAATTTTTTAATGAAAAACAGATAGGAAAGGTGCCATGTTGTCACTACAGAAATCATCCTGAGTACTCGGTATTTGCAAAGTTCTAATAGGATTGAGAATCAGCTGTTCCAGTCGGTATTTTCAATCTTTCTTCTCCATCATTTAATCCGTTTAAGATGCAGACGCTGTCTTTACCCATACACTTGGGGTTTGAGTAATTACTCAAATTACTTTTCTACTGTTTTAAATTTGCAAGAGGTACTGTAGTGTAAGTTGCAGGTAGCTGAGAGGTCAGATACATGGGTTCATTTGTCTCAATATCCCTTCTCCAAACTGCAATACCCTAAGTTTTCTTGCATTTTGTCTGTAGTTATGGATAAGTTATTTGATAAACAATAAATTATATCTGTAATATAGGAGATCACATTTCAAAGTGTATTGTAGCTGAGCATTCTTTTTGCTTTTCGGATTCTAAAATTCGTACTACTTTTTGTATCTGTTTGGCCAGTTCCACATTATCTTAAACAGTTGTCTTGTTGGAGGTAGGTATGTGCTCACTGTCCTTACATAGGAGACATGAAACCTTCTGATTAGTGTTGGGTGGGTTTTTTCATAGTGATAATAGGATTTTGTATAGAAATTCAGGAAAGCTAAAAGAGCAAAACTTTTAAGTATGAAGCTTATGTGAAACCTGATTTTTATTTATTTACTTGAACATACATCATTTTTGTGAATGTAATCTACCCACCCCTTGAAAGCAGATGCCGCTTGCATTTCAGAGATTTCCGTCAAATCCTAATAAACACACCTCTGTACTATTTTTGCCTGTGTCAATATTATGTAGTACAAAAGTATACATTAATCCTGTTACAAGGTAAATTAGGCAATGAGCTATGGACATTTTCATTCCTTAATAAAACAGCAAATATTTCCGGCTTGCTCTCCTTAAATTGAAAGTTTTCAGAGTAGAAGAGATTTAGAAAGTGATGAGAGTGGGATTCCAGAGATTTGGACACATTATTTGGATGAACTATGTTTGGATTTATTTTCTATTTCATGTATCTCACTTAGAGAGCTCAGGACTGTCCATCTTGTCAGCTTTAAAAATAAGGCCCTGTTTCAAATGTGAGTGGTTACTTTGACAAGTAGAAGCCTGTTACCAAACTTGCACTTTCTGCTTCAGAAGGATGATTAGCTGCCTCCTACTTAAGTAAGTAAATTGTTCAAACCAGATTAATTAGCCTAGAAAAAAAATCTAAAATTACTTTTTCTTCTTATGAATTTCTTATGAAAACATTAGTATACACTCTAGTCCTCAAAATTATTTACAGGTTTGTGGATAGCAGAATGCAAAATCATTGACCCAAGTTACTCTGATGATTTAGTCCATTGTTCAAATATTTAGAAAGAAAAGTGTCTATTAGGTCATGATTGTTTTAAAAAGTGGCCATTAAAATCTAATACATCTCCTCAAATTTGATGAGATTTTTTTCAGCATGCACATCAAATTGTGAATAGTAGAAAATGTATATTATCCTTTTGCTACAGGATCCATTTTCAGATTTAAAGTTTCTAATCTGTTACTGATATAACATTTTTTAAGATAGCAAAAATCTAGAAACATCACCAAATGCTTTCATTTACAAAATTTTCAACATGGCAGCAGCAGAAATTATTTATTTCCTTACTTATTTTGATTACCAACTAAAATAATAATAATAAAAAAAAAAAGCCCCACAAAACAAATGTAGAAGAAACAAGTATGAATTCACTTCAACAAACTGTGACACTACAAAAAGGACACTACAATAACAAGATAAGTAAGATACATGCTGAAAGTGAAATTATCTGTCTAAGCATTCTGCTAATTAGGTTTTCTAATTAGTAATTGTAGTACTTCAGCTTGGAAAAAGATGATTGAGAGGAGATATAATAAAGGACTCTGAAATAACAAAATGTTATGGAGAAGGGTTTATACAGAACATTTATTTATTGCTTCTTAAAATGGAAGAGTTCGTTGTGAACAAGGATAGTGCCAGGCAGCAGATTTTAAGTAAGCAATAGAAACTATTTTTGCCAAATCTATACTTACACTGTGGAATTCATTTGTAAAGCTGTGGTGGCTAAAACAATAAATAGGAATAGTAGAGGGATTAAGCAAATTCATTAATTGGGGCAGGCCAGGCACAACCATAGTCGTATTTCATAAACCTGAAAGGCCACAGAGGTGAAATTTTCTTTTTCTATTTTTCCTATTTCACATACTCTCTTTGCAATTATTTGCTACTGGCTTCCTTCAGAAACATGACATGGGAATGTTTGGACCTATCATTACAGTTGTTGGACAACCTGGAAAATAAGAAATGAGAAGTGTCTGTCCAAACTTAAGCAATTCTCATATAAAGAGAGATTACAGGACTAGGTTCCTTCAGCTTGGAAGAGAGATGATGGGAATGAAAATCATACACACATGTAATGCCATCAGTGATACAGGAAAAATGTATTTTTCACCTGCTACTGTAAAAGATTCGGTGAGTTCACTGAGTAAAGCAGACCTTAGTTTTGATCTCCTAAGACAGCTGTTAGTTAACAGCTAATCTTAAAAGAAATGGAAATGTTAAATCAGGCTTTCAGAAATATACCAAAACATTCTTGAAATGCCTGCTAGGCATTTGTCTATCTATTTTAGGACAAGTGTTCTTATTTTTCTTATGCAAACCCACATTGGGCATTATGAAAATAGACTGGCATAAAATGGTAGTTTTTATTGAGAGCATTTCAGTAATAAAATGATGTAGTAGAAAACTTTCTGGAAAAAATAATCTGGGTCACATCAAAAAAGCCTTTATGAAAGAAACACCCAAAACTTAAAGTAACTGAAGGTATTTTAAGGAAACAAAGCTTTCTCTAGAGCCAATTATCTACATGAAAAAGTATACAAATTCTATAATTTATTTATTATTGTCTCTAGTCACATTAAGGATTTAGGTTTAACATAAAGAATGTTTTCTTATGGTGAGAATAGCCAAGCACCGAAATAGGTCTGCACAGAAATGTTGTGGAATTTCAG
Source organism: Egretta garzetta (assembly GCF_000687185.1). NCBI lineage: Eukaryota > Metazoa > Chordata > Aves > Pelecaniformes > Ardeidae > Egretta > Egretta garzetta. Next base: position 143,254 of record NW_009260060.1, read on the forward strand.
CAACAGATGCACTTTAAAATCACACATGACAAATGTTTGGAATGGTGTATTTAGACTTGGTCCTGGTTTGAAAGAATGGGATGGACTGTATGGTCTTTCTCATTCCCTTTCAACTCTATTATTAGAAAATTCTATTATTCTGTGATTTAGTGAGAGTATCTGACATTTACTCAGCTTCAGTATTACACAGAGCCAGATCCCCAAAAAGGACTTTGCTAAAGGTTAGATAACAGAACTGAGATCTCTCAATCCCAAGTGGAGAGCCTGAAAATCCTGATTAATAGCTGCCAAGTCCTGCAGACATTTAAACAGTATAGTGTTCTTGAGGATCACCCAGGAGAGTTTCTGAAGAACTGCGAGATCCTCATCTGCATGTGCTGCAAATTTGTGCAGCTGTGCAGGCACCAACAGTACAGGCTTACGAGTAACCACAGTGTGGTAGAGAGGTACGTGGGCAAGCTGTGAGTTAAAGCTGGTCTTAATCACCATTGGCAAAGTAGTTGCAGAATAAGGGATTTTGTGCAGGCAGTTTACCTGGCTTCTCTGACAGTGCACAGCTATGTCAGGAACATAAATGCTGTGACAGCGTTGTCAGACTCGACATGACTGAGTATCGTTTCGCTTCCTCGTAAGACAAATCTGAATCTAAACCCAGTAGTTCTCAATATTTCTCTCTCAAAAGACTCAAGCCAGCAAATGTGCTCAGAAAAGATCTATTCTACAGTCTCTGACCTGGGCTCATGACGTACTGTGGGCATCTGACTTCAAGTGCCTCTTGCCTATTCATACACCCTTCAGATACCTGCAAAAGCAAGCAAACTCAGTAACTTTACACAGGCATTTCCCGTCGTCTTAAAAATGTTGAGATTGCAAACTATTAACCTTTTACTCCAAATAGCCCCTTAGCTTGCAGGGCACCTGGGTAGAATACCGTTTGGCCCTGAAAGGCTTCAGACCCACATCTCTACCTTTCTAGATGATGCTGCAACTTCCAGATTGGACACTACTCTTAAGTGGTACTTACTCTCAAGCCTCCCTTTTGAAGTACTTCCACTCTTAAGCAGAGTGGGAAAGTGAAAAAAATCCTGACTTTATTGAGTGGTTGGGGAAATTCTATGTTCCTGTGTGTGTTTCAAGGGCAGGGTACATTGATCAGTGAAGAACTGAGAACAGAAATAGCTTTTAAATACCATTTTGTTGCAGAAGTACTTGGCCCAGTGCTACAAATGCTGCCCAATACAGTAAGCTGACACTTATTTTTATTCTGAGGCACTAAGTCAGAAAGTTTTACAATACGGCAGAATTAAGATAGAGTATTTCTGCTCAGATTGGTTTTCTGTTCTGTGTCTGAATCTTGGCAAGTCATCACTGAACATACTTGTTATGTTTCCCTCTCTGAGACTCCTAGCTACGTAAACAACGTAGGGAGCCAATGCACTTGGCCCAGAGATCTGGAGTCTGCTCTGGAAGCCAGGCATCTAGGAGCTTAGGCAGTATGTACTCAACACTGTCAGTGTCACTGGGTTTTATGGATACAGCTCACAATCCATAGTTGGTGGGCTTGTTTTAAATGCTTTACTTTCCATGTGAGATATTGCTTCCATGTGTAGACATTTCAGTGGGACTTCTCAGCTCCCCACAGGTCAACATTTACCAAGGCCATAGACTTGACTCTGGAAATAATTGGTCCTTGAAATGGACCTCATCCTACCCTTCCAGGATGCTCCTCGGAGCCAGTTAGCGAGATTGTTCTCCTCAGGGGAAAAATATAGAGGAAGTAAACCTCAAACAAAGCTATGCTTATTTCACATTCATGTTATTAAAGCTTCACAAGCTTTCCTTTCTAATTTTCATCAAAAAACCTGTGCTTCCTTGAGAAGTAAGTTAATGTTTCACTGCATGCTATTCCAATACTTCTACCTGATTATTTCAATGATATAACTTCTCATATGGGAAGAAACTATCTTAATTTAATTTGGCACCAGGAAAAGAGTCCTTACGGTCAGATTAAACAGGGTAGAATAGTTTTTTAATCAAAGCAAAAAAATTTCTGTATCTTCAGTCACTTAAAATGATACAAGACAAAACATTCCATCATTGCATTGACAGCTTGTATAATAATTTTGCTTAATTTGTCTGTTCTTCCTGTTGACCCAATGTTTTTCTGACAAGCTTTCTGTAATAGATTTCAGGGCATGACTCTCTTTCAGATTAAAAATAGAGAGTCTTGAATGTCTCAATTATATTTCTAATAATAGAAGCATATATTCAGTATGCAAATTTTCACCGGCATTTTTAGTGAAATTAATTGGGGAAATCTGTCTAACAGATTCTTGCTTTCTTTTTTTTGTTCCAATGACTTTAAGAGAAAGATATCATCTGTGCATCTGTGGACACAAAGTATTTGCACAAAAGGTTGTAGTATACCAATATAATACAGTTTGTAAAGCTTTGGGTGGGGTTTTTTCCAACATTATTCTGTTAAGAAGATTGAGTCTGTTCTTTCAGTGGTAGGGAATGTAACCTACATTTGCAGGTGTTATGAGATCCACACCGGTAGAGGCAATCGGTAGGAGATGGTAGGCATCAGCCGTGGGCTGACAAGCAAGAGTCCTGTGCTCTTCAGATCCATTGAAAAGCTTCCACATATCAAATCTATAGTGCCTGTTAATTTCCGCTACAATTTGTTGTGCTACATTCATGCTATCAATGAAAATACAAACCTTCCCCTCAAAGATTATAGGGCTGTAGAATAAGTTAGGCTGGAAGGGACCTTTGGAAATCCTCTAGTCCTTGCTTGAAGGCAGGACCAACTACAAAGTTAGATCAGGTGGCTCAGGGCCTAACACTGCACTGATTCTAATGTGACAGAAAGGTGAGAAAGGCAAAGAGTAACAAATGGCCTCAAAACATATCTTTCCACTTGCCACCTGTGTCTTTTCTAGGGCAGTGTCTTCTTCATCTGTTTCTTTCAAGTCAAGTTTTAAAAGGCTTTCCTAGCTGCACAAACTCCACATGGTCTTCCAGGGATCCCTTTGAAAGTCATCTTTTCCATCACTTCTGAGGCCCAATTTTGGATCTGCACCTTGCCGTAAATGAGCTGCCACTGTTGCAACCTGCCCTCCTATAGGTTACTGCTTATTATCTTTTGCCCTCTCTAACCAGACCATATTCTTCTCACTACTCAGCTTTTCTCCATCTTCTCCCAATTCATTGTATTATTGAAGCTGCTCCCAAAAAGCATGTGTGCTTTCTTCCAGGCAGAGAAACTCTTCATCTAGAGATTCTCACCTGACCCAAGGCAAAACAAGCAAGACAAAGGACCTCGCTTACACCTTTATAAATAATGTATACAGCTTATGATACACTGAAAACAAGCAAACGTTATGCAAACACCACGGCGTTCTTAAGGAAAATTTTCAAAGTGTCTTAGGGATATTAGTTTTCTAGGGATCCCAGCTGCAGAGGAATTGTACCCAAACAGACAGGTTAAGCTAATTTTTGAAAGAGAAGGTGAATATGCAGATTTGCTTTCTTCTAAGTGTCTATAGAAATTTTGAGTCCCAGCCCTTCCCAGTCCCTCTTTTGGCAGCTACTTCTGACAACAAATAGCATTTGGTTTCTCACATGTAAATTGCCTGTTAGTTACTTTGTGTAATTGACTCTGGTTAATCTAATTTAGGTAAATGTTCTGGAGCATATTAATTACTTAGAACCTTAACTATAAATAATCATATTCTCTATGATCATGATGTGAATTACTAAGTTTCTTCAGGACAAAATGAGATAATTTTTTTTTTTATGTTTTAATAAAAATTTTTTACCCTTTTATAAAGGAAAATATAAGGAATACTATCCATCTCTCCATTATATGATCCAGTCTATTTAACCAAAATTATGGTCGGCAGAGGGCCAAATGCTTGCAATTTTTCACATATAAAATTCATAACAACTTCCATTTAATAAGACCTCAACATGAAGAAGGCCAGCCAGATGATTAAAAAATAATTCTATCTAAACCAGGATACATTTAAAATATTGTAAGCATTTCTTGACTTAAATAAATTCTTTATGTTTTCCTTTCCTAAAAAAATTAGCATTTTGTAATCTGAGCTGAAGACAGAAAGCTCTCTCTGAAATTAGGCATTCTGGGACTTATAAATTAACTCTTTCAGATAAGAAAGCTCTTTATTAATTTTATTTTTCTGTAAATTGAGCTTTCAAATATTTTCTCCTATTAACCAAAACTTTTTGTTGGGCTTTATATCACCTAGATGAAGGGTTACATTCTTTAAATCTAAACATTTAGCCAGCCATATGATGGAGAGGGATTAAATTTGTATTTTTTTTTCTTAAGTAAAGATCCCAGCTGATTTCCCCCCTCCTCCATTTAATTGCCATAATTTTCAAATAGTGAATTTCTTAATGTTTACCTAAGAGCATAAATTCCCAGGGATTTAGGCTTTTTTTTTCTGGCACTGATGAAAACATTCTGCCATGAACCAGGTAACAAGCCTTGCAATGGCTTTTGACAGATGATATTTTCCCTGCAAATGTTTATTTATGTATTCAAGGTAGTTTTGAATTAAAGTCATAGTGTATATAGAGGTTTTACTTTGAATTTTTTTTCTACCTGATATGTAATCTGACAATAGATTCTATTTTTATGTTTTCACAATTGTTCCTCTAATATTCCATATAACTGATTTTATTTTGTTTTATTTCTTTTGGCAGGTGGAGTATATGTATAATGTACTGTGTTGTGCATAAATATACATATATATAGAAATATATATATATATATAATATAAATGTATAGTGTCATGGATATCTTCTGTGCATCTCCTGTGGTGCTCTGAAACCACGTATGGTGGTGCAAGACATAAAATTGAAAGTGTTAATTAATGTTGGGTGAAAATAATGTCACGGTGATATTGATGTGTGGGTCATCAAAGAAAACAGTTATGTTTTACAGTGCAACTAATTTATTTCATATTGCCTTTCTTTTAATAGCAAAATGCTTGGTTGCTGGTTTAATTTCTCAAGGTGCATGGAAAATTATCTCTCCAAATAGGCATATTTAAATGTAAATTCTGTATTTGATTGATGTTATAATATTGTTTTTGAATGCTTCATGTATCATTAGAAGTGATTAATAACTGGTTGACATTTGCATATGTGAATATGCATTCACCTGTTCAAGAGATAACAGAGGGACTGGCTGATCTGAGGGTGTACCAGCAGGGAATGTCTGTGGATGAGCTCCTACCCAGGCACTGTGCTCAGGTTCAGATCCTCCATGAAGCGAGTGCAACAGTTATATCCAGAGTGTATTTGGTGCCATGCACTATATCTGGTACCTTTTCACCTCAGCAAATCAAGCCTTTTTTCATGAAAAGTGGAAGAGTGCCTTATGCACCCACTGCCTTCTATAAAAGGCACACCCTTCATGCACAACCTCCCTTCTGAGTGTGCACAGCATTTGTCCCGCCTGCTGCTGCTGTTGCTGTTGTCAGTGATTTGGATGAGATATGTGACCAGGAGGCCTGCTACAGGCCATTTTCAACTTCTGGTAGCGAAGCAGAATAAGTTGTCGCCTGATCCGTCCTGAGGGAAGAGCACACCCTTTCTGGTGAGCAAGGCTGATTGCTCCTGCTCTCTCCTCATCCTCACAGCAAAATGGATTACATACATGTAGAATGGGTTGGACTCAAGTGTATAGGGCAACACACCTCCTTCAAGGAACCATATCCCAAGGCAAGAAATAGCCATCATCTTATGAAACCTGACTATGACAAATGGTGTCAGTAGAAAGTGAGCATGAGGAGAGGAATAAAATGTCATGAGGATATGAAGGAGAGAAACAAGATATTAAGTAAAACAGTGAGACTCACTTCCTCACTTCATCTGTTCCCAACATGAGCGCCCCGAGAACCAATGGTCACATATCTCTTCTAGTCTTTTCTTCTTTTATCAGACTGAGACTCCTGAGTCCTAAGCAATAACCTTGTGTACAGATAACTAGGCCAGGCTAATTCTTTTATAGACAGTATCTCTGAAGCATTGCCTGAAGAAGGTTGACTGGCTGGCATTGGGGACTCTTCAGAAGTTTAGGGAAGCATATAAAGGCTCTGAGTTGGACTGTAGTGGTCTGTGCATTTCTAAAGTTGGTAAGTCAGACTACAGAAGGATGTACAGGAGGAAGGAGCAGTGGAGCTGGCCTGGTCTTTCCAGTAGTCTGTAAGTTGCAAGTGGATTTAGACGCTCTGGGTGTTTCAGGGAAAGGGGAATAATCATTGAGGCTATGCTAGCTGGTTTTGCAGTACAACTATCTTATGCCATGCACTTGGCTGGTCAGGCTCAAGGGTAGACTTACATCAGGGACAGCAGGTGTATAATGGTGACCACAGGCTGTCATTTTGACATCTCCAGAACTGCCCAGAGTGCCTTTTGTACATGACATTTGCTTACAGTGCCCATCTCGAATGGCTTCGCTTCTGGTTGGCACTGTAAGAGTAGGAGCTTGGCGTATTAAGCAGCAGTGGGAGATGCTGGTAATGTGATCCCTGACCATGGCTGATCTGCTAACAGTCCCTGTGGAGCCTGCTCTGTGCCCACTCACCAGTCCTTGTCTTGTTCCTCTCTGCTGATGGTAGGTTGAAGCTGTCATTTCCCTTGCTGGACTTCCAGCTGTTTATTCGCTCTATTGGTCCCATCCCTGTCTATGGACTGACAAGCATACCAGTGTGTGCCTGAATGATGGGTGCAGTATAACCTTGGGGTGTAGGAGAGGGGGGGCTATGTGATGTCCAGGGCCTGTAATTTCAGGCAGGCATGGGAGCAGGGAGAATCAGAGGAGAGAAGTCCCTCAGTAACCCACATCCATAATCAATTTGCTATCTACAAAGCCACAGAAAGTAGCAGTCCTGCCAGAAAAATGACTTACAAGATTTTGGTTGGTTTTCCATGTGGAGCAAACCAAGGTCATTTTTAAACTAATGCCATGACACAGGATCTGTGGTTATTTACATGAGTCACCTATGGATGCTTAGGGATGCCTAAGTTCTTGTCAAATGCATACATTGCATACAGTTTCTAGCATTGCTGGAGGGCTGTGCTTTGCTGGACAGCTGAAGTTTGGGTCCTAGAATAGTCTTTCTTTTCTTTGCCGAACAGCAAAATAGTCTAGCTAGGCTACAGAGTGCCTATATTCCTCCTTCCTTTACCAGTTTCTGAATTGAAAGCTGCTAAGCTTAATGGAAACACTATCTATCCCCTTATCTTTGGAGAGATATGCTATCTGCTCTTTAACCATCTGTTCCATTTATTTTTCACAGTTTTTCCATTTTCACTACTTAGTGTAAAGGAGTTAAGCACAGATTTCTAAGATTTGCCTTCCAATTCTCAGTCTTCACAGGAATGACTTTCAGATGTGATTTACTTGCATTTGTGTACTTCCACTGTCTATAAGCTTGTGCTATTCCTTGCTAAACTGTTGCTGATTACCTCTATGGTGTGATTTGATATTCATTCGCACAGTCCTCAAGAGTACTGATGGGTAACTTAAGTAGAGCTCTATGGGGCACACTTTCTTCCTGTGGATGGCCAGGGACAATAAATCATAGAATCATAGAATGTTTTGGATTGGAAGGGACCCCTAGAAGTCATCTAGTCCAACCCCCCTGCAGCGAGCAGGGACATCTTTAACCAGAACAGGTTGCTCAGAGCCCCGTCCAACCTGTCCTTGAATGTTTCCAGGGATGGGGTCTCCACTACCTCTCTGGGCAACCTGTTCCAGTGTTTCACCACCCTCACTGTAAAGAATTTCTTCCTTAGATCCAGTCTAAACCTACTCTGCTTCAGTTTAAAATCATTACCCCTTGTCCTGGCGCAGCTGGCCCTACTAAAAACATTTTCCCCATCTTTCCTATAGGCCCCCTTTAAGTACTGAAAGGCCGTAATCAGGTCTCCCCGCAGCCTTCTCTTCTCCAGGCTGAACAAGCCCAACTCCCTCAGCCTGTCCTCTGTCCAGCTTTTCATCTACCGGTACCCCCAAGTCCCTCTCGGCAGGGCTGCTCTCAATCCTTTCTCCCCCCAGGCTGTATTGATACTGGGGGTTACCCCATCCCAGGTGCAGGACCTTGCACTTGGCCTTGTTGAACCTCATGAGGTTCACACAGGCCCACCTCTCCAGCCTGTCCAGGTCCCTCTGGATGACATCCCGGCCTTCTGGTGTGTCAACCGCACCACTCAGCTTGGTGTCATCTGCAAACTTGCTGAGGGTGCACTCTATCTCACTGTCCAAGTCATTGATGAAGATGTTGAACAGCACCGGTCCTAGTACGGACCCCTGAGGGACACCACTTGTCACCGGTCTCCATCCGGACATTGTGCCGTTGACCACTACCCTCTGGACACGACCATCCAGCCAGTTCCTTATCCACCGAACAGTCCACCCATCAAATCCATAGCTTTCCAATTTAGAGAGAAGGATGTTGTGGGGGACCGTGTCAAAGGCCTTGCAGAAGTCCAGATAGATGACGTCTGTTGGTTGTCCCTTGTCCACTGATGCTGTCACTCCATCATAGAAAGTCACCAGGTTTGTCAGGCAGGACTTGCCCTTGGTGAAGCCATGCTGGCTATCTCGAATTATCTCCCTGGCCTCCATGTGCTTTAGCATAGCTTCTAGGAGGATCTGTTCCATGATCTTCCCAGGCACAGAGGTGAGGCTGACAGGTCGGTAGTTCCCAGGGTCTTCCTTTCTACCCTTTTTGAAAATGGGCACAATGTTTCCCTTTTTCCAATCACCAGGGACTTCACCTGACTGCCATGACTTTTCAAATATCATGGAGAGGGGCTTGGCGACTAAATCGGCCAATTCCCTCAGGACTCTGGGATGCATCTCATCAGGTCCCATGGACTTATGTGCATTCAGGTTCCTCAGGAGGTCACAAACCTGATCTTCTCCTACAGCAGGAGGGGTTTTGCCCTCCCGGTCCCCCTCATGCCATCCATCAACTCAGGAGGGGTGAAGAGAGAGGTTGCCAGTGAAGACTGAGGCAAAAAAGGTGTTGAGTACCTCAGCCTTCTCCTCATCTGCTGTTACCAGCTTGCCGGTCTCGCTCATCAGCGGGGGTATGCTTTCTTTAACCATCCTTTTCCGGCTGATATACCTGTAGAATCCCTTCTTATTATTCTTTGCATCCCTAGCCAAGTTTAGCTCCAGCTGCGCCTTGGCCTTCCTGACCCCCTTCCTACACAACCGGACTGCATCCCTATACTCTTCCCAGGATGCCTGTCCCTGCTTCCACTGCCTGTGGAATCACAATGAAAAATTATGGTCTCTTTTACAGAGGATTAATCAAGCATGATATGAAGTGAATTTATAATTTTTTTTCAATTAGATTCTAAATAGTTGATATTTGAGCAATTTTGTTCTTGCTGTGGGAGAGCTCCTAGAAGAGTAGAAAGATTTTGAAAATTTAATTCTCTCTGGGGTGGTCTAACACACCATGAACCTCACAAGCTTCCAGGCTTAATGGGCTTTCCTTCCACTTGCCAGTTCTAATTAAAAGCAAACTCTATTTCAGTATGTTATTCTATTAGCTTGCATAAAATCACTCACATTTACATGAGCCTGTCAAATCTCATATTCAAACCTGCCTAGTCTCCTGAATGAAGCAGGAGATTTCCTTTCTTTTTCTTTTGGCCATCATGGTCTTCTGAATGAATTGTTCAAATTCTTTGCTTCTGCAACTGTGAACCTGACGGGTAGTGCATTTCTCATTAACATGGTTTTTTGCTTGTTCTGGTGTCACGCTGCTACTTTTATTCATGCTGGACAGTAAGACTGTTTCCTAGTCTACCTCTATAAAAATGACTGGCACTACATAATGGCACAGATGTATCCTAGAGAAAGAAACATGACAAAATATTCAGTATTATATATTCTCACATTCACAGAAAAAGGTCATCGAATTTATGTTTTATTCTCTTCATTTACAGCTTAATAAGCATTAGTATGTTTAGTTGTGAATATGACATATAATCCATAAAAATAATACGGAAAATGGAGTGATAGGAAGCCAAAAAAACTCCTACAAACTCTTTGTAAAGATATTGGCCTTTACTTTGAAAAATTGGGTAATAACAATGTAAAACATTTAATATCCTTTTATTGTTATATATATTTGTTTTATTTGCTTCCACAATTAAAACATTATCTAGAAAGAAAAAGAGCAGGATCTGTCATGACTCTAGTTCTCTCCATCCAGAAAATTTGCAAACTACTTTACAAATCGTACACTTTTACTCCATTGATACATAGCTTCTTTGTAGTGAAATAGGGTGCTTATCCATGTAGAACAACTCTGTAAATATGTTTGAGGCAGATACTGTAGCATATTGCATAAAATGCAAATTCCAATGTGATTTTTTTGGTAGATAAAGTGTAATTATCCACTTTTAAGTTTTAGCTAGGGCAATTCAGCCATACGCTTAATTTGTTCCTACTGCTTTATAATATCTGAGTGCTTCGCTGGATATTAATGGATTTAACTTCACAATACCATTGAGATATGGTAGTATGATTAACTTTATTATGCAAAAGCAGAACTGAGACACTGAGAAACATAGGATCCAAATTAAAATGCATTGAGAAAAGAAAATATTTGGTCAGCTTCAGCTGGCCTTGGATCACACCCAAGCTTATATGAGAGACCTGGAAAGACTCTCTCTTGTTGGCAAACAGTCTCATAAGCAAAAAAATATTCTATTATGAAAGGGTAATGGGATCTTTAATCAGTGCAAGTGATATGAACTGTAGTTTAAAATGCCAAGAACACTGAAGTGTCAGTATTTGTACTAAAGAGTCACCAAGAAAAAGAATAGTATCATCAGTAGCTGTCTCCTGAAGGAAACACAATTACATCAGGACAGTTTTTCTTACTATTTTCTAATTGTATAATAAAGTATTTGAGTTGTGATTACAACAGAATTACTAACCCCGAAACCTTCAGGTGTGTATCTATTAAGAGCACTTTCTTGCTGCAGGCATTTTCATAAAATAGTATCAGCAAAGAACTACAGTGAATGCATCCATATATCTATTAGTACTGTTGGTTTCACTCAGGAAAACTGTCTCCTCACACCAACGATTCATACAGCATCTCTGATAGAAGCACTGCAAGATTGATACAGCATTAGTGTACAAAATACTGTACAGACAGATTGCTGGAAATGTAAATGTTAAATTGGCAATGTATTATAAAAATACTGGTAGATTTTAGCTGATATGATTTAGCTCTTAGAGAATTTACTATAGATTTATATATTGAGGATGACACCAAAAATTCTAACATTTTAGTAATTTTAAGGATCTTTTTATCCTCCTTGATATTTGTAACTGTAGTGAGCTTTAGTATATCAGCTCCAGCTTCTGTCAGGATTAAAAATCTCCCCATAGCTCATTACAATTATGTGTATCAGTGAAGACTACATCTGTGCTAGAAAACAAGTTATAAATCCCCTAATGAGAGAGGTCAAACAAACTGAAACCTTCAGTTCAAGGTCTCATTATGTGCTATTACTCAAATAAATTCATCTGTTGGGATGCTCAGTAAATAAAAACATTTTAATAATTTTTACTCTTAAGAAAGGGAAAAAAGGCAGAGAAACCTTGATGTTCAACTATATGGGGTTTCATCATTGTAATGTATGGAATTGGATGACTGTAATGACCCAGCGATGCTGCACAGCATTTTGGTATGCAGGCCTGTTCTTTATGTTATTCCCCACATGATTTTTGGAATGAGATCTGACTCCTGGACCCAAGGTGCTTCCAAAGCAAGCTGGATCTAAGAAGCAGCTGGTTAATGTCTGCCTCTGGCCATCAGAGCATGCTTTATAGTGCCACTATTCCCATTTAGCCCTGTTCTTTAAGTGTAGGATTGTTTAGCTCTAGTAACTAAAACATCCTGCAGACAAAGGTCTCACCTCCCATCTAACCTCAGTAGTTTATTTATTCCTTTCTCTTAAATTTTCCATTCTGTACTGAGTCACTTGACACATCCTTTGCATCACGATTATAGAAAAGTCCAAACAGTAGTTTCCCTTTTATTTTGATTATTTGTGTGTTTGTTAAGCAATCAAAATTATTCTAAGAGTCAGACACATAAAAAAGACACAAACCCTTACTCAGGGTAATCAGTGTGAGAGACCTGAAGAAAGAACTGTTGATGGAGCAAGAACAGATCATTTATGCTCTAATACAAAGCAAATCACCTTGAAGTTTTACCTCAAAAGTCAGAAACTGATATCAGATTGTTCAGCAGATTATTGGACAAAATTCTACAAACTGACCCTTCTTAGAAGAAGACTTTTCAGTTCTATCTGTTCCAAATAAAGCTCTTACACAAGTGTTGGGTTAGGAACCCAAATGCTGTCATCTAGAAGCAGAATTTCAGCTACATCTCATAAGTTATTCCGATATCTCTTGTTCTAGTTTTTCAGTTCACATAATCGTTTTCTGATTTTTTGGTGCATTCATGCTGCATTTTCTTTTTTTCCCTGTGAAATTAACATTGCATAAGCTGCCATCATATTTGAAAAATTCTTGTGTGGCCTTCTGTCACCTGTGTATATCTTACCTACTTAGATTAAAACCCCCTGAAGCAATGCTAAAGAGTAATATCAGTCTGTTTCTCCTTTTCTTGAAGCAGTCTGAGTCACTAACTTTTTATATTTAATCTATAACCATAAATATCGATTATCCATTCCAATTTTGGTAAAAGAGCACTAATAATTATCAAGGATTAAATGATTGGTTTATTCCTACAGATACCCAGAAGGTTCAAACCATCTGAAGTCTAAAATTATCGTGTATCCCCAAATTATTGTGTTCCCCCATATTACTTCCATATCAATTCCAGCACTCTGAAGAATGGTATTCTGGGTTTTTTTTCCATCACAGAAGAGACTACCTGAAATGAATGACAATTGCTCTTAAGGTGACAGAGGTCTGAAGTGGCTTGACTTAAATGTCTCTGGTGAACAAGTTGACTAAGGCTTCTGCCTTGTACTTTGATAAGCAGGTGAATACAGAATTATCTCATTCCTGCATGCAGGTGAGCTGAGACAGTCTGTTAAATGACTACATTACCTAAGCTATTAGTACATTAGTAGATAACTGGAATTGGAAAGGCATAGGTTCTTACTGATCTCCTGCATAATTTCAGGCTTAAACAAATAAAAAAAAATGTGAGGGGGGAAAAGAAGTCTTTGGCAAAAGCAAAGAAACAGTGACATGAAGACCAAAATTTGATACAGGACTTAGTGTGTGGTGAGCCAGCAGAATCTCTTAGTCTTGGTTGTGTAGGTATCAGCCTTTTTTTCAAGTGGTAGTAACAGTTCAAGTGGTCTCCAGGGACAGGACTGCAGCACTTCCCCTATGAACCATGAAAAAAGGGCAATGGGTCTGCACAAACCAATTGCTAACAAACAAAATCAACCCACTGACTTCACACTGGACATCCCAAACATAAAGGGCACAACACACAAAAAGCCCCTAAAACTTTATGAAAGATGTACATGAATGTTAGTTCCTTCCTATTGGAACTTTTTATAATACTTTTGCCATCAAGCCTGAGGACACTGAACATTGACAGAAGATATAGAGACTGCAGGGGGTTGATTGTAACTGGTGTTGGGTGATGTGTCTGTTCAGCCTCAGCACTGCACTGGATACATGCTGTGCCAGGAAAGCTATGCTAGAAAGTCCTGTGTCAAGCCCAGCTTTCATCCACTGATGGCAAATTTTGGAGCTGTGTGGATGAGGTAAAGGCTTTCTGGACACAGGTACCTCTGCCCTCTGAATCCTGCAGTTCTGCCTTGTGCTGCCAGGAGCCAGGGCACAACCTGAGTGAACCTTGCACTTTTCTTTTATACATTTGTATCCTTTAGTGAAACTTATTTATTCCTTCCAATCAGTGATTAAGATGAAGTGTGACAAGGGAGAAAAACACTGTGGAGAGAACAGGTCTTCCAGTCCAAAAAGGGAGGGAAGACTGCACTTTCTCTCTGCCTTTGTCTAACTTAAGTTTGGCCCTGCTTAGAGCATCTCTAAGTGGATTACCTTAGGCCTTACTGATTCAGAAATAAAATGCAGGATCCAGCCCAAGGGCATTTCTGACTTTGAATGTGTTTTTTGTTGTAGTTTATGGGCCAGACTCCTCTAAATACACAGCTCTCAGGTTGTCCTGTCTTACATTAGTCCAACAGCTTTTTCTGTTCTGAACATTAATCTCTTCTTACCCATAACTCCAAATGTCCTCTACCGCTTATAATGACAGATGTACCACTACTTCAGCAGCTTCCATATGTCCTTCCTCTCTCCTGGCAGGGCTCCCTTATGTCCCCCTGTCTCCTGGCACAGCTCTACTTTCAAGAGTTAGAATTCCTTTCACTTTTCTGTTTGGCATTTCCATTTCTCTCGTCATTAATAAATGTCTGTTGTTCAAGTTCTGTGATGCTCTATTCATCATCCAACTAAAATTACCAGGTGCTTTTTTTTTTAACTTATATAAATTTTTTCCCACTTGCTCCTGCACTGTCACTTTGACTGTGTTTGAAAAATACCTGGCATCTGTAGATTATTTTAACCAAAGATTTTCTTCACTTTCATCAAATTGGAAGGTGTGCAAGTATTAACAAATTATATTACAAAGTTCTACCAACCTTCACCATTGTGACTTGAAGAAAATTCAGTTGGAAACAGAATGATGCAAATTTAAAAGCTTTTAGAAATATTCTTCCAGGTGAAAAGTTAAAATATAGTGAATGAGAACAGATTAATTTGTTTCTCTATTCTTGGTCTTCAGTCTGAAAGGACTTCTTCCACTGAATTACAGACATTTGTCCTTTTAGAAAATATCAGTTGTAGGTTTTTCATATTATCAAAATTTTAAAAATCAGTTCCGAAGAGGTGCATGATCTAAATTATTTGCCTAAGAATCCATCCTCTAATTTAGTATTTTTCTAGAACATAGCTTGATCCTGAAGTGGATTTTCCTGTATTTTCCTGAATCTGTTTTGACTTCAATGGTAAAATTTGAGAGTCTGCTCCATTTTCATTAACATTTTTGAAATTTTAACTCATTATAAGTAAATGAGTGCCTTCCAGAGCTGGAGATATACAGCTGCTTTTAGTAGTGAGTTAAAACATGTTAAAAATGCATATAATAAGACATTGTGTTTTTATCATAAAATCACTGAAGTCAAATCCAAAAGAAAATGGAAAGTGTTTCTTAAATTGTAGGAAAAGCTAAGCTGTAGCCATTTTGAGGATACAAAGGCTTATAGTTTTCCTCTGTCCATTTCTGAATACTAGTACTCAGCTGGTATTCCTGTTAAGAAACAGCAAAATGCTTAAAACCTTTTCTCATAAATTTCCATTCTTCAGTTGAACTTGAAATCAAAACAGTGCACAAATTTAATACATTTTGTACCTTTCTGAATTCACGTACAGAAAGAGTAATAACGAGTAGTCCTGCCTACTTAATTACCTTTAAAACAATCTGTAGATATTTTTATGAGCTAAATATAGTTCAGATCACTTGTATGCTCTGAATAAGGCTAAAGTGTTATGCTTTCCCCAGGAATATAATCTGCTCATGCGTGCCTGAATGTCCTTTCCATATGCATGAGTGCTCACAACTTGCAGCACCAACAAATTAATAGTCTGCCACTGCCTTTTGAAAGAGGAAGTCGAGACGCATGAGTCACTTTACTATTGATTCAGGGATTGGGACTGCCAAGTTGCTACTAATAAAGTAATTTCCTAAAATACTAGCAATCATGGTCTAAAATTTATCACTGTCCTTATATAGCAAAACATCACTTTTAAAAGACAGAAGAAAATTAATTAGAAATCCAGTGATATTCAGATGGCAATAGCAAAGTTCTTTGAAATAATGCAGTACAATAGGAAGAAGGTATATTGATAGCAGGAAAAAAACCCTGTATTTTTAATGTGTTTTATCTAAAATCACTAGAGAGAAAGGATTTAAAATGGCGATTCATCTGCAGTATTACAAATTGTATTATGGTTCAAGAAAAAACTTAAATTGGATCAAAACCAGACACAGTGTACTATTTAGCTACGGTAAAATAGTCCCTTCATTGACAAAATGTATGGTTACCTAAAGAGTTTCTCATTTCTCAGAAATGGTTGTAGATTAATCAGGTGATGGTCAGATCTGCTGTGCTATTTGCACCATTTCTGCTCTACCAAGGAGAAAGCCCATGTAATTTCTCCTTCCTTTAAATATGTCCCAAACACTCTGACTGCCTGGGGTAGCAGAATAAGCCTGTAGGATCCTGCCATGAAATGACTACAAAATACCTCTTTCTTTCAGATCAGGCAAATACCTCTTCATCTTTCAGATGAAGGTGTTCTTCAGTTACTGATGTTATTTTGTTGCTTTGTTTTCTCTCTTTCCAATGTTATTGTATTTCTATAGAAGCAGAATTTGAAGGCCCAGAAACATCTGCTGGAGACTTGACAGTCCAACAATTTAACCAGGAAAGAAGCATCAATTGTATATATGATTTTTTTTATTTTGTTAGTGTTAACTCTAATTTCAACCAGAATAGCATTCTCCTAAAGTTATTAAATGCAAAATCTGCCTCCTCAGTTTCATCTCTGATCTCAGTAGGATGTACATCATCTGCTATTATGGAAGTTGTCAGATATTTGTGGCAGTTCCCTTGCCCCAGTGGCACAGCATCAATACGTCTTTGATATGTTATCTTGTCTAGAGAAGACATAGTCACAAAAGAATATAAGAATCAACCCTGAGTTTACGTTGAAAGGCACTCTACAACCCCCCTGCAAATGTAGCTCTGGGCTTATTCTTTCCCTCAACCCAAATGCTATGCTGAGCCTCTGGCAAGGTACCTTTGCCCTTCCCAAGGCTAAAAATTCCTCAGGGATATTTCTTCTGGAAGCTTTCTGTCTCCTCTGGCAGCCCCTTTCCAGAGGCCCTTCAACTGTAGCTGTGTGCTCTCTTGCTCTGAACCCCATCGCTAGCCATATGTAGGTTATCACACCCCAGGAGTTGCCTATCCCTCCAGGAACTGAATATTCTATTCTAGCATCAGCCCTTAGCTGTTTGTAAAAAAATTTCCCGGTGCCCAGCCATGTATGTAGCTCCAAGCATTCTCTCTCTTTAATCTTCATCCTCACCCTAGGCTGAGCCATAGGGTCTAAGAGCCCTTTGATTCATCCAGAAAAAAAGAAGCCAGTTATTTAAAAAACCTCAATTTCCTTTGACAGCTCTTGTCTATCGTTATTTCCTTTGTAGCTCTGAGCTTTCCCTTTCTCTCAACCCTAAGCTGAGACTTAGACAAGACCCGCTTTATCTTCCTTGCTTCCCCACAAAGAAAAGTCATTCTTGTGTACTTCATTTTCCTTTCCCTGACCCTCTCTGGCTATATTACATCTGTAGCTGGAGAATTTTTCTGTCTTCCAACAGCTAACTGTAGCCTGAGCCATTGATCAAATTCTCTGCTCCATCCAGGGGTTAAAGCAGTAGCAGCTCTAATGCTGCTTAGTTTCTAGGGATCTCCATGGAGTATTTGGCAGTAAGCTTGTGCTTGTGTGTGTCTGAGCATAACACAACAGAGATTTAGGAGAACAATATCACAGAAAACATGAACAGTTTAGGGTATTTGCTATCAAGACAGTACCAAGAAAAGAAAAAATTCTTGTTATACTTTGAAAAACTGAAGATCCTTGTAAATTTTTCCTGCATGTTCCTCACCCATTTTTTGTTGCTATTTAGCCTGTATTTCCAGAGAAACTCCCACTAAGATTTACTCTGCACAAGGGCTCTGTAATGCATTAGTGAAAGCTGTATGAATGTGAGCATTAATGGAAAGAGGGGCATGGAAACCTGTTACATGTGACAAGTCGCTATGCATCACACATTGCTCCTGCTTCTACAGCCTGCATTCACATTACAGCTTACCTTTGGTGTGATGTTCATGACACCAGTAGCACAAATGACAGAAATGTCAGTGAGGTTTGAACAGTTCTGTTGGGCTAGCCCCAAGGTAAGAGCTGCCCCTGATCTTGGGCAGAGAGGCTGGATTTTACTTTTCATGTCAGCTGCTGTTTGTGCAGATTGTGTTTAAACCTGCCTCCTGCTTCAGCCCCAAAATCTGCATTTTGCCATTGAGATTGAAACAAGATACTTAGAAAACCTTACAGGAAGATTGGAAATATTCTATGATTTTATGATTCTAAAAAATATGTTTCATTCTCTGAAACAATTTCTTGTAAGGAGTTGAAGTTGGACAGTCTTCATTTTAGGTGAATGCCGGAACCGCACTGACATTGATTTTTGCAAGACCATATTCTGAAAAATCTGGCCAGTTAGCTTTTTATTTAGCTCGGAAAAAGGGCTTTAAGACCTGTACAGAGATAGATGTAACCAAGACATGCCCAGAAAATGGCAAGATTTAAGACATATGTCCTCGGATAAATATTGGCTTCTTCAGCTTGTACATAAGGTATATGCATAGGGCACTTAGGGTTATGGAGCGCACACGAGGAGCCAGAAGCCAAACTCACTCCACTAAGTTAGGATTCAAAGTTAAGAACACAAACACTTTACATTCCATAAATTCTGGATCACCAAATGAAGGTGATCCAGAAATGCTTCTCTCTTTCTATTAACAGACTGGAAGACTTTAATGAATATGCTTTTAACTCAGATACATTTTCGGTCTTTGAGCCTAGAAGCCTGTCTCTTTGTAGAACATCCTGTACAAAGTACTCAGTAATTCCATTTTTTAAAAGGCAAAATTATTTTTTGTTGTTGTTAAGCAAAATTTAAAAGTGATAAGGAATTGCTTCAGGATGTAGTTGTTTTGAACTTCCTCATGCTTTTAAAATCATTAGCTGAGCTACAATGAATGCAATATTTTTCATAAGATTTCTGTGTAAAGAATGAGTTTTGAGGATGAAACATAACTTTTAGAGACACTTCCAAGAACTCCTGCAGTGAAGTGTTATGTAGTGCTGAAAACTGTACATTCACTCAAGAAGGTTTCTTCCAGGGAATATTGAATTTCTTCTGGGGGATGAAATGCCTATACTGAGTAAACCCTAAAACTTAAATGCACAATTCTTTCTCCAGAAATGTGGGTCTAAAACCAAATTTATAAAAGCAGGTTAAAATGAGCTCAGTTAAGCTATTAAAACAGGTCTGTTATTTAGGCACCAAAAATAAATGGTCGGATTTTTCAATGCCTTTTCTGTCAAGTACAGAAAAGTGCTGAATCCTTGCGCTTTTTTTGAGATGTGAGAGTTGTGGGTGGATATGCCTACCTGTGGGCAGGAAGGAAATTGTATTCCGCTTATTAAAATCTTGATAAGTGACTGTCATATAAAGGGAGCTGCACTACCACCGTTTAATTAAAAGAAAATGCCTAGTACTATTTTTGTAGGGTTCATGTTCAGAGAACATATTGGATTTGCCTAAAAGCCTGGTTCTTTTGCCTAGGTACTCTGTCTAGGTCACTGAATACAGTGAAGCTGGATTTCAATCCTGAAGGGTACCAAGCATCATTTAGGGTATTTTCTTGGAATTCTTCTGTGAAATGACAAAGTGCTAAATACCAAAATATCCTGAATTGTCTTCAGTCCTGCGGACAGGTAACTCCTCTGCTTGTCACTTTTAAGTGAGCTATGAAAAAATTAGATAGCAGCTTATATAGCTGATCAATGTAGCTCCTTTGCATCCTTCTTTTGATTTTGGATGGAGAAATTTATTAAAACACATACAGACAAAAAAAAGGTTTCCTTATGTTTTAAAATCCTTGTCACTTTTTTCCAGATTTAACTGGTATAACTGAATAATACCTGAAAGAAGCAAATAGAAGAGGACAAGTAAGGTATGATAGGGCATGTCTGTGTTTGTGCAATAAATTTCATATGAATGCATCCTGGCAGAATCCTCACAGGGAACTCAAACCCATGGACTGGGAAACAGGATTCTGTCTCCAACAGATAGAGGAACTGGGAACCCTTTATTAAATCAGAAACGTTTCCATAAGAATTTTTCTCCACCAGCTGTGCACAGGCACATATGCATGTTTACACTCTTCTCATATATATGCATTAAAATCCAAAATCAAGTTGATAGACACTGCAATAATTACAGGGAGAGTGATGAGTTAGAGAGTACCACTGGTGATTTTTAAGAGTCTCTGTGTAGTTATTTCTCTCTGGGGCACAATTTATGATTGCGTAAGGTCCTTTCTAGCCCTATTTTCTGTGATTCTACAGTTAAATGATATTCAGAATAAATTCTAAAAAAACATAGATTTGTATGTGCTTATATAGATAGTATCTAGTGAGTAGAAAAATCTGTGGATAATAGTACTAAATTATGTCTGAATTGCCCTGATACTTAATGTTGTAAGTATGACTATGCACACATAAGTATACATAACAATAATGCACAACAAGTATACATAAATTAATGTTTTCAGGCAGCTACAAATTTATACTTAAGCTTTTTGTGGCTGACTGATTTTGTAGAACTCTACTGTAAATAAGATGTAATGAAAAGGTTGAGGTTTTTTAGCATGTATATATTTCAAATGGAGTATTTTCATATGAGAGATATGTATGAAGATGAGGAGTGTAAAGCACTGTTGTTTTGGCACAGTGGATGATATAAGTGGAGTAGACTTGTGTCATACTTTTTATTTTAAACAGATAGTGACCTAAGCTGTAACTTCAAAGGGAATGTTAAAAGATCAAGAGGAATCAAGCAGACCTGATCTTAGTGCAAACCAGATGTACTTCAGAGAGGTCAGTTCATTCATTACATCTGTTTGACACTATCTAAAAAGCAAGTTCTAAACCAAATTTGTGGATTAATTAAATTTAAATGCTGTGAAATGAGGTTCGTATGCTGTATAAAATACGTGTCTAATATCTTTGCTATACTGTGTCTAGTGCAGCTGCTGAGATTTTATTCCTCTTTGTCCCAGTATGAAAAAGATCACTTTCTTTTCTAATACTATCTTGTAATTGGTCTGGCTTCATTATACCAATGTCAGTGTACTAAGCTAGAAAATATATGTCCAGTTTATCTTCATTATAATGATGAGAATAATATTAACAGATTCACAGAAATTGAAGAGTCTTTTCTCTACTTCTGAACTTCATTTTGTGCTGTTGGAGGTCTTATATCCTGTGACTCTTGGGAAACACTGGGGAATTTTAATCAGTCCGGTTTTATCTTCTAATAATTTCTGAAAGAAATACAAAGAACTGAGTCATATGAAATGTTGGTACCCCAATATCATAGTAGCAGATCTTATAATACAGCATGTTCAAATAAACCTGTAAGTTAGTGAATAGACATTTATATAAACAATATCTTAGTACAGAAGAAAAATGTTATATTTTGTGAAAAGACTGGCATGGTTTCTGAATGCTAGTGGAGACAATGAAACAGTAAATTGTAGTACCTCATTGCCTTGGGTAATTTTTACTTCATCTCTGACACCAACTGCAAGTGAAACGAGCTTGTTGTTTACATGTGAAGACATAATATCAGTTTTTCTGTATTGTACCAAAAGAGTGAATTCCCAGTGGGTAATTGCTCTTTGAAATGCTTTTGTCACCATTTTGACACATAAAGTAGAGCTGAAATTGTAACTGGTCTGATTCCTGAAAATCCTGAAGGAAAGCCTCTCCTATGATTTATACATTACAAGGTATACCTTTCAGGCTCTTGCCCTCTAGAATTATTTATTCCCTCTGTTAGTTGATGAGGCTCTCAAACGTGCTGAACTAGGTACCTAGGGATGGGTTCTAGGCAGGAGAGAAAACTTGCATGCCAAGTCTCTTACACCTAATCAAAACAAAAAGCACAAAGTGGTGTGTTTGAAACCCTACCATTGTCTGCAGAGCAGAAGGGCTTTTGAGAAAGTACCTCCAACCCTTTGAGATCCCCAAATCACTCCTTAGAGCAGGCATCTGCAGCCATTCTTACAAACAGAGGAACAGGGCTTACTGTTTTGTTTTGAAACGTGGCGAAAGGAAAGAGCAGTGGTGGTGCTGTTGTATTTTGTGGGTAAAGCCCTTGTCAGAAAAGAGGTAAACTTAGTTCCTATGTTTCCCTTTTTCCCTCTTGGATGACGCTGCTTAGCATGCAGCTCTGAGGGTAAGACATCTGCTTGGTAATGGATGGGTGTTAATCTCCTCAGGCTGTGGAGAGCTGAAGACCAACACTTTAGAATGAGGTCTTTTGGAAAGTTGGTGACTGCCACTGCTTTTTACATTGTACTTACTTGTTAGGTGCTGGGGGAGAACAAAAAATGAAAGATCAGGATTTAGAAGGAGAAAAAAAGAAGATACTTTCTGCATACTTGTATTTCTCCTCTCGGATAACTGTTGAATATTAACTAAAGGCAGTACATATTGGAACTTGATCTGTATGCTAAAATATATTTCAATGGTATTTGGCTGTTGAAGCTATAACTAGCAAGAAATACCTAACACTGCTAGAAAACATCAGAAATAAAAGATGTTCTAGAATATAAAAGCTAGCAGAAGAGACTAGGATACTAAATGAAGCAAGTAAAAATCAACAATTTCAACAAGAGGTGCTGAATCAACTAAAGACTGTGAAAAGAACCAGGGTTTATGTTTACATGTTAAACCTCAGACTGAACCTGTGTTGAAGATTTAAGCTGTTACTTTTCACATCTTTTAACTGAGGCCTAGACTTGAGCATATAAACCCTGAATACCAACAGCCTGCAACACCACAAATGTCCATGAACAAGCTAGTCTAAGGACTATTTAATCTAGGCGCTTTTGTTCTCAGACAGTTACCAGCTTTTTTTGCTGTGAATTGTCTCCTATTTCCTACCAAACTTATTTACAGGATAACAAAGAGTTTTCAATCTTCCACTACTTGGCCATCTCTTCATATACTTTCAAATGTCTATAAAAGCACTAAAAAAAGCAATCTCCTTAAACTTGAAATGACCTTTATATAAAATTGATAGTAAAGTACTGGCTATGTAGCAAAACACAAAGAGAATCACCTTTCTTTTTAACAAACAAAGGCTGGTTGAAAAACTCACAAGTCGCTTTTCTCTCCTTCCTCTACAAAAATGACTCAGCCATAGCCAATTGTACTCATCAAGCAGCCTGTTAATCTGGCATCAAATTGAAGAGCAGAGAGGAGGGTTGGTAGTACACTGAAGGCATTCATCAAGTGCTTGTGGATATTGCTGCTTCTTCTCCTTGATCTAGATACTTGATTATATCTGATTGAATGCTGATAACCTAAACTATAACTGTAGCTTAGGAAGCAAAATGTTTTGCCATCTGCCCTCATGGGCTAAAGCTTTAAAGTTGTCAAGGGGAGGCAAGGAGTGAAAGGAAAAATCTTCTGAACATATTTTGAAAAGAAGACCAAAATATTAATTCAGACCTCCAAGCTGGAGCTAATACTTATGGTGTACCTATAGACTGGTTCAGAAATAAATGACTCAGTGAAACTGTCTTAATCCAGTTCACTCTACACAGATTTCTCAGTGGGAACAGAGGATCATCTATTTATTTATCCTGAAGAAATGATTGCAACATAGCATGAAGGCAATATTTCCTAGACTTAAGGTATCTCAGTATTAGATTAATATTAACACATTTTTATGTGAATATTTTGACAGTCTTTTTGAAGTCTTCCAACTATTGGTGTGAGGCTTATAACTTTCAACAATTCTGTGTTAGGAAGTGTTGTGGAGGGGGGGAGAGGGGGGCAAAAATAATGTGGGTTATTG
>NW_009260060.1:167203-199657 GCF_000687185.1 Egretta garzetta
CTAAAGGATTATATATGCGCAATTAATCCTTTATGTCGCTTAGCTAAGATTTCCAAGGTAGCATGCTGTTAGTCACTTACCGAGAATCTGTTGTGGTAAGGAATCTCTCAACCTCAAGGAGTAACCTTGAGAGGCGTCCCTGCTCAAGGGGAGATCCTGGCGTGCAGCCCGCTGCGTGCAGGAGAGCTCAAAGGGCTCTTGGGCTGCTCACTATTTATGGGGGTAAGATAATTGGCTCATAGTCATATTTGCATACTGACCACTGAGCTTAGGTGGGCACATTCCACAATAGCCCTTAGCTATTGCATTGTTATCTGTCTTCAGGACCAGACACAGACCAGATGCATCTATCACCACGGCCACAGGTGGTTATCACTTGAAAGAAGTCAAAGGAGGGGGAGTCAGAGACGAGGGGGGAGCACACTGCCGCAGGAAGCCATCTACAGAAATGCAGAAAACATTGAATTGAATTGAATTAAATAACAAAGTTCTAAGAACTTTTCGCTATTTCATCTGCAGTCACGTTTCTGTGTAGATAAAGAATGTATTTGCCAACTCTACTGTCTTTGAAGGCTGACTCCAAAATGGTTGTTTCTTATTCCCCCCTATTTTCTGTATGTCTAGTGACTTAGAGTTAGAAGGTTTGTTTTCACATGGTATTACTGATGAACTGATGGTTAGTATCTTGTCTCTGATACTCCGCCTCCGAAACCGAGATTGCAGTGCTTCACAATTTTTCAGAATTCAAATGCTACAATAAATAATTCTTGCAGCTGCCTGGAGAGAAACTCATCTCTGGCAAATAACTTGTATTTGAAATTAAACATAGACAGGTATTAAAGCAAAGACTTCATTGTCTTTGAAGACCCATACCTATATCTTCTGTAGCTGATGTCAAAAAAGGGTAATGTGTCTGTTGGTAAATCATTTTCCATCCTTTGTGTATTTTAATACCTAAGATACATTTTTCCTAGCTATCACTTTGAATTCTGCAAGTTCTTTCTTTCCAGACAAAAAGCCAAGTGCAAGCACAGTTCAAGTACCTCAGGCTTAGTATCTTTTTATTATGATCATGTGTTTGCTTGGGGGAGCTCTGAGCCTAGAAGAAATTGATTTTACAGGTTAGACTCAAGGCTGACCATCACAGTATTTGATTAAGTGTATGTAAAAAAATGTTATTAGAAAGTAGTTTCAAATGCAATCTCAGGAATTCAATTTTGTTTTCTTTATAACATTAATACAGATACAAAAGTAGCTGGGAGTATGGAAATGGAGTGGATGCCTTCTAGATAGATTTCTCTGTTTCTTTGAATGGGAGACCTGAACAGGAAAAATCAGGAACTTCTGCAGTGAATTGTAATAACTATAAAGTGTTTGAATGCCATGGAATGAATAGCTAAAATCAAGTTTCAGATACTTAAATACAGAATGCTTGCAAAAAAAAAAAAAATAAAATTTTTCTCTGTTTTTGAAAAGAATGTTAGTATGATTTCAAATTCATATCATAAGGATGATATGACCCTCATTTAAACCTTTGTGATCAAATATCAGTTGTGCTGCAATGCAGTAAATTACAAGGGAATAGTTGGCTCTTGGTTTTAGCCGATAAGCTGGTGTAGAAGAAAAATAGCTTCTATGAACGTGGATGGGAAGGATCCAAGTACTCCTTCAGGTGTCGTGAACCTTGATTACATTTACCCCGGGTGCCATGTTTGCTCCCAGGAGCTCTGATGGTGAGAAAATCATGTTCACTGTCCCAGCTCTGATGTTTCTCCTTTCATTTCTTATAGACTCTTTTCAAGCAGTTATCCCTCATCTTCTAGATTGCTCTTCTCTTCTGAGCACTCTCTGTAGACATACCTGTTCCTCAATACTCTCCGTGACGAGGAGATACAATAGTTTTTTCTTCCTTGTGTGGTTTGAACTCCCATGATATGGATCCTTTGATACATGACATCATACCTTTTCTTTGACAAGGATCCCTTTTCCAATGTACAGGAGAGATGGTGGTCTCTCATGGAGACGCTTTTCAGCCTTCTGTTTTATTACATTGTTAGTGTGAGTCCCTATTCCTCGCTTACTGTCCACTGCTCAAAGCAGGTTTAAAGGCAGGAAGAAATGGTCCTGGGGAGCGGTAATGAATGAGGTTCTTCCTATCGCTTATTAATTATAGATCCTGAAAGATATTTAGAAAACTTGGAAAGGTACAGAAGGAGAGGAAGGAGCATACCAGAATGAAGAAGCTTACAAGCTGCCCACAGAACTGGAGTCTGTCTTTCTCTCTGCTGCAAAATTTTTTTTTCATATCTAGCTATTGACTTTCTGTTTGTTATTTTCACCGCTCTCAATTTTTCAGACAACCAGCTGAGACGAAGAGAACTCTCTGAAGATTGCTTAAAGAAGGGGACTTAACTATATAGCAATTCCTGAAGTGTCACTTGTTTTTCTCCCTGTATTTCACCTTAATTCAGTCTCAAACCTTAGGTAGACAATCTTACTTGGGTAGAATTTGAGGAATTTGTGTCCTTGCATGAATTACATTTTTTGGGAGGTTAACAGCAAGAAACCAAGGAAATGTCCAAGGTGTAAATGTGACACTACTGTGCAGTACATGGTCTCTAGGACAGATGCTCCCTGAAAAATCATCTTCCTTATAAGTGACTTTTTGTATTGCTGTGTACAGCGTCAATCTAATTCTTTCAGGACATGGTTGTGTCCTCAACGTACACGAGTGGTCTATTAGATATTACTAGGTTACAGACAGACATGTTGTAGCCCATCTTGCTTTGAGTATTGCTGACTGCACTCCTATATTTAATCAGTACTTTATGGCACAATTTATGAAATGAGCATATTATATGTTTATAGGTTTGCTTTTAGTGGGGTAAACGACTTACTCTTTAAGAACTTTTAGCATGGGTCTTTTTATCATGGGTGATTATTCCTAGGTAAAATACATTATTAAACTGTGTTCTGCATAGGAGTTTTCAACATTAGTTGAAATGTCAACATCCTGTTCGCTGACTGAAGGATACATTCGGGTATGTGTGATCACTGTACTCTTTCTCAGAGCATATCTTTCTTCATTTGATACCCTGCTAGCTAAAGTCATAAAGGCATCAACTTTGGTGTTACAGGCAAATCAAAAATCTTTTTATTGTAGCATAGCAGTTGCTGCTCTCATGTATCCTTATTTTCAGGAACTGAAGGCTGCTAACAATTCTGTTGCATAGGATATAGCACATTTAAACATTTATTTTGTAAAGAGATTATTTCTAACAGGCTAAAATGTGTCCAGTGGGATTATTTTGACTGGGCTTTGTGGATCTTTTCAGGCTATTCTCATTCCTTCTCCCTTCCATTCTTCTTCACTACTTGGGACAGAACCTAATATTTTGGATCTATATTAAACCAGTCTGAATCAGACTCCAAATGCCAGACAGCCAAATGTCTCTGGGGCTGCAAAAGTAAGAGCTCTACTTGCGTCTTGCTCCCTTCCTGGAGTTTTAAAATATGACTATGTCATGATACCTAGTGGTCTTTTTTCTAATTTTTGGAGGTCTGTACATATATTTGAGGCAGAACATCTATTACATCTTTCTGCCTTTTGTATGCAAAGCAGAAATGCATTTGCCTTACTAATCCAAGACAGTATGTTTTGCACATCAGAAGTTTGATTCTCTAATGTTGTGGTAAAACCACCTACAACTTTTTCTTTGTCTATACAAGTGGGAGTTGGAAAAAGTAGGTTAATTCTCAGCTCAGCCACGGAAATGCCTGTACGATGTTAATGAACCAGTTAACTTACTGAACTCCGGTTTCTAGGTTTGTAAAATAGAATATTATTAACTGCCCATCTCAGATTCAATAACAATTTTAAAATGCCATGAGATTTTGAATTGTTTTTTTCCAAAAGTACACATGACTAACAAAGTTTTTTGGAAAATTTGTTGCTAAGCTGAGCTGACCTTTCTCACCTTAGTTATGGCTGCATTAGCAAAAATTCTGCCTACAAGAGAAGATTTGCAGAGTGAAACAGTTGATACTGAGGGCTTCATATTCAGACAAAAAGGCTTATTTTGGACTAGCTCTAGTCTGATCTCATGGACTGAGTGGTTGGAATGCATTAAGTAAGCTACTGTATCATATCTTCTTGTCCAGTTTCATCTGAAAGAAAGCATTTGTTTGCTCCAAGACCACTCCACAATGTAAATTAAAACCACAGTAAGTGCAGGTGTTTAGTGCATTCAAAAGTACACTGCTGATGCAAACTCAAACACTAATGTAATTGCACTCTTAGCCTCTTGTGGGAGAATCAAATTTGAATATGGCAGATTTTTTTCTGTGTTCTCACAGAAGTCAGACAGTAAATTCCATCCTCTAATAAAAAGACTTGATTCAGGATATTTGGTTCTCTCGGACCAGTCAAACCAGTCATCTGTGATACCTCCCAAAAGTCCTTCTCCCTCACATTTCCAACCTTGTTTTGGCAACAGATTCCTTATCCAAATCTTTTTAACACTAGTTTTAAAAGGATTTTTTCTAAGGATTTCCATTTTTTCAGACACTGCTTTTCTCTCTCTTCACTCTCTTAGGTCATTAGGATATAGGTAAAAACCTTGTGCAAGACAAAAATTCTAGTTGCTTTATAGCTCTGTGTCAGAGGCGAAATTGCTACTACTTTGGAGAAGAATATAATGAATACGGAATAAAAATCACTGCAGCTGCTTGTTTTAAACACAGGGAAGGCAATAGAATCTCTGAGGGTGATGGAGCACTGGAACAGGCTGCCCAGGGGGGTTGTGGAGTCTCCTTCTCTGGAGATATTCAAAGCCCGCCTGGATGAAGTCCTGTGTAACAGGCTCTAGGAGAACCTGCTTTAGCAGGGGGGTTGGACTCGATGATATCCCGAGGTCCCTTCCAACCCTTGCGATTCTGTGATTCTGTAGGCTCCAAGCTGGTGAAAAAGAGAGAAAAGCCTCATAACTCTCACAATTATAAGAAAGGCTGGAAGTGAGGCAGGGAAGACGACCTGTGATAAAACCCCAAATATGTAATTTGCAGACAATGATCTCCCCTCAACCATGAAACTGTTTTGGGTATACTTTCACAAGTATAATGAGGTGGGAATATGGTATTTCACAGAAACTTTATGAAAGAGTTCTTGTTGCACACACAGAGAGAAAGGACCTGAAAAGTATATTCATATATTTCAGTTTGTCTGTCTTGGAATACTGACTGAAGTAAAACAATAACTAAGCATTCATCAGCTTGTACTTGGGGTTTCAAAGTAGTCCAAATCTTGTGTCTGAAACAGGCAAAATATGTATGTGAAACTGTGTAGGAAATTTATAGTAGTAAATTTATATGCACACTTTAAATTAAATGTTCTGACTGAGTAATCTCTAAACTCCAACCAATTCTACCTCAGTCTGGGCAGAGTGCCACACTGGTTTTCGAATGTGATCCATTCTAGTACCATAATGCAGAACGAACTAAATCTGTTCATTTTTAAGTAAAAAGCCACCAGATTGTTCAAACAGGTTGATATCCTATGAAATAAGTAAATTTTAAAAAGTATTATTAATATGTCTTCCAGTAGACAAAATAATAATAATAAAATATTTAAAGGGCAGGTGTTTGTATACACACATATATTCTACTAATAGCCCTGAGCCTGGTTTTACAAAACACAGTTATAAGCAGTTATTCTGTCACTAATGAAAAAAAACAAAATCACCATCACTCCATGCTTGCTTGTCAGCTGCAATCCTATATAACTTAGTGGATAAACATGCCAATGAACTCTTCATACATATTCCTGTTAGAGCAAACATATGTAAAATTGTTAGCACAACTGCATGGATTGTTTAGAAGTAAAGTTAAAAGAGACTTAATTCTACCTCTTCGTATGCACCTGGAATGGCAGGATTATCCTAAGGAATTTTTTTCAGTGCTTCACTTTCCATCTGTTCATTCTAATTACCTAAAAAAACTGTAGAGAGACCATGGAACTGTGTTTGAAAATGAAACAAGCTGCTAAGAGAGATTGTCATCATTCATGCAATGGACCCTGCTGTTGATCTCTCAGGATCAGTTGATATGAATATTTGTTATTGCAGGATCAAGATTTATTCTACAGTCAGCATCATACAAAAAAAGAATAGAAAAATTTCCAAGCTTTAATTCCTTCCACATTTAAATACTTTTTTCAAATTATATAAAATATACAAGATTTTAAAAAATTAATTTTCACTTAATATGCTGTTTAGGAAGAGCTAATAAGACCAGGAGGTTCAAACTTTTTAACCTTTTTTTTAATGTAATTAGGTATCTCTTTCTTTACATCTATCTTTTTTTCATGATAAAATTGTCCTTGCAATTCATCACAAACCTTCCAAGAAAAACTAACTTTATAGGTGCAGTGAAAAATTATTAATATTTTTTTGAGACAACTGGCTAAGTTTGTCCTAACAAAAGGCAAATTCCTTTTCCCTAAAAGCTGGCATTCTGTGATGGTTTCCAGCCCCCACTTCTGACCTAAGGTGATACTGGATGTACCACTCCTGCAGGCTCCACCACAGCCACCTTTCTCTAGCGTTAGTTGTGGAAGTTAACAAGCCCCGTAAGGAGTGTCCATCCCTCCCAGGCATGGGCACTTGGCCTTCTATAAATCATTGTCTATAGTCCATCCTCCCCATGAATGCACACCTGGCTTTTTTAACATTAGAATGATTTTCCTTGCCTCTGCAGCCACTTGGCAGAGAACAGGGTCACAGAGGGGGGAACCCTGCCCGAACGATCTCTTGCAATGATCAGAGCTCACAAAGCTTCTATCTGGCCTATCTTAAGTTGTACCTGTGTTATTAGGCACTAGGAGTCCCAAGGTTGTTTCACATCACCCCTTTAATTTAGCAAATTGGGTGGTACATACGTGGATGGCATGTATGTGGGTGGCTTTCTAACCAGTTCTACAAGACACAGTCTGATTTATTAGAAACTGAGCAGTTGATAGTGCGTATATGAATACCATTAATTCAGTAAAGATCCTGAAATACAAAGTTGCTCACATGTTTAGGCATTCTAGTTGAAGAGGTTTATTATTGCTTTGCAAAATTTATATATGTATGTTTTCATGAAGAGCACAATTTTGCACATAGCTAAAAATATAAGGTATTCTTGATACATCATCTGTTAGTGCCACTGTGTTGTCTGGAAAAAGCCTAGGAAATGGATCTTTGAGTTCAAACATTGTCATTTTCCCAGATTTACAAAGAAGCTGGATTCCACACTTTGTTTCCCTTCCTAGCTGGAAAAAATTTGGCTACGTTTGCATAGAATGGGTAACATGAAAATCATAATTTAGGTTGAGCTTGAGAAAACTACAGGTATGAGAAGAAATTCCTCTAATTAAAATCTAAAACTAGAATATAGTTGGGATATAAATGTCACTGGATGAAATAATGTGCTTGCATTTGTTTTTCGTTTCTTTGCTGATAAGTACAAAATATTTTAATTCCTGATATCATCGGGGTAACACGCAAAGTGCAAGGTGTGGTTCGTATTAAATTTTTAAAAATTAATATCATTGATGCTGGTTGTACATTCATATTCATTATTTCAACCAACAGGTTGAGATAGTGTTTCTTTGTGTATTCCATACAAATACTCTTTGTCTTGGGTAGCAGCTGTGTTATTGTAAGACGGGGAGAAGAAAGGTGATAGCTCAGAATTGTGAACAAAAGTATGGTAAGGAGAAAGAGGAAAGCAGAGTGAATGAAGTTGAATCTCCCCCTGCCTGGCCAAAATGAGATCATCACTTATATAGTTAATTAAAATTGCAAAAGCCTAAGATCATGTATCACTAGTAACCCTTACAGGCTGAGTTCATGCATTGCATGAACTTATAAATTATTTTGCTCTTATCCTTTTGGATGCAAAAAAATTGTTTTTGCCTTACCAGCAAATACTTTGCTTCTGTGGCTCCTAGGAGAAGGAATTACCATTAGATGGCACCTTAGATGATTTTCCATTATTATCTGACCCTGTGCTATCTTATCACTGTCTTCTATTACTGTTATAGGTTCTGTCAGTTCATGGCTTTGGATTTCAGGGTGTCATCTGGAGATCAAACATTTTGCTAGGGAGATGTGGCAGTGAAGTGCAGTGATCAAAGATACACAGTAAACAAAGCAAATTGCTCAGTGTCTGTGTGGTTAAGCTGACTAAGTGCTGCTATTACAACTCTTGTTTTGGTTTGGGTTTTTTCTGATGCAGATGCATCAGTACAAAAATTTCAATTTTCCATTGTAAATACACATAGAAGCTGAATTTGTCTAGGTTAGTGATCTCATTTGAGTGTGAGATCCAGGCAGCTTAACTCATGCCTCTGTGTATTTTATAGTACTATTTTCGTGTCTGGCATCTGCCCCACTTCATCTCAGTCTAAAACTGTCCCTCTGACAGGTTTTCATAGTTATTTAGAAGACCTTTTAATTTTCTGTTCTGTTACAGAATAGTGTGATTAATGAGCAGCATTCATAAAGTTGTCAAATTGTGTTGATAAGTCTATGTGTATTCGTCTGTCTATCTTCAATCTATCTACAATGCATCGTAGGAAAATAAGCATATGACCTCTTCTACAGATCAAAGATCTAATGAAGTACAAATGCAATCACATACATAGTTCAGAAAAAAAGTGGCATAACCAAAACCATCTTCTGATCAAATTTAATTGTTATGAAAATAAAATTCTTCATACTAGAAGAGCAGTCATAGGACATAACAAAGGTATAGGAAATTTTGATGAACAGCTGGCTATAATGGGAACACATAGGAGAATAACCTGTAAAAAAGGTGTCAAACCAAGCATGCAAAAGAGAATTTGTTTTATTCAAGCTTGTAAGGTATTTCTATCAAACTCACATAGCCTATGTTTTTGACAACAGTGTTATTTTAGTCCCAAAATGCACAAGCCTTTTACTGCTGTCCATTATGAACGAGCATTTAAGAAGCAAGAATACAAAGACATTGTAATTTTTTTCCAGAGTAAAATGAAATAATGAATTTTAAGGGTAAGACTTCTGAGAATTAAATTTTAAGAGTAAAAAGAAACAGAGGTGGACCAGGTTGGCAAGAAAAGGGTGCAGGATGATGCAGACAAGGCAGACCTTGTAATCAACAAACTGAATCCTATAAATGTGTACAAATACCTGATGGGAAAATGTAAATTCTCAGTGGTGCCCAAGTGCCAGGACAAGAGACAGTGGGGGCAGGCTGAAATACAGGAGCCAAGAAGCTGAAAAAGAAACACTTGTTTTCTTGGTGTGAGTAATTAAGATTGGCTGAAGTGATCTAAGAGTTCACTGACACCAAAAAGGCAAGCTCACACCAGTCTCCCCATCCACTGTCAGCTGCCTGGACATATTTCTTTGTGCTGGAGGCAGGTTTCAGGCACTTAGATAACCTGGTAGGTAACAGCATCAGATCAGCTTGGGGGTGGATGAACACCAGGGCAGAGTACCTGGCAAAGAGGAGGGAGTACAATGTTGTTTTGGCTAGCAGCAAGCTATTCGATTGGTTCAGCATCTTGTTTCAGATGTAGGCATAGAAAATTGCAAAGCTTCCTGTTTTTGTGAGCAATATAGCCTGTGTGTAGTTTCTCTAGAGAACCAGTAACACATCGGGAATCGTAAGTTTAATAGAATACATTTGTGATATTTAACAGCTTTATATCAAGTACATGTGATTTGATGAGAAGCAGGTCCAACAAAGAAAAAAGGAGTAAGAATGTAAGGTGTGTCCATCAGTGGCTCTCATGAAAGATATTTGGTGATCACTGATTAGATGTAAAACAGGGTGATAAATGAATGGCCTTTGAGCATGAATTGCACCTAGATTCAGAAAACATCAAGGTCATTTACATGATGATGGTGGTCCCAGCACCAGTGGCATTAGGAAGAGATGAAAGTCACTTACGAACAGATAGTGGGTATGGCAGAACTGATCCACAGAAATTAGGCCATGGCATCTGAAAGCTGACATGTGCCTTGGGAAGAAATACCAGATTCAGAACTTGCAGCATAGCTGAAGGCTCTGTCTGACCTGAAATGTTGGATGCCTGATGCTGACTTCTGGAACAGTGAAAGGCTCTGCTTGAGCTGAATCATATTGGTTTTTTCTGTTTGGAAACTTATCAGAAAACCAGTGGTTAGCCTGAATGCTAGCCTTTGAACACCACTAAATACATCTTTTCTATGATCAGCTGCTAATCTTAGCTGTAGCTGAAGGAAAGGGAAATCTTGAATCGGTTGGTTGAAGGTTTCTCCATAGGTGAATCCAGCTCAGGCACCTCATGGAAGCTCTGCTGGTCTAACAGTGCTTTTAAGGAACAGGTATGAAGGCTGATGTAGCCATGTTGTAAGCTTTGGGAAAATGTTGCTTCTGGTAGGTGTTAATGTTTTCTACAAGGAAAAACTACTGAAAAACTTCTAAAAGTAGCTCTGGGTAAATCCAGAAATGTCATATTTTGGCATTGACTTCAATTGGGTTTTAGCCAGGTCCCAGGAAATGCAGTATTAGAATAATTTTCAGATACCTCACATGCCTGAAACATACAGTTGCTAGTATCTGTTGGAGGCTTTAAGCAATTCATACATGCAATTATATTTAATCACTAATATTGGTACTGCCTCAGTGTTTTCAGTATAGTAGATGACACAGTTTAGTTCCAAGTATGTTATCTCTTCAAATTAGAGATATTGCTGAAAATCCAGCTTTGTTCAATACAGAATAAATCTACTGTCTTTAATAAATTTACACTAATATAAACAGATTGTGACATGAAATGTATAATGCATTCCAAAGTTGTCTTGCACATTTAGGCAACACTTTCCCCTTCCTCTTCCTTTGGAAAACTTTGCTAGTCTAAGGCTGGAGGAATCGCTGTGTTCATGTCTGGTTCCACCTGCACAGAATTTATTAAAGTTGGTGTTACAGTTCATAAACAATCATTAATGTAG
This sequence comes from Egretta garzetta, assembly GCF_000687185.1. Taxonomy (NCBI): domain Eukaryota; kingdom Metazoa; phylum Chordata; class Aves; order Pelecaniformes; family Ardeidae; genus Egretta; species Egretta garzetta. The sequence goes on from NW_009260060.1 coordinate 178,225, forward strand.
GCTGAAATTAATGGTAAACTAGGTTTCCAGGGCTGATAGCAAATTTTGATCAACTTCAGAAGTGAGTTTCCCTTTTAGTAATTTAAATAGATGGAAGGTGGAAGTTACTTAATAAATTGGTCAATGCAAAAAGTTCTCCAACCATAACAGTAATTAATTGTTCTTGGTCAAAAGCTATTTGACTAATCATTATTCTGCCCACTGATAAGTAGACATTCTCTGGCTTATTTTACATTAAATGAGATTAGGTGATTCTCACGGTGCCATCTAATCTTCCGTAAATCAGTGGGTAGAATTGTTCTCTTAATCAATCTTGTCAGAAAGAATCTCAACATACCTACAAATAAAATGGCTTTTAATGATAAAACAACATCTTCCAATGCAGCTTTCATTTTTGATTATATGAATTTCAGGTATTTGTGAAAGCAAAGTAAAACTAGATAATTTACCGTCCTTTTCTCTGAGCCTTTTTCTCTGCATCTACATGGTTATCAGTGCATTTTCAGTTTTTGACAGGCCTGTGGTAGTAAATATAACACAGTGAACAATGAAATGGGGCCAAAATGAGAGCTTGGATAAAGGAGTTCCAGGTAGTAGCCTAGTGTACAGGTCACTCCTAACTTCATGTCCATGATCTGAAATCTGTCTTCCAAGGACTGTTTCTACATCTTATCTAAATATTGCTTACTGTAAAAAAAGATAAATAATTTGCACTCAATTACCTATCTTGCAGTTACTCATATTATTCACCAGAAATAATTGGTCATTAATTTGTAAAGATTTTCTTCTTTGCAAAGAGACCAGAAAATCTAAGACCAAATAGTAAAGTGAAATACTTTTTGTGACTGGGAATTTGTTGGTTTGGGTGTGAACGCTGGGGGATGTAATTCTAGTAATCAGTTGGTATCTGAGACTTGGGTACGAAATGCATGGCATCAAAGTTTATGGATGAATTCAGTAGTCATAAAAACCAGCCGACTGTAAGGAGTCTGAATTTCTGCACAGCTTTTAATAGATGTTACAAGACATATCTTCAGCTATTATAAATCAGCCGTGCTTATTTTGGAATGAAACAGATGCCAAAGCTACTAGAAAAGGGTTAATTTGGTCTTGCAGTTGAGGATCTACAAACTCCTCTGAGTTCAATGACATGGTTTGAATATCTATGAACAAGATGATTCAGGTGATCAGCTGGTCAAAAATGGTACCAGATGAAAAATTATTGAGTACAATTACTTTATCAGCTGGACCAAAGCTGAAAAATATCCCTAGTCTTAACAAGATTAGGGGACCAAACCCATGTTCTAAACTGGCCTTGAAGTAGCAGCACCACTGGTGATAGGATGTTTGGCTGGAAATTAAATAGTGGGGGAGGAGTCTGAATCTTTCTAAGCTAATGAGAGATTTGAAGACTCTATCTGAAGTTAGGAAGATGCAGTATTTCAGTATTTAAGATGCAAATTGCATTACTTCTTGACCATCTGTGGAAAAAAGATGGGGTTTTTTTCTGTTGCCTCTAGAAGGAGGCAGATGGAAATGTTACCTTCAGGAGTGAAGCAGAAGATGAACAGAAATATTTATCATGAAAACATGAAAACGTCACAAGTTTAATTTTACTGATGGCAGAATCACAACACAAGCAAGCAAGATAGCAGTCAAATTCAAAGATACTATGAGTTACAAATGAACATCTGAGTGTTGCTGTTGACTTCAGGGAATGCAACAGACACACTTAATGGGGTTTGAAATGGAACAAGTGGCATTATACTCCTCTCTGTGTTCTTCTCATTGCTGCTATTTCATTCACTTACTATCGAATGTCACATTACACAATATAAGTGTAGACTTTATATAATGAATACATTATCAGTGAACTTAGTCTCATAATATTCTGATGAAATATTTTCTGTATTCAAACATACAAAAGAATTTTGAGATGATACAGAATAGTTTTGCCTAAATTGTTTTTAAAAGATGAGGTAGGAGGCTGGAAAAATCTCTTGCTTGCTATTTAGGATTAAATAGATGTAATTTACCCCATAATATATATTTTGGCCTATTTTATATTTTTCAAGGCAGAGTTTCCTGCCTGCATATTCATATACTCTGTTCTTATAATAGCTTTTTATTATATTTCAAAAGAGCATTTTCTTATCTTGTGATATTAAAGGCTTTTTTGCAGTACAAATACCTGGATGTTTTCAAATGCTTTAAGAGATTTACTAACTGTGAACGCCTTATCTTTCCTTTTAAAGCTCATGTTTATTTTTTCGTCCTGCCTACATAAGATTAAATGCATATAGGTCTGCCTTTGTAAAATTTAATGGAGTAAAATCAGCATTTATGTTTTGTAATTTTATTTTTAGTACACAGTAAAATTTTTTCTACATTTGATGGAATCAACATATTTGTTACATAAAAGTGTTTTGCCTACTCAAGTTCAGATGTCCCAGTTTGCTCATAACCAGGAATCTGTCTCCATGCTGTGAGACTCAACAAGCCTGAAAGGAAAGCACCTGCTACCATCCTAATTTTAAGAAAAGTGTTCATCTTATTAGAACCTATTCTAAAATAAGAATTACTGAGAAAAGACTCATGAAAAACTGCTCTCAGATCTTTTTAATTTATGCATTTTTCAATCAGCTGATCCCTGTTTGCAGTGTTTACATGCCAGTATAACAACTTTCAGAAGCACATTATTTCAGCAGTGCCGATAAAGCAACATACTAGTGCGTAAAACCCAGTGTAAATCATCTGTTGGATGAGCAAGGAAAGACTTGAGGCTGAATTCATCATTTAGTTGGAAGTGTTTATGTCCTACAGATGAGCAATCATCACAGTTTAGTGGATAATATTTTATATTTGCCACACTCTTATAAAACCTCTTTGATGCTTGCTGTAAGAAACAAATTATGGGAGGGGGTTAGGAACTAAGTTTGTGTCTGAAGGGAAAAAGTTAACCTGAAGCCATAATGACTAAGTCATCTTGAAATAAGTTTGTGTTATGCCTCCTTCTATATGCTTCCCTGTGTAGTCTGTGTAGCTTGTATGCCTGAACATAAGAGAATGTTATCCTTTTACAGCAGCAGCTGAATATGAGTGACTGTTCTGTATGTTAGAAATGCTGTCATGCTTTGACTGTGTTAACACAGATTCATTGGAGTTGCAACCCCAATTTCAAGAATTATTTAAGAACAAATGCAGCTAAATTCACGAATGGATTTTAGAGAGACTATTTTAATTTATAGGTATTACGATGAAAAAAAGTAAATTGCTCTGTTCTTCATCCCTGAAGCACAACAAAACCTGACTGATTTCTCTGCACGAAGGGAGGAAGAGAAGCAGCGGACAATGATATTCAGTTGCTATTTACACCAAGTAGTAGAGGAGTAGGTGTGAAACATCACCCTGTACTTGGCTTCTTTCTAATTCCACTGTTCTGTGACAGGAGTATGGATGCAAAGAGCCTTATTGGGTGGACGCATTTGCTTGAGAAGGTTACGAGCCACTATGGACTCCTTTTAATCTTTGCTGTCAATAGTGTGAATAGAACTTATCCTAAGAAAAGAAAAAGGATAGACTTAAATATTAAAAGTAAGTGGTAAAGACGGCTGGCATGAGTTCATCCTTCAAAGGGCAAAAGACTGCTCTAAAATGTAGCTCCCAGTGTCAGTAGCAAATCATGGTTTAAGAAAGTCTCAGAAAATGGATATGATGTTCACTGGAAAATGTAAGCAAGTCTTAGCTGCCAGTCCTCCAGCTGACAATGTGAGTGGATACCTGGGCCTAAAAAGTAATTTACTGGATATTTTATTGACAGATTGTTTTTACATATCTTGTAAATCAAAACTTAGCTCTGAATTTTTGAGCTATTATATCTAAACCTGTTGATATACCCTATGTAATAAAACTTCTTGAGGTCCTGAGCTTTGACGATATTAAATGCAGTCTTTCCTACCTTGTCCATTGTAATTGTTAAGCAAAGACACGCATGCTTATTGTTTGTTCTTAAATATCCAAATCAAGTCCTCCAGCCCTTGAATGTTTTTCCCCTTTTTGCTGAATTCCTTCCACAATTTAGAGTTAGTGAGATGCCCTGCCCCTTTCTTCCCCATACATACACACTTGATGCAAAGATATGGAAAATGTCAGTGTTCAAATACAGGCTGTCCTTTCTTCACACTTGAAAGAAGTGAAGTCGGTATGTATTTTGTGATCCAATATCCTTCCAAGATGTTCTGATTTTATATTTTTTTTGCTATCAGAAGTTAAAAATTGCAACCTGAATGATACAGTCCTATTATTGTTTGCACTTAGTAAACCATACAGAAACAAATGAATCCAAAATCTTTCATGATTTTTTTTTTATACAACAGCAATTTCCACTGCTACCCATTGAGAGAGGAGGTGTGGGGGTTTTTTGCCTTTCATTTAAAAGAAAAAGGATTCATTGGACAGTTCTATTCACAAAGGTAGAACACAATAATAAAAAATTAATTTGGAAAATTTAAGATACAAATATTTTACATGAGAGAATTCAGTTATTTCTTCCATGCCTGACAACTGTCCATTATTGGTAGTGTAAATGGGGCTGAATTATAACCAAGGATCTTAACAGTTTCATCCTGTGAAAAGTTGATAGGCATTCTTCAATTCCAATGCATGTGTCCTATATTTCTCTAGTGAGCTTCATCACAGCTAATATACAACCAGCATTTTTCTAAATTTTAATACCTATGACAATTTGTGATAATTTCATCTGTGCTTGGTACCTTAATGCCTAGTGGCCTCATAGTTCTAGAATTACATATTAAAAGAAAAACCTTTTATGCAATCGGTTTAATTTCACCTGTCTTTCAAATGGGTATATTAGATATCTAGATGAATCTCCTTCTGGAGTCAGTGGACAGAACTCAATGGTCCCAAAAAATAATTAACCATCTTCCAAAGGCCAACATAATTATTGTAAATCTCCTGAGTGTGCCTGACTCTCTCCATTGATTTTAGAGTATCCAGATGTTGAATTTAGACTAGACGTATAACTTTCAGAGAGTTTGATTCTGAGAGATGAATCCCATCCTCAGCTTAATCAATGGAATCTCCTACAGTTAGATGACCAAATGGGTACAAAAATCTATTTTAAAAATATAACTGAGATGAGCAGAAATTATACAATAAAATTATTTACAAAATAAAAAAATTAAAAAAATTTTACAGATATGGTGCAACCACAACCATTTAACTTAGTCCTTCTATCTCTCCTCTCATCCCTCGCCCTTCCCTACCTCCATGGAGAAGAAAATCTTTTTTTGCAGAACGAAAGCTCTATGGGGTAGAACAAAATAAATGCAAACATACACATGCGCTTTCAGAGCAAAAGTGCTCATTGCAATTAGTAACGCGTGGGCAACAGAAAGCACACACTAGAGTTGAGTACATACAGACACAATATGGTGTTCTAGTTGCCCATCATATTTGTTTTCCTATCCACATGCATAGTAGACTCATGAGAGTGTAGCATTCAAAAATCTGGTTTTATCTATTACAATGTTATGGTAGATTAGGTATAACTACCATCAAGTGATGATATTTTTTCTCTTTAAATAGGAATTCTTTTTCCAGAGGCTTTTCTAATGTGTTTATCACCATTCTTTAGGAACTCCTCATAAACAGCAGCAAGTTTATACTCGTAATATCTCTGTGAAGTACAAATAAAAATGTTGTTAGCAGGAGCAGATGTTGACAAGGTCTCATTGACATCAGTACAGAGAGTTCTGTGTATTTCAAGGGGACGGTGAACCTGGTAGCCCTTATTAAGTAGGCACTTGCAATTGCACGCTGAAGTCCCATCGACTGTAGCAGGGTTTAAAATACACTTATAAATGTATATAAGCACTTTGCTCAATGCAGATATGTACCACAGAGGATTGGAAAAGATGTAAGATTCCTGAATGAATATCTCAATCACAGACTCATTCCTCTGACTGCTCTGTCTGTTAGCTCTCCAATACAAAGTTTAGGATTAAAAAAACCAAGAACTCCCCTAACCCAACAAGTACTCTGTATGCTGGCAGATATGTTTTATCTGACTAAAAGTGTAAGTTCATCAGTTGCTACCGCCATTACTTGTAGTCTGAATTGATAGTAATAATTCATAATGTAATTAAAAAAAACCCAACAAAACATTTCTACCTTTTCAGTCAATGTGTGATGTGAAAAAAATAACATTTTTTATTCATTCAAAGAAATTTTGCCAAATAGAAAACTTTTATTTAGATCTTCCCTTAGTTAACCCATAAAAGATCTTAATCTCTGGTTTGCAGCCGAGTCCCATGTTCAGTTGTGAGGACAGGGAGAGAAAGATAATTGAGCTTTTAAGCCCCAAGGAGACATCAGTGTGATGTGTTGACCTATGATTAAAATATATGGTCTATTGGAAATGAAACCACTGTATGACAGTTTTCACGTGTGAGGCTTTATATGAGTCATGGGGGATGCATCGATGTGGACAATAACATGTGAGGTGGAGGAAAGGAAAGGTTATCTCCACCCTCAGTGGCCTGCAGTCACAAAATCAAGGTCTTGGCTTTTGAAATTTTCAAACCACGAGTGTGGTAGAGACATTTGATCCAAGAACCAGACTGCATCTATTCCAAAAATAACCCTGTGAAATATGTAAAATACAAATGTGACGAACTTCAGCACAAACGTCGTAATCCACCAATTTTCTCTTTTTGCATTGATTGGTAAAGTATAATATATTAACAGCGTACATTGAAGCCTACAGGAAAATGATGCATATGTATTGCAGGAAAATTAAAAGGTTGTGTCCTTTTAAAGACTGAGTTTCACACAGTGCAGTGTGAGGCTCACTACCAGTTTCTCACCATCAGCACCACCATGCAAACCGTCATGCTTTAAAAAAGAAGCATGTGCACTGAATTTTTAACTCTTCTATTAAACAGCAGAGAAATAACAATATCGGAATAAGAGCAGTTATTTTTCTTCTAGAAGGCATAGCTTTATCAATTAGAAATAGTTACTTTGTCAGCCAAATTTTAAACCCAGGTCTAATCTATGAATTAGCTGCCTGTTGTCTGAGGCTATGTATCACCATGCAAATATGCATATTGCTAAATGACCTTTGCAGTTAAATTTAGATGATCACTTAAGGAAAAACTGTCAGTTTCATTCAGTTTCCCCAAAGTCTTTGTCAGTGCTTTTAAGGATCTCAGTCACCCTGGAGTGTCACCCAAGGTACACGAATAATTAAGGAGAGCCTATAATTGAATATTTTGAAGTAGTTGCTTAAAAATAAATGCTAACATTCATCCCTGGCATGTGATGAACACAACAAACGACTAGTTTCCTCTTTCATGGTCCCTGTTGCGTCTTTTTGTTTGAGAGTTGTTCCTTCACTTGTTTTACTTAAAACTCTGTACTATTAATGCATAACTCTCTTATGATAGGTACTGTTCAGTCTGCATTTCCTCTCAGAGACTACAGTCAAATTCGGGAGCAAATTTTATGAAGTGGCACCTCCTGAGGCAAATCATGGTAGGATTTTTCAAATTTTTATGTTGTAATGAACTGGTTTTACTTCTATATACATGTGAAAAGACAATTCTTTCTGGTTTAGAAAAGAGGAAGTCACAGCAAATGTTTTCATAAGTAATTGAACTTCATTTACCAGGTAGAAATGCACTGCAGCAGTGATATTTACCACATCAGTGATTACAAGGCAATTATAAAATCACACCAGCTTATTAAAATTGATGAGAAATGTTATACTTATACGTGATTTGTTAAAAGTATCACTGTAGCTGATAATTTTACAAAGTTTGCAGTGAGAAAATTAGCAAGTTATGCTTATAGTAAAAACAGGAACATTTAAATTCTTCAAAACATTTCTGGCTTGCACTTTTTTGAGTGAGAAATCACAGGAAAGAACTTACGGTTAAACTTGTTTTTTCCACTAAAGTTGTAGTAACAGGATCACTTAAGATCAAGGCCTTCCCTGAAAATAGTTCTGCATATTTCACATTTCCTTTAACACTTTTCTAACGACAACAGCAGCTGATATACTTGTCTTTCTGGTTTAGAATTTCAACTTTTAAAGTATGCATCTATTTAGATAGGTTTTCTTAGGCTCTTCCATGAACTTAAATGAACTAAAATTATTTTTTACTCGAGGTATGGTTTATTTAGTCTATCGAAGGTCATAGGAGTGTTTCTATGGACCTACACTGGCTTAGGACTTCAGTCAGTGAAGTTTTTGTGGTATTGTAATTGTTAGGGGTTGACGAATTTAGTAGCCTTACAGGTGTGAGGCTGCTGCAGCTCTGTGTTCCCTGGTACAACTTGCGGTGAGTCTGAGCATGAGAATTTATGAATTTGTATAGTGAGTGTGTTGAAAAAAAAAATATTACTGCTGAAATTTTAATTAAAAAAACAGTAGTCAAAGCTATGTCTAAAAATACTCTGAGTTATGTTTCTATAAATGCACAGGTGCTCAGCCAAAGAACAAAAATATTAGCAGTATTACGTAGCCAATATCCAGGGTGCAATATTTAGATCTTGAGTCATTTTAATTATTCAAAAATTTTACATGACAGTACAAATTTAAATAGCTAGCAGATTGAAGGAAATTGTAATTTGCTCCTAGAATTTCAAAAGCAGGAACAGCAGCTAAACTAAACAGCTTAGTCTTTGTGAGATGTCTGCTCAGATCTAATATGTAGCTAATCCAATTTTCATACTGAATTAAATAAACTAACTACAGAAATTAACATAGAAATTTCAGGAAAAAGTAGGGAATGATGTTATCTAATAGATTCCTTTTAAACTTACTGTTGAAATTGTTGTTCATTCAGGAGTTATAAAGGTGACACCTTGTGGTAATAACGAATATTGCTCCAGTAGTCGCTAGCCACCAAAAGGGTGTTTTAAACTGCCTTTTCTATATAGACAAACAGAATAATGTCATAATGAATCGCAGATTTGGCCAGTAATCTTTATCTCGGAAAGATACTAATTATACCACATGTTAATACTAGTCTAGATTCAAAGTGTCTTAATGTAAAAAAATTAACCAATCTTCACTTTGACCTTTCTTTTTACCTTGCTCTGCGGCTTTTGTAGTAATTTTACATCTTTGCAGTACTAAGTGGATTTAAACACTGCTCCTCAAGTTCAGCTGAATGTTACACTTGCTCCTGACTGAGATGAACACAGAAAGCACAGAAAACCCAAGAATATATTACTTGCATCTTCTCTGTATAGGTACCATGTGCACAAATATGCTCCTCAAAGGCAATACTGAGCACAGATCGTGTAACTATGTCTGCAACATACCCAAGGGCTATACAGTGGTATCTGTGTGCCTGCCACCTTCCTTTTTTATCTATGCACAGGCTAAAAGGATAGTTCAGTGGTGTTAAATGATGTTGGGAAAAGGAGTAGCCAAACTATTGAGTGTTTAAAGCTGCTCTCCTAGCAGCTTGATCATTACAGCTGCACAGTGCTGAGCCTGAACTGATGAGGTCTCTAATCCTGGTATGAGTGGGCAGGAGTGATCATGTAAGTTTGAAGTTTTTCTTATTCCCTTCATTCTTAGCAGTGTACTTGAATGATATGTTGAGATCATATTTACCATTGGATATATGTTCACTACCCTGCATACATTATAAGAGGTGTGAATTAAGGAGCGTATTCCAGTCTGAACTTGGTGCTGAGGAAGGTTATGGAGCCAATCATCTTGAGTGCCATCATGCAGCACGTACAGGATGACCAGGTGATCAGGCCCAATCAGCAAGGGTTTGTGAAAGGCAGGTCCTGCTTAACTAACCACATTTCCTTCTATGACAAGGTGACCTGCCTAGTGGATGAGGGAAAGGCTGTGGATGTTGTTTACCTAGCCTTTAGTAAAGCCTTTGACAGCATTTCCCACAGCATTCTCCTGGAGAAACTGGCTGCTCATGGCTTAGACAGGCATATGCTTTGCTGGATGAAAAACTGGCTGGATGGCTGGGCCCAAAGAGTTGTGGTGAATGGAGTTAAATCTAGTTGGAGGCTGCTCACAAGTGGTGTTCCCCAGGGCTCAGTATTGAGGCCAGTTCTGTTTAATATCTTTATCAATGATCTGGACAAGGGGATTGAGTGCACCCTCAGTAAGTTTGCAGAAGACACCAAGTTGGGCAGGAGTGTTGATCTGCTTGAGGGTAGGAAGGCTCTACAGTGGGATTTGGACCGGCTGGATCAATGGGCCAAGGTTCAACAAGGCTCAGTGCTGGGTCCTGCACTTGGGTCACAACAACCCCATGCAATGCTATGGGCTTGGGGAAGAGTGGCTGGAAAGCTGCTTGGTAGCAAAGGACCTAGGGGTGCTGGTTGACAGCCGGCTGAATATGAGGCAGCTGTGTGCCCAGGTGGCCAACAGGGCAAATAGCATCCTGGCTTGTATCAGAAACTGTGGCCAGCAAGACTAAGGAAGTGATTGTCCCCTTGTACTCAGCACTGGTGAGGCTGCACCTCTAAATACTGGGTTCAGTTTTGGGCCCCTCACTACAAGAAAGGACTTGGGGTGCGTGTCCAGAGGAGAGCAACAAAGCTGGTGAGGGGTCTGGAGCACAGGTTGTGTGAGGAGCAGCTGAGGGACCTGGGGTTGTTTAGCCTGGAGAAGAGGAGGCTGAGGGGAGACCTTATCACTCTCTACAACTACCTGAAAGGAGGTTGTAGCGAGGTGGGTGTTGGTCTCTTCTCCCAGGTAACAAGAGATAGGACAAGAGGAAATGGCCTCAAGTTGCGACAGGGGAGGTTTAGATTGGATAACAGATAAAATTTTTTCACTGAAACCATTACCAAGCACTGGAACAGGCTGCCCAGGGAAGTGGTTGGGTCCCCAGCCCTGGAGGTATTTAAAAGGCATGAAGATGTCATGCTTAGGGACATGGTTTAGTGGTGGACTTGGCAGAGTTAGGTTAACGGTTGGACTTGATGATCTTGGAGGTCTTTTCCAACCTAAATTCTATGATTCTATGAACTGCCTTCCCCTCATTAGGCTCAGAGATTAACGAAGTTAAAGGCTAGTGTGAGAGAAAAGTTGGTAAAAAAACCCCATTAACAAATGGGTGATGAATTTCCCTGAGTAGGTGGCCAGATGTCTGCCAAAAAGGTGATATTGCTGAAAGCAGTAGCTAAATGATTCCATCTTAATGAAATGGTTCACCCAGGAAACAACATGGAAGAATTTGAAATATTGCATGACATCAAGCAATTTATTAAAGAAGTAACTAAAATGTGACAGAATGATATTCATGGCTCTTACTTGTAATGCTTTTGTTCCACTGGGAGGAAAGATGAAAAATAAAGGTGATGTTGACAACCTGCTGAAGAAATAAGACAGAAAGGGATAAAGAAAGATGTTTTAAGGTTAATATAATTTTATGAAAGTATCAACAAGAATTTCACTTAAACCTGAGCATTTTCTGTGGTATTTCAGTGCCACAGTTGCTTATAATAAACAATTCTGTAGTTCTATCTGAAAAATATTATCAGGAATTTTTATGTTGCAGTATTGCGTAGAAAGTAGAATAAGTAATGCTATAGTGGGTATAGATACTGATGACTCTTCTAGCAACATTCAACATCAAGTATCACTTAATTCAATGAGCAGACAACATCACAGGGTGATATGAAGATGTTTATGAGTTGATACAAATTAATTACAGTGGAACAGTAAATGAAAGAAGATCTTTAAATCTGTGACATACAAATTAAGGTGGAATGAAGTGAAAACTTGTAAAGTAGTCAATTGTAGGTATGGTCACACTGCAAAGTCAGATCAGTTTACTTTTTTTTCAGTGAGGGATTAGGCAGGTACAAGGGACTGTACAGGTGGTTACTGTAGAGCAGCTGACCTGCTGGATTTCAGTGCATAATTTATACTTATTCATGTATCCATTCCATGAGGTTCTCAGTTTCAAAAGGCAATCTGTCATTGATCAAGGGAACTAATTAATACAATCAACTAGTTAAAGAAGCTGTACAAGACTATAAAAACTGATAAAACTATGAGGAGTCAGCATCTCAAGCAAAAGTGGTGTGGAGAGAACTCATATAATTGGGGTCTAACCTGATGAATTACCATCTGTGAAGTGCCAAGTAAGCTGATGACCTACATGGAACAGTAAAAATCCTATGATCAGAGAAAAAATACCATCTCTCAGAGGTCATATGTAAGGGTAATATGAGAACTGCCAAGATTCAAGGAGAATTACATCTGGCCAAGATACTAAATAGCACAAAAAAAAAAAAAAAAAAAAAAAAAAGCTTTTCTACTTTATATTAAAATAAATATAAGCTTCTCACACCCAGTTCCAGGGTCCTATTCCTGCTACCCAAAGAGTGTCAAAACTGGCAGGTGTAATCTAGGACAAAATCATGTAAGTCAAGTCAACTTACTAACAGCTAGGGGTAGTAGACCATCAACGTCATTGTGAAGTTGTAAATGCCAGGATCAGTGGCAGGGTTCAAGGCTGTTACCATCTTCTCTTTCTTCAGTGAACAGACTTAGTGCTTCAAATCTATTTTTCAAAGAAAAAAAATCCAGCCACGTATTTATAGGAGTGCCAGCACATCCACAGAAGAAATAGTCTGCACACCTGCTACTGACCTTTGCTTATATGAACTCCCAGTCCATTTCAGAAAGACTTCTCTGATCCAATACAACACACAGGAGTTGAGTAAATGTCATAATTTGCAAGAATGCCTAGTGGCTGCAGCCATGGGAGCAGAGGAGAAAAGCAGCATCAAATCTTGACCTCTTTGAAGGTCAGTAAGTAAATAGTGATATAGAACTGTCATGATGCAGGTTTGAAGGTACATTTTGTATTGACTTTAAGCATTTGACTGTCTGATTTGGCAACTGTCTCACATCAAGCCTGGCCAACCGTGCAGCTGGCAGGCAGGAAAGTGAGTAGACTGGTGGTGCTGTGGATGATAGCAAAGGGTAACACACACTTACACACAAATCAAACAAATGTAAATTCTTGAGAATGCAGGCACTCCTTATGCTACTCTGTCACCATCACAAGAGCAGTCACCAGTACCCATTCTGGATAGTGATCTTACTTAACATTTCTACTGATGGCTCCAGAATAGAACAGAAAAATTAGGAGCAGACTGGTGACAAATACCACTAATAAAACAGCATTGTCAAGAAGAACTGGAAAAGACAGAAATAATACAATTGAGGAAATGAATACAGAGTTTCAAAGTACAAGGTGGTCTGCACTAGCAGATCAGTGAGGAGCAGCCTTGCCATCAAAGTCCCCCAGCTAAGCACAGCAGCTGGAAGCGTCTCTGTGCACTAATTAGTCATGGAGTCACTACTGCTGAGATGGAGCTGCAAAAAAGAAAACTTAGATATTTGAAACAGGTCAAGTATTTAGCAGTGCCAGAAAAAAACCTAATTAAAGTCAGGCAGTTTTAAATAGTCTAGGCCTGGTGAAATTTACTGCAGGACACTTGGAGAATGGATGTAGTGTTTTTAATGCAGTTAGAGGATATCCATGAGAATCTTTGCAGGCTGGGAAATGTATCAATGACTGGAGAAGTCATGTCCTCGTTAAAAAGTGAGTGTGTTTGTGGCTGGGTAGAAGATAGAGGGGATGGTGCTTGGATTCTAGCTGTTGAAAAACAACAAAATAACCAAAAGTTATGAGCCCCAAGAGTTCTATAGTTCACAGTTCCATGTTACTTTTCAGGTACAAATTATGAAAATCTAACTACTTTTTGTGTTAGGCTAACAGGTTTACTGGATAACCAAACCAAGTATCTTTTGGTTATTTTCTAGTCCAGGTAACAAATATGGCTTTGTCAGTCCTTCAACAGTTTGTCAGAGAAGCTACATTTTCTTCTTCAATAGAAGTAACTAGATAGTCCATCTTAAAGAAGCGGATAATCTCGAGTTAGGCATCAGTGCTCTTTGGGGCTCAGAAGACAAACCCTTTCACTGTCGTTTCTAAGAGGTTTCTCAGGAAAAAGCACACTTTTCTATTTTCCCCTATGGCCTGATTTCTATTTTAGTTTATCAACTGTGAATCATGCCTCCCAGATGATTTCCAGCATCTGTGTGCTGTTTGTTCATAGAGCATAGCAGATGCTTGTTTAGACCCTTAGAGGTGTGCTGTTATATGTTGTTCTGCTACAAGATTAGAGTTAGAAATAGTCTTCAAATACGACATTTGTACTTGCTCCTGGGAAAAATTCTCCATCTATGTATGTAGTTCAGGCAGCTGGTATACATGTAGATTTGAAGCTCAAGATACCAGTAGATCAATCTGGGTTTCATTTTCTGCATGATTTCCAGCAACTTCGAAGGAACATGGTTAGTCACTTGAGAGAAAAGAACATTGGAAAGTTTCGATTAAATGTATTTAACTTCTTTTGTTGCAGGGCACTTTCTACTGCTATGGCTGCTATACAAAACAGTGTGCACACTGCTGTAAAAGTTCTTCCCCAGGGTGCTGTTCAGAGCATTTATAAACAATCCTTTTTCAAATCTGATTTTTAGACAAGAGTATCATAAATATCTTTAAAAAAAAATAATCTTGGCAAATGTGCATGTGTAGGTAGTTTAATTGTAATCCCTGTAAAATGGGGTAAGGCGGAGGAGAGAGCACTGTGAAACTCGAAATCCAGGTATAAATCACTGGTAATATCCAGCTAAACAGAGAAGGAATTTGTCTGGTGCTTGGTAGTACCTTCTCTGTATCTTAATCTTTCAGTTCCTTGTAATTTCCTAATTATTGTACTTGAGCATACCCTGTTTGATATTAATCTGGCTCAGCAGTGAGACCTGCTGCCTTAAGTAACACTGGACTACTTGAGCCCGAGTCAATAAAGCTGCCAACAGCTGAGTTGTCTGTCAAAACAAACAGAAATGTGCTCAAAATCCACTGACTGCTTCATTTTCTCCTCCCCCAGTGTATTAAATAAAATAATCACAACAGCTAGAATAAAGCTGTAAGTATGCTGCATCTTGTTCAAATAGCATTTGCATTAAACAAACTGTTAGAAGAGGAGGTTGCAGAGTAAAGTCCTGCCAAAATTGGCAAGTTCCAGCATTAAGACCTTAGCACAAGCCAACATTGAAAGTGTGCATTACAATATTGTTTTAAAATAATGCTTGCTATTTTTGCAATGTACTTGTTAATAGTTCCGTTGTCTCTGAACAAGCAGCTATTCTATAGTTCAGCTTATTTGTTCTACAGCTCATGATCCCATGCTTTATTTATCATACATTATTCAACATCTGCCTCTAACACAGCTATTGTTAGCTTCTTTTTCTATGAATGACTTCACTAGAGATTGTGTATTTCTTGAATGATCACATTCAATGGTAAAGGAAGAAGGTATTTTATGGCTGTGAATCAAAGACCCAAAGGCATTAGTGTCAACTCTACTTGGTGAAAGAATACTTAACTTGAGATGTCTAGGATATAATTTTTTTTGAGAGTACATGTATTCTGTAGGTAGGAAATGGAAACCTCTTTGGCTTCAGGTCAATTTCTGGCTTTTGAGCAACCCTGCAAACTTAACTATGGGTGTTATTCAGGCAACATAGAATGAACACAATCTGGAACAGTCTAGTCTAAATAAACTGATTAGTATCATGTGAGAACCACCCGCAGATGCAAGCAGATTCCAAAACTGCCAGTAAAACATTTTAACCAATAGGTTTATTGTTCTTTTCCAGCAAACTCCCACCTCACAGGGGATCCCCTATACCTAATACTGCAACAAAAAATTTTGCTTCCTTGCCAGAAAAGCTCCAGTCTAGGCTCCAGTCTATTCCTTGTCCCAAACAACTTTGACAACTTGTCTCACTGTGTTGATGTTCCCAATTCCACTCTTTCAAGTTTTAATGTGATATTACTATACCAGCTAAGAACCACTATGCAACAGTAGACAGTATCTTCCTTGCAGCTAAGCACACTCAGCTAAACTGGGAGATTTGGGCCTGCTCTTGGGTTCCCCACAGCTGTAAACAGTGATTCCAGATGCCTGCTAACCACATATGTTTCCCTTTGTGATTTCATTTCTCATATATTTTATACCACATGGAGTTTCATACCACATTACCATTTTTGTTGGAACAGACATTTACTTCTTTGTGCCCAAGACGGAACTCCAAACATTTGAGCTCCCTCCTCCAAAGCACAGTGATTCCAGACTTCAAAGAAAAGGTCATCAGAATTTGTTTTATTCTCTAAATTCTTCAAAATTACAGTTATTTTTGCAATAGCAAAAAACTTCTCAAATAACTTGGCCAGACAACTTAGAATACCTTCAAATAGTACTAGCAGAAATCTAACAAGCAAAATATGAGCTCACATTGATATTTGAAGCTTGGCAACTGAGAAGATGAGCTGTTACAATGAAGGGACCTAAGAGAATCTTAATGACAAACAGTGGTATCAGTCCCAACTGTAACTGTTCAATATTACATGTAGTATTCAGATCCCACCTGCTAATGGAAACACTTTCTGAACTAGGACCTTTGAGAACAAGCAAATGACAGCTGTTAAATGAACTCAGCCTCCTGTGTGTGGCCCTAAACTTTCAGTATCTTACTGCTACCATCAGTCTCATGACCTCAGAAAAATACTATTGCCCATAAATAAGATTAAAAGGTAAGAGTTAAGAAATTAATGAAAATCCTTTACAGGAGACAGGTGCAGCTGCATGCTGCAAACCCCACACAACCGTACTCGGGCAAGCCGACTAAGGTAAAGATTGCAAAATGGCAGTAGAGCTGCTCATCCCTTTGTAAAGCCTAAGACAACGTTTGTACCGAGTCATGAGTCACTTTAGGAGATCGGTGTCAGGGCCCTGACTGATTTTCCCCTGACCTTCCTAGGGGTTTGGCTGCCTGAGCTCAGGGCTGACTTAGCAATATTACGCTGAGAGCCTTGAAAGAAAGAGCAAGCAGAAGCGTCCTTAGAGGCTTGCTCCAAGCAGCTCTGCTAGGAAGACTGAGGTGGGGCTCCCCCCTTCTTCGCCTGGGGCTGCTGAGGCTCTTGGGGCTGCTCCCTGCTTAGCTATGTGGCAGCCATGTTGTGACTGTGCCCTGTTGATCCAGATCCTGACCCACTGACTTGATGTCCCAGCTGGAGCTTGGCCCTGCTCTGTTCACCATGAGCATCCCTGGTGACAGGGTCCGTAGGCTGCCTGCCCTGGCCCTCGCTGGGGGTGGTGGGACAGGCCCTGGCTGGCAAGACCCTGCCCTGCCAGTGCTGCTGTGTGTACAGGCATGCGTCTTTGGGGGAAAGTGTAGGGTGAAAGGGGTTTTTATCATTTTACTGAAAAGCCTTTAATACTGTGGATCCTCAGAATCTCAGTGATTATAGAACTCTTTGCAGTGTTGTTTTTCTTCACAGTTCTGAAATCACATGGTATTGTGTGCTAAACAAGCTGTGCTTTCCTAGCACACTTGAAAAAAAAGTCTTTTGCTCCAGTTCCTTTACGTATTTCTATTATATTAATTTTAATAATAATAACAGATTAACTCAATGCTGCAAAATTATTTGTGGAATATGTCACAGTTTTATCAGCTCATGGCTCAGCCTTGGCCGGGTGATAGATTCACTTCTTAGCACATTTCCATGCTCTTGATAAAGTTGTTTCTGTGATATTCTTATGGCTGGAAAATTCCACAATTCTTATGCTAGTATGTCCTTCATTCAATGATGTTGCTTTCCACTCCACATATTGCCTTGTATTGTGATTATTTTTCCTAATTCACAGATGATAACTCTGGTTTGAGAAAAGCCAAAGTGTTTGTATAAAAGAGCATATTTGCCTACTTCCCCTTAAAAATACATCCAGATTTTATTCATGGGTACAGCTTGTGGACATCCTCAAGGACATCTCCTACAGGAGGAGGAATGTCTGGGAAGTGCCATTACAGACAAAAATAAACTGTTAGCTCAGGTCTGTTCTAGGGACTGAGTTGTGGTGAAACAAAGGGGAAGCAAAATCCAATCACACAGAGAAAATTATCTGTGAAACTACTGTTCCCTTTTAAAAAAGAAACAGTAGTTTTATAGAAAATTTTAAAGCTGTCTCTTCTACAAAAGAAAATTAATACTCCTTTCCTCGAAGAAGAGAATTTCCACCATATGTTTCCATCTCCAATTCCTCCAAAATACAGATGTGGGTGTAGAACTGCAAATTATCTCTTTTCTGCTCAGATGTTTCAGCCCTTTAGGAGTGCTTGCAGACAACAGAATGCACGTCACACTTACAGAAGGTCCCTTCCAGTCCTATTCCCTTCAGGAAGTTTTACTCCCTTTCAAAGTCAATGGAAGAAAACGATATGAAACCAAAAATGAAATACTGAAAAAGTTCTTTTAAAACTCTAATTTTAACTAATAGTGAGATGTTTGCCTCCTGGAATCTGGCATTGCCGTTCTGTGATTCTGTGATTCTGTGATTACTTTGTAAGCTGGAAATCATCTACCAACCTGTAAGTTTCTCAAGTTGTTTGTTATTTCTGTGACAAGTAGCTCTACAATATACACAGAAAAATAAGAGAAAAAACCTTTTTATAGCTGACTGTTCCCAAGAATTTGGAAAGTCTGGAATCATGTTGATTCCAGATTATATGTTGAAGCAAACACACTTTATGTAGTCTAATGCGATACGTTCAAATCATGTTGCAATGACTTGCAATTAAACAGTTAAGAAAATATCTTTGTGGACATAAATATTATTCTGTTAATTCTCATGCCTGAAGGTTAAAGTAAGTTCTGATAATCTATGAAGGGATCACTTCACATAAATGAGCTGGGATAGACTGGAGAGGGTAAGATATTTTCTGATCTAGAATATGACAAATATACTTAAAAAATGCATAAAGAGCAAGGTATTTCTTTGACTGACAAAAAGGTTCTTTTGGCTGAAAAAGGCTTCTAGCCAGAACATGCTCTGGTGTCAGTAGTTTCAATGTAATTTTGGAATTAGGATTCCAGAACATATTCCTTCAGGCACAATAGTTAACTTGGAGCTAGATCAGTTTTATGTGCATAGGCAACATTCAGAACCTACTACGGTACTCCCCTACAGTGTTCTCCCAGTAGTTGTTCCCGTGGTTAACCATCCTCACTTGCAATGACATTTGGTTTTTTTGTCGGAATTTCTCTGTGTTTATCTGTAGCAAATTAAACTGAAGAGCCCTATAAGCACTCTTCTAGCTGCTCAACTCGTCTCCATCCTTTAAGATAAAGAGGCAGAGCTTCTTGAGGTTTTTTTTCTATAGCACATCTTATGTCTTTTACTGCTCTGAGTAATTCTTTTAGCTCTTCTTTCATCCCACATCCTTATAACCGTAGCTTATTCAGAATCAGGGCTTTGAGCTGGGTATGGGAGCATTACAATTTGCATGTTTCCAGCCTCTCAGCCTCATGGCACTGGTGGGTCAGCTCTTTTCCTTGGCACTCACCATTGCATCCCCTTCTGTTATCACTGGGACTAGGGTCCAGGTGTGTTTCTGTGAAAGGTTCTTGTGCATCATGCCAAGATCTCTAGGGAAATATTCAGATGTTCAGGCTGATGGCAAAGGAGAAGAGACTGAGTTGTGTCTCCTTTACCCGAGTCCTGCCTGGGGAATCTCAAACTCCTTCTTTCGTACTGTAAGACTGACCTCCATCCTCTACTCCTGAATGCACTTATTACCATATTGAATTTTTCCTTCATTGCCTTCCTTGATCACTCATTGAGTCAACAGCAACATTTATCAGCATGGACTGAATTACTTTTGTCCTCAGCTCTGTAAAAATATAAAAAAATGTGAAATCAGTCCTTGAAAAGTGTGATGAAAGAAAAATAGCCACTTGGTGATATTCCCTATTTACATTGCATGTTGAGATCTATTTGCTACTCAGCTT
Organism: Egretta garzetta; assembly: GCF_000687185.1. NCBI lineage: Eukaryota > Metazoa > Chordata > Aves > Pelecaniformes > Ardeidae > Egretta > Egretta garzetta. Next base: position 198,177 of record NW_009260060.1, read on the forward strand.
TTAATCCCATTAGTATGTGCCTTCATGATTTTTATCAACTGAATTTATAATTTCATAAAAATGATACCAACTTAATTTGACAAGATCTATTTTCCATGTACCTATGTTGATTAGCAGTAATTATATTATCCTCCTTTAGTTGCTTATTACTTGAATCCCATATCAGGCTTTACATAATTACAACAATCTCTTAATACTGGCAGCATGAGACCTTTCACTGATGACACTTAGGTTATCTTCCCCATGATAATGCAAGGTGGTTTTTTTCCTCTAAATATTCCAGATAGGTGCTTAAATACCTATTTATGCTGTTCACTAAAATGTTATGATAGTGTGAAAATAATAATGAACTGAATAATACCCTGTCTCATGTTTTATTTGGTTAAAGATTTGACCAGAAGGTTCAGCATTACTTTAGTCTGTGTTGCCACTTCCCTGGAAACTTGGGGCTTTTCATATTCAAAAATCTTTCTACAAGATTTCAGTACATTAAACATTTTTTTTCCTAGCAAAGGAATACACTCCAGGCCTTATTCTTTATTCCTGAGGATTCTTACATTGTTGTGTTGGAAATTACAATCTGAAAGAATCAGTGGCTAGATTTTATGTAGCCTTTATGCAAGCACATATTACATAAGGAATAAAAGAGCCCCACTACCTGCAAGGACTACAAATCAAACTGCCCTTTCATGAATGTTTTTCAGATTCACCTCCCAGAAAAAGCGACTGGCCTTAAAGCAGGGGGGCAGGTTAAGGATGGGGGATGGAAGAAATCTTGGTTACCTATCATCTCCATATAACTTTTCCTAAGATTTTAAGGTTTATTTTACTTTCACTGTTGGACTTCACACATTGTTTAATATCTTCATGCATTCAGTAGCTAGAACGTACCTTGAATGTTTGATTTTATTTGTCTAAGAAGTGTCACGTCCCTGTTATGTTTTGCCTACAAAATGTAGTTCAGTGAACATAGTTGCATCAGCTGTACATTTAAAAACAAGAATTACCTATATATTCATACCTAGAGCAGGAAAATATTTTTCTATATCTTTTTGTGAGCAGATATCCATTTCTGGCATTCAAAATACCAAAGGCACACCTGCGTAAATAACACAATGAAGAACAAATTCATAAATTAAACAGCAAAGTCAACTGGACGTTTTTATCCTCTGTGTACTTATTGGGATTAATTTGATGTAAGAATTGTATTGGTTTGTTTCTAATTAGCAAAATAGGTTGCAATAGCCTAGGTCCTCAGGTGACTGAAGAACTGATATGCAAGTGAATTTATACTTCTGCTTCTGATTTTGTGTTGCTATGATTTTATTTTAATACAATACAATCAATTTTGCTTTGTTTATCACATTCCTTCATTAATTTTAATTAATGAAGTCTTAGCATTTTTAATAGTAAGAAGCCTTTGAACACAGTGGAAAATCAACATCTATAGGATAAATGAAAGTCTTTGCAAAGTTCAGAAG
>NW_009260060.1:199703-222956 GCF_000687185.1 Egretta garzetta
AAGGCCAAAATAAATGTAAAACACTTAATACTGAGCCTATAGATTGATGTCCCCTGACTTTTTGAAAAGAGTATCTGAATTTACTTGAATGTATATCAGCTTATCAGGAACTTTGCTGCTGTTTCTGGAATATTTGTTTCTTTTTCTGAACAACATCTTTCTTTAAAATTTTGAGTTTAAAGGTCAGTGAATATTTAATATCCTTTTCTAAGTATTTTTTTTTTCCTTTGGAATATTCTCTTGAAAACTGATCTTTTTTCAGAGATAGATGCTAAGTATGTGATTAAAGGAATGAAGGACTTCCATGCTTCTGTCATGTGGTTACCACTGGCCAAGCTGCTGCTGTTTTAATGATAGTGATTTTCTAAAATGAAGAAAGTAAGTTGGTTTTTGGTACTTCTGTCTGGTGAATGATTTGCTGGATTTTTATCTGGAAGAAACAAATGTAATATTTTATATCACCTTTGTATTCACTGAGCAAGAACTTTTTTTTAGCATTCTGTATTTCAGTGAAATCTTTGAGAGATATGTGTGAACAGGATCTTGGGGTGAAGGTGAGGAATATGTGAGTGCTCTAAGATAATGATGCTTAATGATTTTGAACCGAGAATGACATATATTCACATTTTAATGGTTAATTTTCCTTGATCTTTAATGGTTTGGTGTCATAGGAATTTAAGTGGAAAGCTAAGTTTCTCACATGCAAAGGCAGAACTCCTGTCTGGTTGTAGATGCAAAAAACCTACAATTATATGTCAGAAGCAAAATGTAGAGCATATTACAAAGAAGAACTGTGGGTTAGATCTTTAGCTACTAGTGGAGCACAGTGATTTATATCAGGTAGGGACATGGTTGTAGGTAAAAAACCCTATATATAAATCTGATAAGCGAGTGGTTTTATATTCTCTCAAATATTATTTGGAAAGTTTTTATTTTTCATGTAATTGTTTTCAGAAGGTGGTGGGGAGGGGTGTTAATCTTTCTAAATTCTAAATCCAGGGTAGCACATCTACCTGGGAAGATACCAAAAGGGAAAACAAAAAAGTCTATGACTCCTAGAATCTTTTGTATAGAAAAAGAGCTATGTAATGTTTAACACATTATTTTTCTTATTTTTTCACTGCAAAACTTCTAAAGGGAAAATTACTGTCAGGAAGAAAGAAAATATTTATTGAACTTTTGCAATGGTTGTTAAAATCCAATGCCTCAGTTCAAGCTGAACTGTATATGACTGAATAACCCATGAAGCATCTTGAATCATCCTTCATATGTACCTTGAACATCCCTTTTGTAGGGTGGCAGAATTTGGTGTGCAGTGAGGATTCATTCTCATACCAAGTGTTTGGACACTGTCTGAAGACGCAAGACAACTGCTGCTGAGTCATAGTGGTTTATGCATCTTATTAAATTCAACTGGACTCTAGAGTTGAACTGGCCATGTGACAGCATCATACCATGGAAAAACATCTGTATGTCAACAATGGTGTTAAACTTTCCTATGTGTAGAAGTAGGGCTTCTAGGGTGTATCGCTTACTCTTAAGAAGTAGCAGAAGGTTGACCTGCTCACTGAATATTTTCCAATGGCAGTCTTGGCATCCAGGGTAATTGCAACAGTACTGGGAGATTAGGAGTGTTCAAAATGGAAATATTCTGTGTTTGTACTGCAGAATAGTGGGTAATCAGTTATACAGAGACAAACTTTTGTTTATACCCTTAAATAGCAGCGGTAGGAAGTTAAGAGCAACACTGGAGGAAGAGATATTGTACATGGATGGGACTGCCAAGTGGAGAGGCCCTTTTCACTGCAGTTTTCATTAAATATGCTGTGTTTTCAAAGAGAAAATTCCAGGAAGAAAGAATTTGTTTCAGAAACACAACATTTGTAATCTACAGCAGTGTCATATGATGCCCTGCTTACAGTTGTCTGCCATGTAAACATGCATGCAGCTTTCAGCTAGTTTTTGAGACTGACTTGAAAAAGAGCATTTGAAGATAAGCAAAATAAGGCTGAAGTCATTGTTACCATCAGAAAGAGGCAGAATTAGACTTGCTCATGGAATTTTCCATAAAGCAGGTTCTTTTCTGCATGAACAAAGAAACTTATTACCCTGTTTTGTTCATTTCTCTCAAAAGAGAAGACTTTTTTGAGTTGTTCAGAATAAAAATGCAATGGAATTTCTCATCCTGGATAAGATTTGAAATTTAAAAGGCTTCCTTTGAAAATTCAAAGATTAAAATGGCAATGAAAATAAATAGATATTTAAATTCTTATGCCTAATCAGCTATTCCCCCCATTCTTAAAGTTCTGTATTTTATTTCTTTTTCCCAAGTACACTTGTGCATTGAATTCCATCATATCTTTTCTAAGGTCATTTTTATATTTTGAGGCTCTGCTTATAACCTTTTCTGTCTTGGTGTCATGTACTATTTTTAAGAGTATATTCTTATTACCTATTTTATGACATTAATGGAAGTGTTTAATAGAATTTGATCCTTGATTGTTTTCTCCTCTTGCTCCCTGTCACGTTCCATTTGCTTCATCATCTTAATTTGTATTTATGTTCCTTTAGTTTCCTTCTTACCTTAGGGATTGCTTCCAAGTCGATTATTACCCCTTAGGCAGTTCTGCTTCTCCTGAGGATTCTCCTTCTCTTTTTTTCTGAGCCCTCCTGAACATTGACTGACTGGCTAGCTTTACATTAACACTCTACAGTGGATGCTCTTTGCTCCACTTTCTTTAATTGGTTAATTTTTTATATGGTATATTTAGCATTTTGTGACAAACATTCAAGCCAGAAGATGACAAAGCTAAGGCTTTACTGTCAGCCTTTACTCTGTTGCTTTAAAGCATATCCAATATTATGCAATCCTGATGTGTAAAACCATCCTGTCGGTTTTGTATTGGTTCTGTGAAGTGCAATGCAGGCAAAATGTTGGGGAAAGAAAAAAACTGTTCAGTGCAGATGTTATGGACCAAATGCTAAAGGACAGATCTGATGGCATGGCAGATACTACACATCAGTTTATTCCATGTATTCCACTTCCCTGAGGGAAACATTGAATTAAATGATAGTATTTGCCTGGCTATGTAAGAGCATGTACAAAATATAGTGTAGTTAAGCTTTGTTTTCAGAGTTTTTGAACCTACAGGTTCACGAAGTTTTTTCTGGAACTCAGAAATGTCAGGAAAGTCAGACATGCAATTTAGGACCACTGTCATTCTAGTCTAATTTGACAGTGGCCATAATCTGTTGCTGCAGGAAAGAATTGCTATGGCATGCTGTGATGACATATTTTCCTAACGCAAAGCTGTTAGTGGTACAGTTTATGCACAGAAGCATGGCCTAGCCACGTTCTAGGCTATTTTATTTTACCCTAATGTAACTCTGGATGATATTCTTATTCATGTGGACATCTTTGGCCTGTAGACCTTCACTGTTGTCTCTGGCAGAGTCTTACTGTGACAGTTACTGTTTAGGGTTTCTTTTTTCATTTTTTCCCCCATCTTTCCCTTAACAAAAAATATCTGTCCTAAAATGCTCCCTCCTTGCTATCCCTAGTGCCATGAGTACATAAAAGGAATAAAAATGCTGATTTACTTCTTGCAGACACTAAATCTTTCAAGCTTCTAAGCCACATCATGGGAGTGCAAACAAATATGATTCCAACTTGCACAGACATGGAGTTTGCCCAGGCTCCCGGTTGTTGTTACAGACTGAATCATGCTCCACAGCATTACGACTCTCCTGTGAACATGAGGCTTGGATGGACAAACAGTCACCAGAAATTGGTACTTGGTCTCCAAGTACCAAGTGTCTTCAGTGCGTTGGAAAATCAAATTCCAAAATCTCTAAAGCTCAGTTTTCTCAGATGATAAATGGTTTTTGGTGGTTTGTTTTGGGTTTGCTTTTTTTTTTTTTTTTTTAAGGCAAGTCACAAAACTGCTCTCTTGTTTTAACAGCTTCAGAGTTGTTGTAATTCTGGCTATCTAGTAAGACTTAAAGAGGTTTTGCAGCATATGAGATCCATTCAATGCTGGTGGTTAAATTGCAAATGTAGCTTACAAAGAGAAGCCCATTGCAGAAAATAAAGTTTGCTGCAATCCGATCATAGTTTTGAGTATAGCAAAAGAAGGATATCTGCAACAGATTTTGAAGCCCCAACAACATCAATTATAAGCACAAAAAATAAGTCAGAGTTGTACTTCAGCAGAATACAAAAAATAGCGCAAGTGTAAAAATTGCCAGAATAAGCCTTCTGCTTTGTTTTACAAGCTCATTTGAAAGATTTAAGTTGAACTTTCTTGTCTTAGAGGTTACATGGTAGGATATAAATTAAATTTTTTTCAGAGAAAAGCAGAGAACTGTATGCTTTAATTGATTTTTTTTTTTCTTGATTTAAAGTTCAAAATTCTGGCAGAAGATAAATTCACCTTCTTTCATATCATACAGCCTTTTATGGCAACTTACTATACATCCATGTTTTTTTCCTCTGTTCTTCATTTTATAATAAGAAAGAAAAACCCCTGTAGCCCAGGGGTGGACTTAGAGGCCTGTGGAGACAATGTTTTTAAACTCCTTATTTCAGTGTAATAGTATCGTGGCAAAGAGGAAAGAAATAAATACTTGCCACCCCATTGCAATCTATCATTCTTTTTTTTTATTTTAAAATCATTGTAACAACATATACATATTTGAAGCATATCATGAAAGCACGTTCTTAAGGCATTTCTGTCTGTTACAGTCTGCTCTGTCTCTATTCTCAAGCGTCTAGAAAACTGTAATAAATTATCTGTCAAGGAATCAGTATTTTATCTGCTGTCACTAAGAGATTCTGTCCTGTTTCACAGCTCACAGTAGCTGAACTTTAGCACAAGTGGAAGCAGGTTCAGAGAGCTATTCCCACTGTTACATAGATTTTAAAAAATTAACAAATCGAGTACTTATGGCTTGTGCTGTAACAACAAAAACCGCCCTTGTGGCTACTGGGGATTGCAGACATACAGTGGTGTAACCACATCCTGTCCTCCCTCTACCACAGATAGTTCTAGATTATTTTCTCTGACCATGGGTGATGGATAGTCTTCTCTTCCTCTTAAGAATCTCCCCTTATTGAACATATTCCACTGCTGAACACAACATTGGACCACCACTGTAAGAAAGAGCTGAAGTTTTTTTCCACTTGATATTTGAACCTGTACCAAGCTGTTACCAAACCTATTAAACTGAAGTAACATTAATCAATTATGTCATCCCTTTCCAATATTAATTCGTCTAAAAATGTACTCGTTCCTTGTACTTAATCTTCTTACTTTTTTTTTAATCTTTAAAAACTTCCGACTAATTTTCTATATAATATAATTTTTGAATAGAGCTCTTCTCACCTGTCTATTTTTAGGTAACAAAATGTCCATTTGCTGAATGAGTCTTTGTATCCTGGGCATATTTGTGTATCATTGTCATAGACTAACATCATAAATTTATGTGTTGAGTTTAAAAGAAAATCTTAAAAACTAGCAGTAGAAGAATAAGCTAGAGGTAGATACCATCTACAAAACTTGGTCCCAGATTTTAAGACTGCAGTCCTGAGGCTAGTACAGATAGAGGATTTTGAATTTATTGCTTACAGATAAAATAGGAATTAGTAGAAATGAGCTCCTTGTCCTTCTTTTTTAGGGTGTTAGATGTGGAAATTTAGCTCAACCAAGCTATATAGAATCATCTAGTGAGTTTTGTGGGCTTTTGAAGAAGACTATTTCTGTTCATGAGCAGAATGATGAACGTACAAATAAGTTGTTAAAATGTTTCTGTAGTTCAGAAACAGTTGACAGAAATGGGTCCATTCTTGCAGAAAAGAACTGAGTCACCTAATATTTCATATTTCAGCCAAAGGATGCACGTTCCTGTCTCTTTGGATGTACCAGGAACAATATTTTTGTTTTCTGCTCCTTACATTTCTACACAAAACTGCTATGATTAGTTCTTAAACAGGGTTTTCATATCTTTTACACCAGAGTTTGGTCCTGGTCCTAGTCCAGGTAAGTAGAGATAACAGCAGATTTGCAGGTAAATACTGATGTTCCAAGAGGCCCAGCATGAATGCAGTGAAGAAGGCATTCAAGGAAAAGGTGAAATTGGAATTATGGTATCTATACAGTCAGTTTCTATACTGCTTGTTGATCTATAGTTCAAATGAATTTTCGTGATGAAAAGCAGTTTCAGGTAGAGAATTATCAGATGGCAGCATAAACATCTACATGATGGGAAACAGAAGAAAAATACGCATCTCAGATGTGTCCCAGCCTGTTCAGAATAAAGTGAAAATGTTTAGCTACCTTGAATTTAAACTATGGAAAAAAAATGGATGCAAATGCAAATACTACCTCCAAAAACATGTAATTGAAATACTTTACCCCCAAGCGTGATTAACTAAAAATCTACTTTTTTTCCAAGTTTCTATTAATTTTCTTCTTGCAGAGGAAAACTTTAAATTGATATGGAAATATAAACTGTAGTATAGAGAATCACAATGTTACTACTATTTGAATGAACTATAGATGCTAATTTATAAATTAAAAAATAAAGAACCTATTTTGTATAAAACAGATTTCATGTCAGTTAAAAGAAGCAAGGGGTTAAAACATTACCCCAGCTAAATCTATTAAACATAAAATGGCTAGAATAGCTTTGACAAGCTCATTAAAATTAATATGAACATTTCAATGGGACAGACTGGCTGTCATAAATTATTCAGGAAAAGAAATTATGCCATTCAACAAAGCATGCATTTTTTATTAAAACACAGGCAAAATTTTAACTAGTAGCCAATTTCCATTTCACCCTGAATTGCTAGTTTTATCTTCTTGGGGTTTCATGACAAAGTCAGTTACGATAAACACACCCTGTGTTACAGCATTGTGGATCACTTAACTTTATTACATCGTGTAGCCATGGTTACCAGTCGCTGAAAAAGAAAAGAGGCAAAGGCTTGACAGCAGTTTATTGTCAGCCAGAAAACCATAAATCAGATTAATTTTATACCTTTTTAGATGTGAGCTGAGGCTATTAGTTGCTTGTCAGGCTTAGGTGTGCGTATGTGTGTACACAGTGTGTAACGTGACAAGGAGGGGCAGGAGCCCGCTTGCGAGATGTGGTCGATCGAGCAACTGGTATAAAGGATATGCTGGTAATTCCTGCCCAGTCTGTATTTCTCTGCATAACCTAGGAACGCAAAAATGGACGGAGAATTCCTCTCCTTGTGACTTCAGCTCGCCACTGCTGAAGACTGCTGTTATAAAATCTTTCATGAGCTTTAAAACCTGAAGTTTAAAATCCTTTAGGTATTTTCTCCTATTAGTCCTGCTGGGAAGGTTGTGATGGTTAGAAAAGTACTTCTAATTCCCAATCTATGTTTACATTTATGCTCAGGAGCCAGTACTGTGTTTATCTAACTGAAAATAATTTTTTAAATTTTCCTTTTTTCTGGCTAGACAAGCTTTTTTTAGTTTCTTTTCAAGATCCCTTCTCTTTTTCCATGACCTTTTAACTATTCCTTCTCTGCAGAAGGGCTCAGCAAAGAGATGTGGCCCTTTAGTTCATTCTTTTTGAACATGAGCAGAACTATGCACCATCCAGCAGAGGAGGTCTCCTCAACCTTTTCTAGACTGGCATTGACAGTTTAATGCCCCTCTTGGAAATGTTTTTCTCAGTATATACTGGGATTGCATTTACATTTGGTATGGCAATGATGAGAAAAATGTGAAGCTCTTGATTAAAACTCGCAGTACTTATACAGTATGTAATGAATGAAACAAAAAGACTCCCAAGCAAAGCCTAAGGGCAGAATAAATTGATCAGAAATGGTTCAGTAAATCCACAGTAGCTTTGCTGACTTTGCATGCTGAGCCAATGTAGTTTTCCCTTGTGTCCCTCCTTGTTTTGTTCTAAACCATTCCGCTCTATGCACAGCTCTTGGTAGCATTCGTTTCTGGAAGATTTCAGGCAATGTCCACATAGTTTAAAAAAAATAGCGGATGGCTTTCACTGTTTTACTTGCAGACTGACAAAAATCTAAGACTTATAGGAGTTTGTGTGGAGAGAGAGGGATGAGCTAAAGTATTCTTGAAACCATTTGGATTTAGTTTTAAAAGTACCTTAAATCTGTTATTGTATCAGCTTGACTTAATGTTTGACAGACGTTTTCAGAAAAACTTCCAGATTTTTTGTAGCATCTTTTTTTTTTTCTCTGGGGAATGACATTTCATCAAAACTCCGTGAGAAAAAAAAACGGAGAACATAAATTAGCTACCTCCATTAGTAATTATTCATTTACCCCCAAAAGTCTTCTAGTTTTTAAAAATATTTGGAGGTATGTGAAACAGTAAACTCATCTGATACTGTTATGAATTTCTTCAGTACAGAATCATTTCTTCTTTCTAGAAATAAAATACTCCAAAATATTTTTACATGTTTGATTCTATACCACTTCAACCTCTTTTTATTCCTTTCTTTAATTCCTCAGGCATGGATATGGCTCTTAAGAAAGTATTACTGTTAATACTTAGGAAGAAAGCATTCCTATTTCTGATTGCGTAATATCTGCTTCTTAAATGATTTGCGTCCCTTCACCACAAAAAAGCTCTAAAAAGGGGTAACTCATTACCAGAGAAATGAATAATGCACAGTCTTTCAGAAATTTCTCTTCCATTATCTTACTGAAGTGACTTTTTATATAGTGATGTCAGGTTTGAAAATACTAGAAATGTCTTTGTAGAAGCTCTTCTGCGACATCTGCTGGTTAAATTGGCAATTGCCGCATAAAACTGGCAGGTAGTAGTAATAATCCCGGCTGGAATCCTCTCAGTTCTATTAAACTCTTTCAGCTTCTGATGTGTAATTAGTCTGCTCTGGCCATAATATGACCAAAATTAAAATGGTTGATAACATTTCTGGAAGCCATACAATCAAAATTTGACTTCTAAATAGAATGCAATTATGATAAAGGTTATGTATGGATTTTAAAGTATTTCAGCAAGTTGAAGAGCCACCATTTTTTCATTTGAGAAGCTACCGCACAAAAGGTCTTAAAGGAAACAATGATGTGGTAGGTGCTGAATGGACAAAAAAAGGTCAGTGAGATCTCTGGCTTGTAAGACCCCATGAATTTGGGAAATCTTTTGTCAAGGGGATATACCCACTGTGAAATAAAGAACTTTATATATATAGTGAGGAGTTCAAAAGCATATGAATTTTTTTTGAAAGACTAAGAGTAGGGTTACAATAGCAATGACAAAGGGTTGTCTTTCACTTAGACTATAGATAAAGACAATGGCTTACACTTGCATATTGTATAATAGAATAATTTTTCTTATATTTATGATACATTCATTGTTCAGGGAGAACAATGTTCTATTCTTGCAAGCTTTACTATGATTTATTACAATATTACAGTAGATTACTCATTCATAACAAGCCTTGTGTTAACCTCTAGTGATATATGAGAAAATTGTTTTCATATCTGTATTTCAGTCTGTATTAACAATGGGACCTCTTCAAATTGCCAGTTTATAAATGACTTTTTATTAAAATAAGACATTAATAAAGCAACAGAAGTACTAAGGTAATGTTTTTTCTGTTTATCAGAATCTTGTAATAGTGCAAGGTGCTGCAAAAACTGAGTTGCGTATTTGGGAGGGGGGTGTTTGGGATTTTTTTTTTCTCTGTAGATTATATTGTGATGACTTTGAAGGAGTCTCGGCACAGGCTAATAGCTGGTATTCAGTATTCAGACATAAGTTCAAGCTCGTCTACTGCTTAGAACCAGAGGAATTGCAGATAATGCATTTCTTTGGTTGACGACTTTTCTGAGATGCATCAGAGATGCTCAAGGACTTTCTCTTGTGTCTTAGATTAAAGTTTATATGGAAATAAAGGAGTGCTTTCAACTGGGCTATTTTAGGCCATGTTCCTGAGTGCCCCTGCCCTTTCAGGGGTTTAGCTCACTGCACTTAAGACAAGGTCACTGAAATGAGTTGTTGAGAAGAGCTGGAAGGAGCCTCTACTGAGGCTCCCCCGCCAAACAGCTCTGAATGTGAGCTCCCTCCTGCTTCTCTTGGGAGCAGCTTTTAAGTTGAGACTTTTGTGCTTGAAGCTGACTTTGCTACAGATATTTATTTCTATGAAAATAGTACTTCTCCCAGGACTATTGAAAAGATAAAAATAACTCATTTTCGCAAGGGTCTTGGATGGGATATTGATTAAATGCTGTCTTAATTTTTTTTAATTAAACCCATCTGTTGTATTCAACAGCTTACTGATCCTGCTTATTGAGTCCTGTTTCACTAAGTAAAGAGAATTTGTATTTTAAATGTTAAATATGCAAAGTCTCTTTATACCTTTGCACTTCATCACTCTCAGACACAGTTGGCAACCCGTCCTGTAACAATGCAGCAAAAGGAATATATGTGTTCCTTCTTTTCTTTTCTGCTTGTTCAGTATTTGAATATTTAGCTTCTGTATTCAGTTAGCTAAGTTGCAGTTATCTAAGAGGTTTCTTTATGAGCAACTGGCTTCCTATCTTAGCTCCTTTCCTGTTCAGTTGCTTTCACCATTTAGCAGAAATATGCATCACCTTTTATTTAGGGATAGAAAACACACCCATTCTAAGCAATAAAGCTCAGATTTTGCTCTCAGCCCTGAGTATTTTTTTACAGCCAATAAAACCACATAGCACAGAGCAGATTTGTCCCATATAGATCGCATTCTTTCCTATAGTTTGATTTCAGTTCAGTGAGTCTAAATCTCACTTGAGGGAATCCTTTCATTTAGGAGACAAGATTTGACTGAATGAAATGCAAATGACAGCTTTGATGCTAGGTAAGAAATTGGATTTTCCACAGCAATGGTCTAGTCATATCAGCCTGTGACTGGCATTTGCTGTTTGGAAAGAAGCAGAATAGTCAGATATTCATCCTTCCATAAGGATTGAATGCTGTCTTAATTGATGTTCCACTGCTCCTCCCTTTTTGACAAGGTCTCTTTGGATTCTTCTACAGCTTGATTTTAATTTACTTTAGCCAGAAAGAGCTACATTTTGCAGTCTAATTGCTGCTGCTGTCGTTGTTCTGTTGCACAGAAGGCCATGTTTTGGTCTGAAACCTGTTTTGTTTGGAGGTTTTGTTTACAGCCTATGAACTTTAGAGGGGGAAGAATCTCTCCTCTGGGAAAAAAAATTGGAATAAAAAAAATGTATCTGTATGTAAACCTGTTGGTTGAGACCTAACATGGAGGGAAACCCACTGTATTCCCTCCTCCTGCCAGGAGTCCCTGGGGTCAGGGAGACCTAGAGAAGGAGGGTGCTTCTTGGATGCCTTGTAGAGCAAAAGAAAGGAAGTGGGCAGGCATAAGCATGTTTGCTTTGCATGACTTGTTTATACAATTTGTTGCTAAAAGGTGCATTTTAAATATGCTTTTCTGTTAAAATGCTTTTGTGAGTTGAGTAAGAGGGTGCTCAGTGTTACCCATGCTCTTCAAGAAGCTGAAATAATAAAAAAGTTGGAAGAAAAGCTATGAAAGTTACCAAGAACAGCTAACAGGGAAAGCCCCAGCACAAGGCAGAACTGGTGGCAGAGATGAGGAGGGAGAGGACCAGAGGAAAAGCACATCACCAGTCAGCTCAGCTTTGCTCGGCCACAGCAAGACCAGTGACTAGTTTTAGACTGGAGTGTTACTGCAAGATGAGAAAAATAACTGGTTAGCTCCTTAGAGAAGAAGAATATGAATTGTTTTATTAAAAAATGTTAATTTTTTCATCTACCTGATTGGGCTTTTCCCACTCTTTAGTAAAAAATATGGTTTGTTTAGTCACTTGATTAGTGTTTACCACTAATAAAAACAAGCTTTTAACATGGGCAAATTTAATATTATTTTACCATTCAGTTAATGTAAAAAATAATCCCAAATTCCTAGGAAGAGGAGGCCGAATGCGGTTGTTCCCATTGTATAGATGCTACTGAAATGCCCACAAGTCTTTCTGCTTTGCACTAATGATATGATACTGTACAATGGAATATCCAGGTCTTTATAGATAGCTTTTAATTTTTAGCAGTGTTGTATTCAGATATTTTTCAGCACGTGAAGTACAGGCAATACGTTTTTCTTAGACGCAGGAGCCACCTTGTGGCAGAATGTTGGTAGTTGTATTAAAATACTAATTTAGATGGGAAAAGTCCAATTTCTTGCAATATTTCCCAGTATTATTTGTAGTACCATCATACATTGAAGTATGGTCATAATATATATACATTCCGACAGTATCTGCTGAGTCTGCAGCAGAATATTCATTCCTAAAGAGGAGGCACCGAAGATAGAAGATCTGATGACAGAACGTGTTAGGGCACTGAGAAAAGTGTGATAATGTGTTCCACTAATAAAAAGCCAGTTTACATTTTAAAAAAATCTTTATTTATAGAAAAAAAAAAAGGAAAGGATGGTTATGTCACAGTGACCCTCAGATATTCTGTCTTGCAATTAAAAACTAATAATCCTACAGGATGATACATTACTGAATACATGAATGAAACTAATTCATACTATTCCTATTTATCTTTTCTTTTGCAATGCAATTTTCTCATTTATAATAGTGATTTGGAAAGGTTGCAAATATATGACTTCTGAAAATAAAATACGCAGACTGGCAATGTGCATCACAATTAAGATTTCTCAGCAAGACATACAGAGATTCTAAATAGTTTAAATATAATTAAAGTTTAGTTTAATAACTTTTAGATTTACATTAATATTTAAAGTTTATATTATATTAATAAAGTGGTGCTGGTGGTGATGGGTTTGAAAGAGGAAAATAATTGGCGCATTGAGTCTGGAAGAATAACAGTAACTAAAAAATAATTATGCACAAGTGGACTTGAAGGAAGAGCTGCACCTATTGCACCTTGCTAGAGCAGCAGGGAAACCACACATGTGACAACCCGTGTAGTCACAAATTGATATTTATATGTGTAAATACCAAGCAGACAGCTTTCTCCCAGAATTGTGTCATTCACTGGCACTTGCCAGCTATGCTGAGCCTTTAAGAGAAATGTCAAAGTTCAGCTTTTAAAGAAATCTGTGGTGTGTTGTATGAGGTGGATTGCAATATAGCAGCAACTGACAGAAGACTGTCAATTGGAATATTATTTCAGTAGAAACACAGCTATAAAAGTCTAGCCCTGTTGTTGCTTTGACTTTTAAAAAATAGCTTAGTCTTACTTGGCATTCTGGAAAGAAATGAGGTTTTAGAGATTAAAATACATGGCTAAGGAGTGGCACAGTAACCCAGGTTACTATCTGTACCTTCAGTACAAGAACCCAGGATAATGAATGAAATTTCAAAGCACTACATTTTAAAATTTATATGAAGAAATACTCCTTTTTCCAAATTTGATGGTAAACTCAAAAAATTCCATCACCATGATAGATAAAAGTGAGGCAACAAATCTGGCAAATTCTGGAAACAGATTAGATATTCACTTGTGGTAGCACTGAAATGTGCTATGACATTCACAGGGATAAAAAATATTCACTGAGAATATAAAAGTCAGGATTAATTACAAACAAACTTGAAAGTAAGAAGAACTTTCCTCTGTCTGTGCATTATAATGATCTATTATGTTTTCCTCTGAAGAACCTGGTAGCTATTATTACTGGATGTAGAGTACTACATATATCATGGAATGATTCATAAGATTTTGATAGTGAATAATTCCTAGTGTTTAAAGTATGTAGAAATAGGATTCTATGTCAATTTAGTATGGCATGTGCAAACGATTAAAGTCCTTAGAAACCTATGCAGGCTAGTCTATGATCCTTCATACTTATATTTTCAATATCTCACTTTCCCACAGGAGAAATGTTCACTTTTAGCAAGCAAGGACATTGCTATTATACTTCGCTTTAGTAAAGAGGTTGCAAAGTAACAAATAACTAAGCAGTCTGATCCCTGGCCGGTATCCCTGTCACTTGTTCATCCAAAGATATCACAGAAATATTCACATCTTTCAAAAAGAAGGAAGAGAAACGGGGCTGTTAGTTGCCAGTGATGCTGTCAAGTGAACACTTTATTCTGCCACTTAAAACGAAGTTCTTCTGAAAGATCACTTCTGCCACTCTTCCGCAAATAGCGAGACAGGAGCTGCTGTTTATCAGCTGACCTTGGAAGTGTCTTTTTCCAGCAGCAAAGCAGCTCATAGATCTGGTGTGTTAAATTATCAGGGCACTTCAGCCTAACAAGCTGAAGTATACTCCGCCGAACAGGTAAGCATAAAGCAAGCAATGATGTATTATCTTCTGCAAGCTCTTCTGCAAGCCAATACAGCAAGTTGTCCCATAGGGCCTCTGAAGGGCAAAAATTAGTAAATTGAGACCATTATTCTTCTGCTATGTATATCTTCCTTTCATTTGAAAAGCTTTCTGAAGCTTCTGAAGTGGGTGAACTCACCAACTAAATATGGTTTGGGTTTTACTTTAATGAAAACATCGTCACTTCTTATTTCTGATGTAATTTTTGGTACCTGCACTGAGACATGAAGTGGATTTAGTCAAGAGGAGATTCAGCAATGATCTATATCTTTTGGAACTGCATGGGGAAAGATAGCAATAAAAGGAAAGGGTTTGGGCATTTCCTATGACCAATACATTACTTGTACTGGAGCTTTCCAGTACAGACTGAATCTCCTTATACAGAAAATTATATGCTGCTCAAGCATCCCACCACAACATTATCTTACAAGAGCTTTCTCATTTCTTGGTAAACAGATCACTTTTTTTCTTTTAATATCTTTTAACACATTAACTACTTTGGTTCATGTATATGGCATTTTAAAATACCAGTTACAGCTGAAACAAACCTTGGCATTTAAAAAAAGTAAATAGCAAACATAACTATTATTTATACTGACATAAATATATTATGTATGTGTTCTTACCTGATGAATCAGAAGAAATTCTTTTTGTGCTTAGTGGACGGTTGATCAGCTTTTCATGCTATCAAAGAAAATGTGTTACAGAAAGAGAAATGACTAAATGAGTAAGGGGTGAGGCATAGGATATGGGGTGGGTTGCAGTAAACCAGCATTTAAGATGGGTCCTGCCTACATAGGGAATTAGTGTTATTATAAAAACCAGTTAACACCATCAGCAGGTAAAAATCAGCATACAGCTATTAAAATAATAAAACTAATTTTGTTTGCATCAGATGGATGTTTTCTTAAAGTTTATAATTTATGCAATTTTATAAATGTTTGATCAGTAGCATTATGTCATGGCTGGTGTATAGAAACTGGGTGTGTAGAAAATCTGTATGGAACCTTCGTACATGAAATGGATTCTAATTTCGAATACTGCATTAACTGCCTTGCTGTCACAGTGTTCTTATTACAACTGTGTGCACACCATACTGTTTCAAGGAAAATAACAGTTTCTAGGTATGCAGTAGCTATTGCAAGGTCTAGAAATAATACTATATTTGTAGCTATAGTTATTAATTTACATCGTTCAACTTTTAATTATAAATCGCTAGTAATCATCAGAATTTCCATTAGAAAGTACAAAGTTCTTCCTCTTTCTGCCTTTGAACACTGGAGAGAAACTAAAAAATACTTTGTCCATTTTTCCTGTGACTGAGAAAGAACAACAGGGCTTTACTGTTGTTTCCTGCTCCATATAGAACAAGAAATTACTTACGTAAGCACTGAGCACAAGAAAAGATTAATTTGTATCAAGTGAAGTTCAGCTCCTCTTGTTAAAAGCTGTAATTGTTCTCTTTTAGTGCCCATTTTACTTTTGTCACACATATTCGGTTGTATTACCTGGCTGTTTATGCACAGCTTCCCCTGTGAGACTTGCTCCAGGTTTATTCACGGAGCTGCTTTTTTCCATTTGTGAATTAAGAGCATGAAACTCTGACTGGATGAAGTACTTTCCTTTTCCTGCTGCTGGGCATACTGAGCCTTGCTAAGCTTATCTTAAATACTTTTGTAATACAGACTTCATATATTGTTCAACATTTGGACTTTTTCATATGTACTGAGCTACACATCCAAAAGGTCACTATAATAATAACTGCTACCTATCCACCTGTGAATCAAACCACTTTCCATCAGGCCTGTTCTCAGGCATCTGGGTAGGGGGTTTCAGTGTGCATGGGATGCACACAGCATGCACTGCCTGGCAGTGCGAAACCATCCTGCACTGTGCTCATCTTGAGATGTGAATCTGCCTTGGCTTGCATGCTTCTACAGCAATTCTGCCCCGGGACGTGCCCTAGTGTGAAGACAGCACACCATGGCTAAAAAAAGCCCTCAAACCAAAGGGAATATAAAGGTCTTCCAGAAGGGGGCATTGTTTTTCTTCCATGACTCAGCTTTCTTTGGCTTGGTTTAATTATGTGTTTATATTTAAACTTATTTTCATTCATTATTGAGAATTTAGCACCTCAAAGGTCTGTATGAGAGTTTCAAAGTTATTGTAGATGAACTCAATTACCCATGCATTGACTTTAATCTGAACCACTTTATGCTACTTAATGTTAAAATAGTAGTAAAAAATGATAAGAATTGAAAATGAGTATTGCCTAGAAACAGTGTAATAATATACAATGCATTAGATCCAAAGCATTAAATCTGCCTTTAAAGATTAAATATCTGTGGTGAAGCACTGAATTCACCCATGGTTCAGCTGCACTGGCCTGTGGCCCCACTGTTCTGGTTGACAGCGTAAGTAAAATACTCTTAGCAGTCAAAGCAGTTTTCTAGTCTGGAAGGCCCTCCAATTAGCTAAGCAACTGCCTTTCTGAAGCAGAGGATCACATGCTATTTTGCTGTCAGACAGTCATTAGGCATAAAACTTCAGCAGAATAGTAATTTGATAATGCTTGTGTGTATTACAACAATGTCTTTTTGCAAAGCACTCTGATTTCAGCCAGCAATACTGAAGTGCTCTGTCAAATTGACCTCTCAAACATGACCAGACTCTACTAGCATATCAAACAGGACAGACAGAAAAGGAGAAATTAACCTTTTAAACTCTTTGGCCTGGTTTCACATAAACACAGCCGCTTTGAAATCAGTCGAAGTATTACAGATATGCACACACATACTTGACATCAGAACCTAATCCACTGAATTTAATTTATGTTGAAAATAACAGGTTTGACCAACCGGTGTTTTCTAATGCTGAGGAAATGAAAGCTCCAGAATAGGAACTGTTAGTGAAGATCAGCTTACTTCTGTACGAGTGTAGCATGTCTAAACTAAAAACTGATGTGAATGGTTGCATACCAAGTAAACAACCACTGCTTTGACAACTGTCAGAAATACCTAAGACAGTGGATAATGTGGGCACTATGTATAAAAATGCTTCTGATCTTTATAGTTACTCTCTTCTCTCCACAATTTGGGAGAAATTTAGGTGGGAATTTTACAGAAATGAGTGAAAATGGTCAGAATGTTTGCCTTAAAAAGGTTTCATCTGTCTTTGTCACAATCAAAATCAGGTGTTGTGGACGGTACTAACTTTATCATCTGGGGAAAAAAAAAAAAAAAAAGCCAAAACCTCTTTCATTTTTTTGAGAAAATTTCTATTGTTACTATCAACACTGAGTATTTGTGATCTCATGTGTACTAAAACTAATCCATTAACATGTTTAAACTAAAGACACTTATTAACTCAAAAAGTAGTAGAAATGTAAACAGTCTTTGCTGTTCTTACCGTGCATTTACTGCTGTTTCAGGGATTTCATTCCCAAACCATGAAAGGCACCCCCAGCATACTGGCAGCAAATGAGAAGTCTGTCAACGGTCCTACAACCTAGAGTCCACTAATTCACAATTCAGACGTGAGAGCTTTACTGTGACAACCGGAATTCCGTGAGCAGCTGTGTTAGTGTGAGCAACACTGTAAACAGCACAGCATTAGCAATAGGCCAGATATGAACACTGAGCGGTATATTTTAATATGCTTGTGAGATTTGTAGCAGCTTAACTGCTGTACTCTAGTAGTATATATGCCATAGAAACCAGCATCATTGAAGGATCACTGCTTCAGTGTATGTCCACGTGCACGAATGTGGTCAGGTAGTTCTAGGTGCTTTGGCAACATATATTAATAGTGTCAGCATAGGACTAGTTATGGACAGTGCCAGTTTTGGTTCATATTATATGAACATTAACACAAGACTTACACTTTAATGAAGTGGTAAATAGCAGTTGCATTTGACAGATGGTTGCTGTAGTTGTTTGTATAATTAGTGCATTAAATTTCCCCATAACTGTGTTTTCTCATCCAATTTTAACTATTTCCTTCTGTTTCTTTTATTCATTAGAAAGCCCGCATAGATGTGAAGATACATCTGATTAAAATTTGTTGATCAGATCATGGGTAGTAAAAACACGATGAAGTTCTTATGTTAATTTTTACTGTCAGTGCTTTCATCACTGTTAATAATTTTAGAACACTTAATAAGATATGGTAAGTAATTAGAATTTCCTTTTCATTGCTCTGGCATTTCATTGCATCTGGATCATTATGTGTAATATATGATTCTGTCTCTCTTCCAGTCAATTCCTTTTCTAGCTCAAACACATTTTTAACAGCTGCAAATGTCCTGTGAAAATGAGTTCACCTTTTGATTATTTTTGTATGTAAAAAGTACATTTTTATATTACTGGTTACAGCTACGACTTACCAATATCATTGTTCTTATATCCTGTGAAAGGGGATATAATAATTCCTTTTTCAGTTCCTCCATAATATTCATAAGTGTACATAATATTTCAACTTCTATCAAAACTGCCTGAAGTGTTGTCATCAATGTGTTGTCTCTACCTGGAACAATTCCATGGTTCTGATCACCTTCTTTCTGCCCTTTTCTTCCAAATCCTCTTCCTGAGCTCTAAGACCAGGACTGCAGAGTATAGTCATGATGTGGATGCCTCATAGATATATGGCATAATCTTGTTTTCATTTTTGTTCTCTAATAATTTGGAACATTCCGGTTGCCTTTTTATTTGCTGCTGAATGCCCTGAAAGTTTTCAGAGAGCAAAATGACCAAAGATTTCTTTTTTGAGTGGTAATAGGTAATTTGGAGTTCACCAGTATAAAATCAGATGTGTACTGCCACCCCAACAAACATTTATTGGCTCTAAATTATCTAGTTTATTTTCTAGTTGCTCAGTATCAGTGATTCTTCACAGACAGCTTTAGTACTATGAATATTTTGTACTGTCATCAGACTTTGCTTAATTATTCAAGTTTCTGATGTATATGTTAGCATGGATCTGTGTGGGACTTTACAAGTAATCATCTTCCATTGAGAAAACCAACTGCTTTTTCGTACTCTTTTCCTCCTATCTTTCAGCCAGAAAACAAGCCAAAAGAGAATATTTTTTGTTCTTAAAATTTCTGTGAGTTTGTTCAGTATGGAATTCAAGATTTACTTGGCTGGAAGATGGCATGAAGAGCAAAAGAGTGCACAACATTAAACTTTGTTTTAAAGAATGTTACATACCACTAGATAATGGCGTAGGTGAAATTCCATTTGCCATGTGTATTTATATACCAATAGTAAGTTAAGTTGTATTTAATTTATTAATTATTCACTAAAGTCAAATAATCAGCTTCACTGATGTTTTATAATTCTTAAAAAAAATGATAACTGAACTAGCTAAATTATTAAGGAATATTTCTTCTCTTAAAAAAACTGACTTTAAGCATTATCAGTTTTAAATTATTACACCAGATGGATGGAAGATAGATCAAAAAGTGGGAGGGTTCATCTACTATAGCAAAGTATAACAATTTGTGTACTAAGATGTTATTTTGATGCTATTCTTCATTTTAGAGAGAGATATTTCATCCTCTGTAAGACAGAAAATACAAATCACGTAGTGAAAAAGTTATCAATATGCAAATATTTTCAAGCATTTTGACAGGTTTTTGGCTTAATATTTGCATTTAATGAAGATTCTGACTCCTTTGATATACACTTCTTAAAATATATTTACCAGAAGCAAAAGAAAAATTATTTGCAAGATGCTGCAACACTGATTTTCTGAAGTGATATAACTCTCTCTCTCTAAGCAGACTTTTTGTGCATCATACATGGGTCCTCTGTTCTTAAACTGATTCAGTTGCAAGCAAAGGTGTTACTCAAAAAATAGATGTAAAGAAAATATTCCCAAAGGCTATCACCATTCCTGATATTTGACTTAATTTCTAATTTCTAATTTACCAGCAATGATCACGTTACACAGTTCCTCCATTTATTTCCATTTAAATGAGTATGCTGCCTGGGTGCTGCTGTGTACCCACATACATTGTATACTATCACACTCTTACACAGACTGACCAGACTTCAAGATCTCAGCCACACTGGAAAAGAGGAAACATGGCCTTAAATTTAGTAGGATAAAAGGGGTAGTCAGAAACATTTGTTTTGAAAAGTCCGAATAGAACATTTAAGGACTAATATGCATAGCAGTAGACCATATATGCAACCCCAAATCTAAGACACTTGATAGTTACCTTAGTGGTTTAATACAAACGCAGTTCAATCCTTTAAATCTTATTCTTATTATGCAGTAAGATTAAATAAAATAGAACAACAGGATGGAAGCTAGGCAGATGGATGGAAGAAAATTAGGATTTGTCAGAGATTTTTTTTTAGTATTTTATTTTTTTAATCATCTCATGGGACCTCAAGAGTTTGTATTTCCCTCTCTGTCAATACTGCACATGGAGTCCTAGCCCTGTAGAAAAGCAAAGTGCTTGAAAACATGTGATTCTCAAAAGAAAACTGACATGTCATATGGATTTTGTCACTAAAAGAGATCTCCTTTTAAAATCTTCTGCAGTTGTTCTTAATTTTTACTTGGGAGAATGGAGATGAGAGAGAAATCAAGAAGTATGCTTATGAAAAAAAAGATATATTTGCAGGTGATAGCTTAAGGAAAAGTGAAGTCAATTACATTCAAAAAGAGAGAGGTGCCACTACTTGTCACCAGAGATTTAGACCAAGTGTTACTGTATGTATTTTGACATTAAAATGCGTGCAAATTGGATAGCAGTAGTCTAGCAGCAGCATTTTGTACAATATAGGGTGCTGATACCTAGGCTCTTTGAAAAGATTACTATAAGATTTCATTGCAGGAATATTAAAGATTAATTTATGTAGCAATAGCTTTCATGAGAGATGGAGATAATTACCCACATGGCTGTATTGCAGAGGTGTATCAGGCATAATAGGGGAATCAGGTGATAGGAGTAAGATAGGTTACATGAACCATTTAATGCTCCTTCAATTTGAAATTCTGCACTCCCAAGGCAGGGATATAAGAAGTATATAACTGAAACTTAAGTAGTAATTTCTCAGGGCCATATCATTTGGGGAGAGCAAATGGGTGAAAAACTTCTGCTAAACATTTTTTTCAGTGCTCATGCTTGGATCAGCATCCCTCCCACCGGCTAAGCGAAATTCTGAGGGTGTTTGTACATGGCTGATGGATTAGAACTACTCCATCAATGACTCCTGTGTGAGTCTGTAAAGCAAAAATCATACCAAGATCCTTTTGCCTAATAAATATGTGGCAAGGGAAAAGTGGAAAGATCTCTTAACATTATCAAATGAGAAACCCACCTTTGGTAACGTTAGTGCTAATTTACACAGAGGAGACTGGTGTTGATAGTCACCATATGGCACTGGTTGTTCCCATTTCTTGGTTATCATCTCTCTGGTAATTTTATAAAACACTGCTGTTCCTTTGTAATGAGGTGAACTCTGGTTACCAAATTCATCCACTTCTTTAATTTGGAGCTCCAGCCTGGGTTTTCTTTGTGAATGAAAAATCAGCCTGTAGACTTTTCCAGACTCTTTTCCATTCTCTGCAGTCCATATAAGAAAAAAAACAAAACCCACATAAACCAAAAAACAAAGAAACAAACAAAAATCCCCAATATTTAGATGTGTGGCATCTAAAATATTTCGTTGGGGTGAGTCACGTAGAGCTAGTCACACAACATTTTGTTGTTCTTTATCATTATTACTACTTTATGTTGAACATCTAAGGTTCAAACATTCCTGCCAGCCTGCTTCAGTAGTGGAAATGTCTTCATAGTTAGCTATCTTAGCCCTTGAACTATTGGCATAAGGGATAAGTGGTTAAGGTTGTGCTACATGTTGAAAAGTAAAGAATGCAGAGAGATAAAGTACATAACACAGAGAGAAATAAAAATAAAATGGTGTTAGAAGTGGAATTAGATGTATAAGATTTCTGGCTATTAGAAAGTATAGAAGAAATTAGAAATTATAGAAGAAATTTGAAGCTTTCTGGTTATTCAGGATGGATATCTGTCTGTCTGTAACAACAAAATTAATGGAGGCAGAGAGTAGGTGCATTTTTAGGAGTTGTAATTCCATTTTAATTGATATATCTATAACATTATCCTTTGCATATATGAGCAGGCATTCCTTGGGGTCTGGACACTTCTCTGTTTGAAGAATAAGCCTTTCTTTAGGGTAAAGGGAGTTTTCAGTGGGAGAGTTTATGTACAAAATGTTCAGAGGGCCATATATATATTTATATGTTCTTTCCAAATATGACAGAAGAAACTGTACATAATTTTGGATGAAAATTTTTCTGAGGCTCCTTATCTCTTTTCCCTTTAAGCAAATCTCTGAATGGTGGCAGCCACTGCATGGTGTTTTCAAGGCTGCTAATGGAAATGGCAAAACAGCTCTCTCTCATCACCTCAATTCATAGTGCAACACACAAAAACCAACATTTTGCCCTGGATTTCAGTGTTTAACCTTGCTCACTTTAAGTGAATTTACACAGATAAAATAGCAGGCTGTTTCTTTTTGTTTCAAATCTCTTTAATTCCTATTAAATGTTCTTTAGATTTAGGGGATTGAGTGTGCCCTCAGTAAATTTGCAGACGACACCAAACTGGGTGGGAGTGTTGATCTGCTTGAGGGGAGGAGGGCTCTGCAGAGAGACCTGGACAGGCTGGATCGATGGGCCGAGGACAACTGTATGAGGTTCAATAAGGCCAAGTGCCGGGTCCTGCACTTTGGTCACAACAACCCCATGCAGCGCTACAGGCTTGGGGAAGAGTGGCTGGAAAGCTGCCTGGTGGAAAAAGACCTGGGGGTACTGGTTGACAGCCGGCTGAATATGAGCCAGCAGTGTGCCCAGGTGGCC
>NW_009260060.1:223072-239590 GCF_000687185.1 Egretta garzetta
CTGGAGAAGAGGAGGCTGAGGGGAGACCTGATCGCCCTCTACAACTACCTGACAGGAGGCTGTAGTGAGGTGGGGGTCGGTCTCTTCTCCCTGGGAACAGATGATAGGACGAGGGGGAATGGTTTGAAGCTGGGCCAGGGCAGGTTTAGGCTAGACATTAGGAAAAACTTCTTCCCCGAAAGGGTTGTCAGGCTCTGGAATGGGCTGCCCAGGGAGGTGGCCAAGTCCTCATCCCTGGAGGTATTTAAAAGAAGGATAGCTGAGGTGCTTAGGGACATGGTTTAGTGGTGGGATGGCAGGGTTAGGTTAAAGGTTGGACTCGATGATCTCAAAGGTCTTTTCCAACCAAAGTGGTTCTATGATTCTATTCTAGATTTAAAAGCTGTTGATGGAATCCTGCACTTTTGAAATAAAAGATAGAATACCAGATGTTTCCAAGGGACAAGGTTTCACAGAATTACAGAGGTTGTAAGAGATCTCTGAAGATCATCTTCTCCACCCCCACCCCTCCCCCGCTCGATCACCTCGAGCAGGTTGCTCAGGATCTTGTTCAAGAAGTACATTTTATTTTTCAGTTGGAGCAATTTCCCACGTAGTTCCATGCGCCTATCATTTACAAGAAATAAACCACTGAAATAACTAACCACAGTCTACTAATGTTCACATACAGTATTTCTGAATAGATGAAGTCATTGATAATATTCATCCAGATGCATGAATTAATTACCTTACCTGAAGCAAAAATATTGCCTCTAAATCTGAAATGAATCTGCTCTCCTTCTCTTAATGGGAACTGCTGTGTAGGTTCTGGGGGGCCAAAGTAGCCCTCCTCATGGAGATTTTGAAGTTCATAGGTCAATTCTTTGGATGCAGATAGCAAAACTACTATCTTATATGGGTTCTCTCTTTTCCGATACAGTATCACATTAGCCATTGTGCTACAAACAGCTTCTTCCAAAGCCTGAGCAAAGAGGAGAAGATACGTGTTTTCCAAGAGGAACGATAAGCGAATCACCACAAAGCTGTAGTAAAAAAAAGGCAAGAAGATAAAAAGCTCTATCTTAAATCATTTTACCAGCTGTTAACAACTTATTGTGCAAAATAATACAGGACTCAGTCTCCAATGGACATTTTGCTACCTCTTTTTCATTCTTGTTTCCAAAACATGAAAGGGTGGAAATTTGCCTGCTTCTGTAGTGTAGAGTATATTGACTCTGTATCTATGAATTCAAACACATATGAATTTTAGATGAAAGTAAGAAAATATTTCCTAATAAGAAATTCCCCAAAATATTATGGTTTTGTATTTAGAGAGCTAAATAACATTTTCAAACTAATATTAGTATCTGCATTTCCTGTTTCAAGTTTTGAGTGTATTATGTTGTGTACAGTCTATAGATGAAAAATATTTTTAAAAAATTATATTTTCTGTAATTATGAGTAACAAATCTAAATGACCTTATACTGGAAAGTGGTAGAAAGAGATGCTGGCAAATTAATAATTAGTAGTGGGTAATTTCTTAACTTTAATAAATTCCATTGATCCATATACTTGGAAGTAAATATTTTAGTAAATAAAATGTTATTAAATTACTCATACATTACCTTTCTAAATGCTCATTTAGTTCAAACAATACGAGCCCATTCCGTGCATTCTGGATAATAACATCATCAAACACCTTCCACCCCTCTTCTTTGTTTCTGAGACCTAATAATTTCAAAGTATCACTGAGATTCTCCCCATTTTTTCTCACAGAAGCACTCACAGCCCTGGAAAGCCAAGGAATTATAGGAAAAAATACAATGAAAAAAAGATCCTGCAGAAAGAGTAAGCTTGTATTTGTAGCTCTGCTTTCCCTTCTACTTTCCTTGATGACTACATGTGTTTTTCCCACCTTGCTGAAAATCTGCGTATGGAACTGTACTCCAGAGTATATAAGTGATGTAATTGGTAGGAGATTTTTTGTATTATTATTTTCAATTCTCTATAAAGAGGAAAAAAAGGAAAAAGAAAGGTTTCTCTCTCAATGAATCTAGTTTAATCTCATTTAATATAATGTACAGTAATTATTATTATGGATTCCTTTTGAATCATCCATCAAGATTTAGGTTCTCTAGAAGTAGATATCTGGGAGGCGGGAAAGGGGTCTGGGGGGGGGGGAAACAACCCACCTTTTCTTCCAAAACCAAATATTACTCAATAACCACAAAGGAATTTAGAAAAGATGACATGACTGATATCCTTTATCTCTTTCAGCAGAGAAAATAAAAGTAGCTTTTCTTCAAATGAGGTGGTTACTTTGATATCACACACAGAATCAAACAACTGTGACACGACATACTGTGGCTCATTTATTCTAAGGAATGAAACATGAGGGGTTTTTTTACAGAAGCCCATAACTCTCCTCTCACACCCACCTCTCCTTATCAATGTTTTAAAACTGGATATGAATAACCCATTCACCTCAAATGCACACCCTATGTACAATCCAAAAAAAGCAAATAGTTCAGACAGGACAGCCTAAGCATTTCTCAAGCACACAGCCTCAGCCTATGTGCAAATACGGGAAAACGTTGGCATCATTTTCTAAGGAATTTGTATAGAAATAAGCAATCAAGCCATGGTCTTTTCATGGATGTGCTTTGACGGAGAATCTAAAGTGCCATTTAGACTGGTATTAAGAACAGACAGATGCCATGAGGGTACTGTCACACAGTTAAATGCTTCTGGTACAGGAAATGAAATCTAAATCTCCTATAAACTGATGTGGGCACTTTTCCCAAATCTGAAGTTTGTGATAAAGATGGATGTCTCATCTAAGACACCAGTGTGAGTATAGAGCTCTTTAAAACACGATCTAAGAAGATTTTCAGAAATGGAAAGCTAGAACATTGTCCACCTTCTCCATCTGTACCTTGCTTATTTTCAAGGCTATCATAATCTTGGCATGTAGATGAATTTTGAAAAAGGTAATGTTTAGCACAGTATGAATAAGCTAACTTTTTAATGACCTAAAGTAGAAGTACTTCAAAGCTGACTTTTGTCCTTGTCCCAAGCTAGTCCCTAACAAGAAATCCCAGTAAGTCTTTCTGAACCTGGAGTTGCCCATGGTAGCAGAACTGAAAGGACAACAATCAAGTGGTAAGTTCAGACTGATCCTTTTTCCTGCATGAGATAGTAAAAGCACTGTTTATTTTGCTGACTGTCAAAATAGAAGAGGTCAGCTTTGGCTTTTTTTCCCATGAAAAAGTTTTATCCATATCCTCATGTTCGTGATGGATCAATTTTATTGAATTTCCAGTTAAATAAAATTTAGAGATTTTTTTAGGAGTTCCCATGTTTTAATGCTTTTTTAAGACATTCCAAAAGGTCTGAGTTTTAGAAATTTTGTAGTGAGTGCTTTGGAAAAATCAGGGCCTTTATCTAATTCGGCGCTTACCACAAAACTGACCCACTCCAAATTGTTGTGTCATAAATTTTGACTCGGGTAGCCATTGAAATGTGTAAAAGTAGAGATCAGGCAGTTCAAAGTCCAGGGTAGCCAAACCACTGACTGGTAAAATAATTATCACAGCAGCTTTGAGGTGTGGTTATTCTCTATGTTCACTGTTTGGCTTTGGTTAAAATGGCTGAACATTTATTGCTGAAAAAAACCCATGAATTTTTCAGCCTGACTTCTGCTAGAAATATAGTGGTCAGCATATTTAAAGATTATACAACAAATGCTACATAAATTTTCCTGGTGAAGCTATAGCATGAGAACTGTGGGGATTTGCTCTAGTGTTTCTAACAATGTTTCTAAGTATAGCAGACTGTATTAAGGAACTAATATATTTTTAATTTAAAAAAAATTAATCAGCAGCTGTTAAAATTAATTCATTTTGATTTTTGAAAATGCTGAATTTGTAGTGAAGTTGTTCTTACCGAGGATGGTATGCCGTAGCAACCCTCTTTACCGTCGTGCTAATGGTCCTCACACGTTCTGTCTCATCTCCTTGCTTTTTTTTTTCTGGGTTTGGAGGACAGGGTAGAGTAACAGTGACTGAGCTGTTAAATGTTTGGGCTGAAGGATGCTGGACATAAACCAGTGCACTAGTAGATACCACTGAGCGGTACATATCGTGTCTTGCTTTTAATGTGGAAACCAATGATGTTTCAATTGGCTGAACCTAAATATGGAAAGCAATTGTACAGTTAATTTGCAAATCAATATATTTTCTCTTACATACTTGTTTTTTACCAAATTGATTTATCTTTTGGAATTGAACTATCACAGAAGCTTTAGGCTTCTCTCTATAACCCAGGAACAACCCTGTCAACATATCAGCACTTTATACAATGCACAACCAAGTGCTTGAAAGTCATCAAAAAACGGAACCTTTACTGACTAACATATTTCAATTGTTTTGTTCCTGCTTTGAGTTCAAGTTTTGAAACTTCTGAGTTCCCTCAGAGTTTTTCTAAGATTTTTCAAATCTGTATTTTAGCTTCTCTATACATCAGAATCAACGTTTTTATGGCAAAGGGAGAAACACATTATAACTGAAGCAAATTTTGAAATTATTCTCAGCCTAAGACTAAAAGGTGGCAAAACCTTCTGTTGCACTGCCTGATACAAATGATGAAGGTCAGGTGAGAAAAATTGTTCCATTAACTTAAACACTGGGCCAAGCAGTTGAAGTTCGGAGTTGCTGCTGATGTCATTGTTAAAACCAGCTGTATTATATCAAAGTATACCAAAGAAAGGTAGATGGTTCTTCTTTTTAGCTAGATATAATATGTTGACTACTGACAATACTATGTGGTTTTAACAAAGTTGACAGGAAACCATTTGCTGTGTATACAGGATGCGGAGCTGCAACTGCTTTTCACTTTTTCTAATAGTGGAACAGGCTGCCCTTTAACGTTACTGGCATCCTTGCTTCAGAACTGATCAGATAACAGACTCATGGAACAAGTATTGCGTATTTCAAGCTCACCTCTAACTGCATGGGTGCTGGAGAACTGAATGTTTCTGGAGGGTAATAGAAAGAGATTCTAGAATCCACATTCAGCTTTTGCGAGAGTCCTGCCTTTGGAACAGTAAATGTTTCTTTCTTTAAGCATGACAACACAGAAAAAACACCCAGCTGATAAATTTTCACCTCTGCAAAAGTTTCCTGCAATAAAGAGAATGTGGGGTTAGAGTACATTGGAGGGAAAGGAAGCTGTACTCCATAGCATATGAGCATTTTGAGAAGGCAACATTATTTATAGAGCAAGGTGTGAAATGAAAATAAATTGAATATTATTGCCACCTGGATGCCCAGTCATCTGGTGATCTCTAGTCATCATGTGATGTCATTAATATTCCAGTGTATGATTGAGGTGAAATTAAATAAACTCATAAACTGGGTGATGAATCTGGCCTAATGCAATTCTTCTGCAGTTAAAAAAAACAACCGTCCTGTGTTTCTCTGAGATGGAGTTTGGACTCATACACACAGACTTGCGTTACTTCTCTGTGATATGAATGCAAAGTAATTCCCCTTAAGTTTTTACTTTTAACAAATAATGCAATGTATTACACTTATTTACAAAAATCATGAACCATTACTCCATCGTTATTATTGTGGGATCAGGCACTTGCCTAAACATCGTTACAAAGGACTTTGTTAAATATGAGGTTTCAAATAGAATTAGTTCTTGAGAAAGTAGGAAGTAAGGTTTAATTTAGCCCATGTAATGGGCAATATGGCTTAATAATGACAACTTTACTTCTATTAACTCCAGGCTTAACTGGGAACCTGGAATGATGTTTTTACAATGCTTAGATGAGAGGTTACCAACCTTATGGTTTCCTTGGTATCCCTCCAAAGAAATAGGTGTTAAGTAGTTTGATTGAAAGTTCACATCAGTCACTTTCACCATAATCTCCCGGTAATTTCCTCTGAAGCATGAAGTAAATGGGATTGCAATGTTGATAGGGAAAGGGATTGTTTTCTCATAATCAGAGCATTCAATACTGATGACATTGCTGACCAGCTCCTCAGAATCATCCACCACCAAGGAACTAGTGTCATTGACTATCTTACACTTCAGATTCTCCAGAGCAGTTGCAGGGGCTTTAATAAAACAAGCTACTTCATGTTTATTCTTACCACTCTCTTCCACTAGAAATCTGGAGAAAAAGAATATAAAATATTATTTTCTGTATTTTGTGTGAGGTGGTGTCTTGTATTTTTAATTAAACACTTTACTATAATGATGTGCTACATTGTAGCATAAGCAGATCATTCCTAAAAATATATGATTATGAATAGATGGGAAAATCATGAAAATTGTTATGTTTCACTTGTTTCAGAACGGCTTACAAATTATCATAAAACTGACTAATTGGGGTCCTTTCCTACTGATTTCCAACAATTTGGGAATTATTGACTTTACTGGCTGTGACTCAGTCCCTTGCTGGCATAAAACAAATCTAGGCAATCAGAACTTACAGTTTACTTTAGACCAAATGGAAGATCTTCATTGTGCATGCTTAAGTTGTAAACTGCTATTATGTGCATGACCAGCAGCTGTTCAATACATGCTTGTGGAGTTTCTGGGCCCACAGGTGTTTATATGTGCTAATAAGCAGTATCTATGTACATCTGTTCCTAAAAATAAGAATATGATCTTACTCTTTGTTCATCCAGTGCCTAGATTTTGGTACCTCTTCTGAATCATTCACAGAAGGATTCACAGCAGTAAGATCACATGTTCGTGCTGAAGATGTGAAGGTAATTAGGTCATTGCTACAGATCTCATTATTTGTTTCCATTTTCCTGTCTTCCATTTGCTCTGTCAGTCTATATTCTTCACTTTCTGCCCCTTTCAAATATTCTTTGACTACGGCCTTTTTCTCCTGTTCAGAAAGATTTGTGACAGTTCTGTCATAAATGTCTTTCAGTGTCCCAGGTAGAATGCCTTCCTCACTGCTCATAAGAGTATCTTGAAAAGCCAGTTCTGGAGGCTTTTCAGTTACAGAGCTGCCTTCATGAGGCTTATCCTTTCCATTGCAATCATTCATTTGTAGTTTGTGTTCACCATCTTCCTTTTCCATTAAAGGTTCTCTCCTAACATCATGTTCTCCAGCAGATATGTTTTCAGCTAATGATGCAACAATGTCTTTTCCCACAGTTTTAGTTTCATTTGTCTGGATTTGACGAACATTCTGACTTTCTGTCTTGTTCAGGCAAGAAGGTCTTTGGGATTTCTGACTGGGACTAGAAGATGCTTGCACAGATTCTGTTGCTTCTCCTTCAGAACAACACATATCTGTTTCTCTAGAAGCATTTTGATCAGTCAGGATCTGAGAAACATCTTGTCTGCAGCTAGCAGCATGAATTTTATTTCCTGCCTCTTGAAGGTGTGAGACTGTATTCATCAAATAATACTTCATTTTCTGCAGATGATCTATAATTCCATTGTACTCTGAGGAAAAAAATAAGTAACTTATTGAATTTTGCTGTGAAAGCTAGCCAAAAATGTGAAAACTCTTATACACATACCTAATGAATTCCATCTAATTCCATAGTGCCATTCAATACATGAAGCACAATGTATTTCCTGGCTTCCATTTAACATTTTTGCATTTATTGCTATTCAATTTGAGTGAATATCTGAAGAACTGAATACGGATGAGTACATTGTGTACTTGTCCAAGTACAACTCTGTATTTGTCGAAGTACTACTGTGGCAACTCTAATGAACGCCCTTCTAATGATCAGACACTAGCTAAATTCTTAATGACAATCAATCTAAAGCATGGAATTGGTAAATAATAGTCAAATCAATTTGGGAAGAGCTTTAAAACTAAACATTAATTATATATATTTCCTAAAATTGAATCCTGCAAGATTCTAATGCATGGGTCTCTTAACAAAGCTGTTATGTTTCAGCTTTGAATTTTTGCTATGGAGTATAGAGGATAACACAAAAATTACCAGTCCATATACAATACTGAAGTTCAGTAGTTTGCAGCATCCGGTTACAGGCGTGGTGAAGGTTGCTCTTGCATGTAACCAAAACCACTTGGTGAAGAACAACGCACAAAAAGCACAAAATCACTATGTGCCATTCATGTAAAATGTTATCTTTAACCTATTTCTTTTATGATCCCTTATTTTTCTTATCTTACACTTTTCCTTAGCAACCCTTCCAGACACTCTCTCTGAGGATTTCAGGTGTATTACTTTCAGCTCTCCCCTCACCTTATGCCATCAATCTCTAGAACTGAAACTGTGTCTTCATCAGTTAGGTATATTGCAAACCTCTTGGAAAATTTCTTGCTTATTTCTGTTTGCTGCATGAGATCCTGAAAAGCTTTTTTTTGCAGGTTAAATCCAACAAAAGTGAATACAAATAAGAAAATTGTACAGAATGAAACACAGCATGGTGTGCTCTCCAATTATAATGGACAGAGACACACAGGGAAGGACAATAGAAAGGGCTGATACACATCTTACGGGAAACCACTGGTTTACATTCACTTTTTTCAATAACATTATATGAGGTAAATCAATATCTCAAGCTTTTCAACTTGGAAAATAATTTTATAGAGTAAGAATGTCATCACACATCACTGGGTGATGTTATATGGTCTAGATAGGCCTTTCACATTCATCTCTATTTGCATCTGACTAATTTAAACCTACAAAGATTATACAGTTCAGAATAAAGTTTTTTGCTTGTTGAACTCTGTCTAAAAATTATATCTTTGCAATACTTTCTGTTCCCAAATGACTTGTTATTGGATTTTGACTATATTGGGAGGGGGTGTGGGGGGGTGTGGAGAAGCAAATACATTTTTAATATATTTTTTTCCATTGGTAATTCAAAGAAAAGAATGTTTTATTCTAAGGTACTGCTGTTTTTCCCAGGGTAACATTCACAATAGTGAAGAAGAACTTCTAAATAGTTTACCAGGGCTGAAAAATAAAACAAGATGTTTGGAAATAACATAGCTTCATTTGCATAAGAGACTTTAAAAGACCACTTCCCAGTCTCACTGCAAGTCAAATTTCAAGCTTCAGCAAAACTGCCAAAATTAACCTGTTTCCTCCCTGAATTTTGCATTCTCTGAACAAAACAACACCCCCTAAACAAGTAGTACAGATCTTTTAAAATCCCTAAAATCAAATTTAAAGATACCAGGGTCATTTGAAACAATGGCATTTTCCTACACTGTGAATGTGACTTTTCTAATCCTACAGTGCTTAAAACCAAGCAAAGACATAGTCTTGTAACTTTACACTACCCAACTGTGTCACATGAAAAGATACTTCTTGCATTCTGTTACAAGGTTAACTTCAAAATAAGCCTTCTTTTGTGTTACCCACCACCATCATCACCTCTCTTACACTTTGCTTTCTATGCTTTTTTGATGTTTGAGAACATGGCTTTAGAATATGGTGGCATTTTATATGCAGCTGTCTTCAAACTTTTCTGCTGACTGTTTTATGGGAAAGTGTCAGATGAGGAAAAGTAGCTTTTTGGAAGCAGAATGATACTGAATTCTTATAAATCTAAAAAGAAACCCCAAAAAATCACATAGGCCATGAGGCCAACAGGGCAAAGTTAGCTAGATCTTGGTGCCTGGAAACGGGTCTTTTTTTTTACTAACTCTTTGTTTATTATTGCAGACACTTCATAAACCTGTAGAACAAAGACTCATAAATGCGCGCATAGCTAAAAATTTCTGCCTGGAGTCTCTGCCTTTCTCTGTTTATGCATCATGCTGTTAGACCCTTATTAAATGCAGAAGTATTAGTTTCCTTTTCTACTTTGATGAATGTTTCTTAAGATGTTGTTTCTGAGTAAAGAGAGTTTGTTTCATTCGTCACAAAATGTTCCTGCATTTTTTCAGGAATAAAACATGGATTTGGTCTTCACAATAAATAACATCATTACTATATCCACATCATTACTATAAATGCAAGAAATTAAATTCCATGTGTTTACCTGTACACTAGGATGGGAGAAGTATTTCTTATTTTTAGTGTCATCTTTTTAACTACATTGTTACTTGTAGAGTACTGTAGACTACATATATTGGGTTTACTTGGTGAGGTGGGGGGGGGGGCCTGCAGGGGTGGCCTCTGTGAGGGGCCATGGCTGCCCCGTGATGGACACAGCCGGTTGTACAATGGATCCACGGCAGGACTGAGCTGAGCCTGTCAGCGAAGCTGGTGGTGCCTCCATGAAAACATATTTAAGAAAGGGCAAGAACACCAGGGAACAGTGAGGAGTGAAGAAAAAAATGTGAGAAACAGCCCTGTGAACAGCAAGGCCGGAGAAGGAAGGGGATGTGCTCCAGGTGTGGAGCAGAGATTCCCTTGCAGCCCATGGAAGATGAGGCTGGAGCAGATACCCACTCTGCAGCCCGCGGAGGACCCCATGCCAGAGCAGGTAGATATTCCCTGAAGGAACTGCAGTCTGTGGAGAGCCCAGAATTTCCTGACAGGAACTGGGGGACATGGGAAGGACCACACTGGAGCAGGGAAAAATATGAGGAGGAAGGAGTGGCAGAGGGGAACTGTTATGGATTGACTGCCACCCCCATCCCCCTGTGTTCCTCCTCTGGAGGATGTACAGGAGTTGGGAATGAAGGAATGAAGTTGAGCCTGGAAAAAAGGAAGGGTAGGGGAAAGGTGTTGTTTTGATTTTTTGCCTTCCTTTCTCACTAACCAAATCTGTTTCAGTTGGCAATAAATTGTTTTGGTTTTTTTTTTCCCCTAAGCAAAGTCCTTTTTGCCCATGATGGTAAGTGGTAAGTGACTTTGCTGTCTTTATACTGACCCAGGAGGTTTTCCATCTTTTTTTCTCCCCTTGTCCTGTTGAGTAGGAGGAGTAAGTTGCTGGGTGGGCATCTGGTCTCTGGCCAAGATAAGCCCACCCAAGTATAATATACATTGAAACAATTGTGTTTAGTTAATTTTATTTATATATTTATTCTTTTTTCTCACTTAATGAGAATTACAAGTCTCATATTGAATCTCATGTAATAGACTCAAAACCACTGTGATACAACTGTTGAAATATGAATTCATTTGGCCTAATGAATGACCAAATACTGAAATACTAATAAAAGCAAAGTAAAGTAAGGTCCCCCAGCATAATCACACAGCAGACCTTGCAGTCTGATATACCCAGTCCATTCTCTTTACAGGTAAGTCCCTCCATACTTACCTGGAATTGCAGTCAATTCCTTGTGTTTGTCATGGAGAGCACTTAGCAAGTGGCAGTTGTCTCGAATACTTGCCGTAATGTTCTCCAGCTGCTGGCTGAGAGATCTGTCCAGCTCTTTTGTTAGAGAGATCAATCTAAGCATGTACTCTGCTATACCTTCATTATCCAGATCACTTTTCAGAAGCAGATCTTTTGCTAGCAAGTTTAGGTGCCAGAGTTTTTCCAGGACTTGGCCTGATTTGTCTGCAGCTGTAATTTTACCTTCAGCCAGTTCCATTTTATGTCCAGAATATACTACTACAATATTTTTTTCTGCTCAAATGCTTCCACAAGGTGTTGTCTTTGGTTCCGACTACTACACTGTTAAGTGTTTGTAGCCTAAACAGCATTTAAAAAAGTCCTGTATTCCACACCAACTGACAAATCAAACTCTAGCTCAGAAGCTCTGACTTGATGTTGACTATTAAAAAGTTACTAGGTGACAGAAAGGAGTGGCTCTCCTGTAACTACGGGCAAGGATTGCCAAGAGATGCCAATGTACACCATGCACCTTTAAAAGAAAGTTATGCAACTCAGTTGGCTTAAATTTCAGGAGCTCTGAGCAATTTCTCACTTCAGTGGCTGTAAATGATGAGTACCTATGAAATCAAGCCTAATTGTGAATTGGTAATTATATAGTCACCAACAACGAGGAAGTGTCTTCATTGCAAGATAATATTAGATGCTGTAGGCCACTTGACACCATTTTCTCACAACCGTGTTTCATTTATTGTTCAGAGACCTGTTGGGACAGGTCCAAGCTGCTTTGCAGTCTGGATGATGTATTTGAATTATACGTAAGCTTCAGCAATACAAGAATCTACAAACCTTATTTTGTGATTAGCAGGAATTATTTATTAGCAATTGACACTTATAGAAACTTTCCATGTTTTCTGGGGTGTGTTTATATAACAGGTAAAGAAATGTAAAGAAAAAGCAGTAACAGCTAGAAGTTCAAATAACTACTGACTGGAATTGTGCTTGATGCTTTAGAAGTTGAGAAGAAAAAGCAAGCTCGCTAAACTTAGCTACAGCATCAAGAATTGACTATATGGGGTTCACAGGGAACAAGGACTGCCCTCAAGAGCACCCCCATGGAAGCAGGCAGCACTGTTTCACAGGGGGTCACAACCGTGTGCTCCTGGAGGCAACCCAGGAGGAAGCAGGGCCTGTGCCCGACAGGGCTCCCATGCTGTTCACTGCCTTCAGCGGGTGAAATTTCAGCAACAATACCTCAATGACAGTATTTGCAATGGTTTCCATTTCACCCAGCAAGTTCAGGAAAAGAAGTCTCACCAGGACAGCAATGGAAAACTAGTGGAGAAACAGCGCTGACATTCTCTTACTGATGCTGGCTCGCATCGTGCTGTGCTAGAGAAGGACAGGCCTGAAACCCTCATTAGCAGAGTTCAGTCCTGGGCTAAACCTGAAGTATCACATACACCAAAATATTTAATAGTTTAAGAAATGTACTGCACAAATTATTAGTACAGTGGCTTTCCTCCTAAACATTCCTTTTTATGGCCCATTATAAACATAATTAATGCAGCTTTAAATAGCAATTAAAATGGGACTGTGATATAAAAGCACACTGCAAATTGCATATAAGCATTGCAAGAACTAATAAGGTAATGTCAGCAGAGTGCTCTGAAGATGTAAAGCACTGCATAAATGTTAAAATAACAATGAAAGATATAAAGTGTCTAATCAAATGTACGAGCTGAAACCAGCTGCAATTATTAAATTCAAAAGGAAAGTTCCTTTTGACTCACTATAATTTGCTTGATCACACTGAAAGTGTACTGCACAGCTAACACAAAAAGGTACATGAATTATTAACCTCTTTACCATTTCTGATGGTCCAGCATCTCCATATTTTTCCAAATTATTCCTAGTAAAAAGGGAACTCTGAGAATAACATATACTTTCATGTACAGGAAGTAAAAAATGTCATCTTCTTACCCCAAATTTTTGGGATGTGTAAGGAAAAAAAAAAAAGAAGATGGGCAAAAAAGCACTATTATATATTTACTGTATAGTATTGTATAGACCAACTTCTTGTGAATCCATATTGTTCCCCTAACCATAGTATAGCTGGATTCATCAGCTCTGGATCTTTTCCAATATATGTATTTGCTTAGATTAGTTCAGACTAAATCAATTAGTGATGTGCAGATGTGAGTTATGAAAAAAGACATTAGTTTGAAAAAAGGTAAAAGATCTGATTTTTAAAAAGTAACCTTTGTGTGTGAAACAGATAATAAATTGACCTGTTGTCAGAGTATGCTGTTCGTTGAATGTTGTAGGGCTTACGAGAAGCTACTACAACACACTGTTATAAACACAGTTTTAGAAGATATGACAGTAAGTGATCTATATTCATGTTCTTTGCCATAAGCAAACTGTTTTGGTTTGGTTTTTTTTTTTTGTCAAAAAATGACATACTTAAGTCCTGCTTCAGCTAATACATGCTATCTGTATATATTGTCTCTGAGTATTTGAAAGAAGACATTAGTTAGTTTAGAAAATACATTTGTCTAAAACATAACCAATGGGAGAAGAGAAACTATCCTGATTTTTACTGGGTAGTTGAAATATTGTCAGGCCTTAAGAGATAATAAATTACATTGGTCTTCTCTGTAAACACGAGTAAAACATGTAAAAAATAAGCTTTTGTAAAATATTAAGTACTACATGGTATAAGGTTCTGTAATTATAGAGTGGTCTGTATAAGAATTTATTGCAGAGGCAATTAGGTAAGCTATGTTCTGACTGAAACAGTGACTACACAAGCACTGCTATTGGGAGACATCTGAATTTTAAGCACCTGATTATAAACCTGATCTCATGCCAGAAAATGAGGCTATAATGGCCACTCAAATTACAGTTGACTCTTCCAGCTTTTTTGCTCTTCAGCAGTAGTAAAGAGAATGTATATTTAGGTTGTCTAAGGTCTTTAAATTCAGCTAGTCGTATAGCAAAACATAGTTTTGGTTAAACAAAACTAGGTCCCACACCCTATCTTAATTTCAGTCCCAGTGTTGGACTATGAAAACCTGTTCTTTGTGATACTTGCTACTAACTCACCAGTTTCTCCTTACTTGAAGAATGGTGATAAATTAAAAGTGAAATTTATTACTCTTTGATGCTTTTTAGTGGATAGTCTTATGATTTGAGGCCTGTGTATAAGACAATGGTATTGGTATTAGACAATATAACTATAAAGTCTTCAGGAACAATCAGACACAAGCTCTTGCCCATAGAGACCCAACTGTAGTTGTAGCTTTCAGGGCCCTACATGCACCCATAGGCCTTCATGGCCCAGACCAGCCTCGCCTAGTGACTGCAGGTGCTTAGCTAGGCCATGCTTGAAGCTTTCTGAACACTGCACGTTGTGAAAGTAAATGTTGCTGAAATGAATAAAATATAAATGGAAAACATGAAGGGTAAAGAAAGTAGAGAACATGAGTCATTCAGAAGTATTACAGAAAAGTGAGTGTATGTTCTCTGAAAATATATGACTTCCTACATTAATATATGGTATAGCATATACGGAAGAAAATAAGATACTATCATAGATGATATACATGAAAGAAGAAGTCTTTTCAATGGAATATGATAAAGAATCTAGTATAAAGGTTATTTACATAGAATTTGTATCGTACAGTTAATGCTGGAGTTGTACAATCACTTTAAGCTCGTACTTTTGAGAAATCAAATTCAGCCTGGATTAGTTATCTGAGATGGTTCACACCAGCTACAAAGTGGAGGTTGAGACAGTAGGAATAAGCAGACTTGATAAGGACGATATTACTCCATTGTCCAGCAGAGTCAATTTATAGTTGAGTCAACTCAGTGAAAATATGGTTTGATCTTTCAGCTTGCACTACAGAATCCTGAGCAGAAACAAAAAAGACACAGAGGGAAAAAAAGGGACACAAAAAAGACCAGTTCTGGGATATTGTATCAGAAGAAAGTCACAAATTCAGCCACTGTGAATCCCCAGCCTCACTGGAAATCCCTGCCTAAAATATATCCTTTAACTGAAAAAGAATCATGCCCATAAGGATAGGATGAAGACACAAGCTATTATGTTTGCCATAACGTATGGGCAGCAGCTAACTAGCCTTACAGTAACAGATTCACAGGAAGAGAGTCATGGGTGTTCTGCAACCTGATTGTCAAAATAGGGCCCTATGCCTGGGTAAGCAGTATAGTATAGAGGGAAGAAAATGTAAGTAATTAAGAGACAATGTGTAAGAAATAAAAGTGCGAGAACAATTTTGATAGATGAAGAATTGCTACTAGATTGTATCTGTTAAGTTCCTGGGTTGTTTTTTATTTATTTATTTTGTATGAAAGAACTAATAACAAGAGAGCTGTGCACTCATCCTCAGAGCTTAGTTCTCCATTGATTTTCACCTTTTTGAAGAGAGATCCTACTCTTCGGCAAAACTATATCAACAACAAAAAAAACCAAAACGGAAATTTGGCTTTGTGCTTGGTTTTGTTTTGAAACAATTCCTATTCCTGGGTTACTTTCACTTTTAACTATATTCTGTAACTATTCAAAGAGTTCTTAAAAAAGAGAGCTTTCACATCCATATTAAATAATGGCTTTGGATGTAGGAGGAACAAAGCAACAAATTTAGAAAAATAGCATAAGATCAAATAATATATTGAAATTATCATTTAGCAGATGTACACGTTCTTTTCAGAATACCTTAACACCGCTGCATAGCTGAGAACAAAAGAAGTGGACTTTGCTCTGCTAGGAAAAGAGTTTAAACGGAATGATGTAGACCCAGTAAGTTCTATCTTTATACTCTCTGCATAATGCTAAGTTCAGTATATGACGATAAATGCATTTTGGTGTGCTTATTGATCTATTAATATTTGAAAATGTGTGTAACGGTTTTTCTTCCTGTCTCTGGTATTCTGAGGCCCAAGTGAGAAAACAATAACAGTGTAAGAAAAACAAAGAAAGTGCTATAGATGTACCGTGCCATAGAAATGATATATGCTCATGTGGATGGTTCATTTAGCATTATACCATAGTGTCCAGTGCTGGATGTTTTGAAGAAAGTCATAATCACCTTGAAATGCACAATTATGAAATAACATCATTAGAAAAGGTGTATCTCTGAGCACAGTCACAGTACTTCATGTTAAGCCATCTTAACATGAATCAGTGTGTGTGAGCCTCATTTTAGGAAAGGCAAAGCTCCAGAGCACAGGAAGGAAGAAAGTCTGAGCCTCTGCTG
>NW_009260060.1:239645-247232 GCF_000687185.1 Egretta garzetta
AACCCCAGTGTGAGGCAACCTGTGTACCTATATTCATTTAAGTGCAGCATGGCGTTCTTGGCCTGAATTTGCAACTGTATTTAGGTTAGTTCTTTGGAGGTTTCAGGTACCCAATGTTGAGAGAACAGGGCATCAGGGTGCTAACCATATTTTTCTAATTTTGGAGCCTGATCTATGCCAAACTGCATAGGTACAGCCCTTGGTTAGCTTTGTGATCTGGGGCGGGGTGGAGGGGACCAAAAAAATGTAGCTTATATTCTTTATCTGTTCTCTTTTACTTTAATTGTTGATAACTATTTGTAAGTAGTTAGAATAATAGTCTGTGGGAAAAAATAATCATCCATGTACTGTTCCAAGACAAAGAGATTGCGGATTGAGTCCTCATCTTTGGTGGGCAAGGTCCTCATTTTTGGAAAGGCAAGAGGAATTCTAGCCCATCTGTAATCTATGCTTTACTACTTGAGCATAGACCTTACAAAATACAGCAAGGGGAAGGAGGAAGGGGAAGATAAAAATAGCAATATATACTCTCAAACCCATATACTATATTATCCTATTTATATTTACCATATTTACATTTTTCTACCAGTGATAATCTTAATTTAGCTGAAAATTTGCTCTGCCTGAAATCCAGCTTGAACTGTAATATGCATTTTCTATACCTCCCTTTTGTGAAAGAAATACAGACCACTTTTACCAAGGCTTCTCTTACAATGGACAGTTCCTTGCAGGCAGAAGAGAAGTGAGCTTTGATGACAAATATGAAGAAAATGTGGCCTTTCCATAACCACTGAAATACCCTAATCAGTTTTCATGACATTTTTTCATGCTCATTTAGGCCCTTGGTGAATTGCAGAAATGGCAATGAATGGGTTTAGTGTGTTAATTTAAACTGTAATTTCCCTTACTTTTAAATTTCCTTTTAATTTTGTTCTGTATGCAAGAAATGTGAAGGCCTCCAGGATTCTGAGCATTCATAAACAAGCGAGAAGTTTTGTATTGCAGTAGATGAACAGAGTATGTAATTTCAATTCCATACCAGTGATTTAGTCAAGAAGCAAAAAGATTTAGTCAAGGTTTTGGTCTTGCACAGTTTTTTTTCTTTGTGCATACAAAATTGAATTATCTTGCATGAAGCCTTTGTGTGATACATTGGTTTTCCAATTATTTTGTAAGGAAGGGACAAGATTACCACAGTGTCTCTGAAAGGTCAGAAGCTTGATTAACTGTTTACCTGGAGAAGATCATAATTTCCACAGCCTCTCTGTTGTTTTGTCTCGTTTTATGATTAAGTAATAACCTAATTATAACCTTTGGGGAAAACTAATTCTTGAAAGAAAAATGCCTTTTGATGTGGTCAGTAGTAGTATTTTGTAGTTATTAAACGTGATTGATGTTGTTTTAATGTTAGTGTTTAATTATATAAGGAAAACTGTAGGTTTTCTATCCAATATTGAAGTGACACTTAATTGTCATTTTAATTAAATTTTAGAAGGAGAGAGGCTGTAGAAACATGATATGAAAGCGTTGTTTTCACTTGATGGTATTTCTTTTCCTAATGACAAAGTCCTAATCTCAGTTATCCTGCTGTCCTCAATAATGGAATTAAACCTTTATTGCTCTTAAGAGATACCCTCGGTACAAAACAGTCCTTGAAGGAAGTATGAAATTTTCTGAGTAGAAAAAGGTGAAAAATATAGCAAGAACTATCTGGATAGAGAATGGTGTGGTGTGACCAATTTCAGTAGATCTTGTAATATCATCTGAGAATTTGAACGAGATTTCTTAAATGGCAATCTAATTCAAAATTGTAGGCAGAATACTTATGCCATCCTTTGTTTACCTACAATAGCTAAGGTTACTGGTACTCCCAGTACCACCTGGTACTCCCCAGGTGGCTTGGCTACTTTTAACTTTTCTTTTAGCATTTTACATTTGAGGCTGTTTCTCAATTTGTTATTTGGAAGAGACTGAAAACTAAGGAAACAGTATGTGAAATGGGGTGTATGTAGTAAAACTTCAAAGACTTGATACTTCTCAGCTTCTGACTTAACCTAGTAGCTTCACAAGAAATTATTCATGGACAGATGGGCTATCTTCATTATGAGTTTTCTGTTAAAGTATTATTTGTACATAAAGTAAGCCTCCAGTTTAGTACCTTTAATAGCATCAGAATCCTGGGGAGTGAGCCAACTATCATGAGTTGGTTTCTTTGGTTGGGCAGAAAGCAATGAGGAAAAGAGAAAACAGAAGAGAGATAATGTGTTTCACCAGACCTAAATAGTAATGTGAAATTATGATGAACTATATAAAATTCTAACTGAGATTGTACTTTGGACTTTTTTTCCTCTAAAAATAGTTCTGTGATGTCTGTTATGTTTCATTACTTGCCATCCCAAATTTGCCCAAGCAATAGGTAAAACGAAAGAGGGAAGGAGGTACCTGAGATGGTGACCTTTAAAACCAATAGTATCTTTAAGTGTGTCATGTGTGGTTTCTGTAGAACGTGAGCAAGCCAATGCTGTGTAGATAAAACCATAATGATGTGTGATTCATTGCAATTCAATGAACTGCGCAAAAGATGAATACAGGAAAAATTTAGCACTTTGATGTGCAGAGAAGTTCCTCAGAGGGATTTATTTTCACATAAGTTTAAGCATGCTCTGCTAGACTTCTCAAAGATGACAGGAAGTTACGCCAAGGTAACTGGGTCCCCTAAATGGCAGCAATAGCAAAGACATGAAAAGGAACTTGCCACATGCTTTGAAGCTG
The DNA here is from genome assembly GCF_000687185.1 of Egretta garzetta. Taxonomy (NCBI): domain Eukaryota; kingdom Metazoa; phylum Chordata; class Aves; order Pelecaniformes; family Ardeidae; genus Egretta; species Egretta garzetta. Next base: position 242,418 of record NW_009260060.1, read on the forward strand.
CATTTGTATTCAAGAGCAACTTGAAAACTCTTCAGTAAAAATGAGAGACACAAGTGAGGGGTTAAGGTTCACAATGAACACAGGTACCCTGAAAAGAAAATATTGAAGCCACCCCTCTAGCTTTTCTAGTGACAGATTTCTTGAGAAGCCCTATGCAGCAGCTAGAATGAGAGACTGATGACAGGTATTTTTAAAATTTGTTCTGGTTTTTTCTTGGTTAGATGCCTCTCATTTGAAGCAAGAGCTTAACCCCTCTGCCTTGCTACAATAAATTTGCTGTTTTCATTTTTAGGCTTTGTGAACTCAGGTGTATCTTATATACAGGACATGCCCATAAGAAATGGATTCAAATAAAGCAGTACTGCAGATAAAATTCTCAGGTTGTCTGCAGACCTAAACTCATATCAATGTATATGAAAGTGGCGGATCACCAGCCCATAGGGCTCTACCAACAGGTTTGGGTCCAGGCTCAAGACACGACATGGAGAGAGTTAGTCCAGGGAAGTACTGTATTGTGTGCTTCGGCAGTAGATAGACTTTCCTTAACTTCCAGAAACCTCACATTGTCCCAGGGATGGATTTTGAATTGCCATCTCTGCCGACTCCCATTCAGAGTGAGGTCAAGTTTGATGTTTCTGACTCACCCATCACCACTATACAAGAGGTGCTTTTAGTGCAAACATTACTATTAGTTTGTAAGTGTCTTTATTGTCAGAAAGAATATTTCAGTTAATCTGAATAACTTCTTGCCTTTAGAGGATTTTGCATGTGCAGTTGAGTGCAGTATACAATACATAGGCCAGAAAATTCACTCTGACTTCACTGTCACCAGAATTGGTAAGGGAAAGAAAAAAACCCAGTATATTGTAAAAGTAATCAGTAAACAGTATATGACCCTGTTATACCAGCTTTATGTAATTTGATTCAAAAGTCATATATCAATATCAAAATAGCTTAAAGGACAGACTGCATTAAGGTCAAACATATAGCCATTAAAAGAAATAAGATGGCTTTTGCCACAATCGTGTTGCCATACCTGCCAAGAAGAACATTAACTAGTTTATAAAGTGATAGTGTAAAAATACAAATCTGCCATATAGTACAGGGAGTGATCTTATGATACTTCTTGGGAATCAGATTGACTGTTATACATGAAAATATGGGGTCAAACTGGCTTACAGCTCTGAGTGAAAACATAGGTTGGGGTCCAGTGAGACATGCAAAAGTAACTGAACTATAACGCACTGAGTAAGTGGCTGAGAGGAATCCCAAGGTCACACAAACTGTCAAGAGCAACTGCAGAAACTGAACCTAGATATCTCAACTCTTGTGCTTTTTCTTATCTACAGTCCTACCATTTCTCTGAAGCTTTGCAGCATTTTTATCTTACTCTGAGTCAAATATGTTACCTCACGCTAGAACTCTGCTTGTGAAAATTGTAGTGCATGAGTTAATTTCCAAGATTAGTTTTCCTGATATTGTATTAGCAATGATATTGATGCTATACTATGACAATAGTGGTGAAGCTCAAATCATCAAAGGCTTAGATATTCACCTGCTGGTTGTTTGAGATGTAGCTGATTTTTCATTTCTTATAATGCTTCACAAGCTCCTAAACATATTTAACCTTTTCAACACCTTGAGGAGACTGGTGGATTGATTTTATTACCTCTGCTTTAAAGAGGAGCAAATGAGACTGAAAAGATTGCAGAAAACCAAGTTCAGAATTCAGACCTTGCTACCTAACTTGGACTGCGTTCAGTGGAAATGTGTGCTATTTTTACAGCACAGAGAGAAATAATCTCATTAAAAGTCACAAATAAACTCAGTTCTTCTGTGTATTTTTAGATAGCTGACAAACTTTGTGTACAATATCAGAGCTACTTGTAGGCCATCCATAAAGGAAGGAGTAGCAGATGCCTCCCCCAGTTTATCTTATCAATTTGCTGTTTGTACAGCTAGTTTCAGAGTTCTTAAATACAATAAATATGCAGCAAGTAGAACTGATCCATAGTTTTAAAAATATACACATCCAAAAATTACAATATTTGAAAATTGGAAAACGGCTGACTAGTTTGAATCAGTTACATTACTAGCTTTAATGAACAATTAAAAAATGTGGCAAACATCTGCTTTGACTTAGGACAAACCACCCAGAGAGAGTGTGGAAATCCAGGGTAGATTCATATTCTAAGGATCAGTCCCTGTACAGTTTAGGTGATACCGTTCCATTTTCAGTTGAACACAGGCTTGCATGGTTATTCTTATGGACTGATAATATTAAAAATAATCAGGCCAATATCAATTACTGTAAATCAAGGTTACTTTAAAGGTTTTTGTAACCACAAATCTGAGCTAGAAGGCGACCTTAGCATGTTTACTATGAATGACCTTCTTGTACAGTCAGATGTATTTTAGGATACAAAAGGCCCTAATGTCTTTCAGAGGGTATAGCAAAAGTCTTGCAACTTCTTTTTATAATTAATTTCTAAACTGAAATTTTATCTTTACCTACTAAAAAAATATTACCTACGTAACATTTTTTCATTATAACAACAGAGAAACTCAAGGGAAAAGGAAATTATCAGATAATAAAATCTCTGCAGTTTCCAAGCCTGTCAGCAGATTTTCAAAACTAGAGTATCAACAAGCCATAGAGTAGTACTGTGCCTTATGTCATATCTGAATTACATCAGAATTAGTAAGATGCAATTTCCTTTTAGATTTTTGTAAGTTGTTTGGTTTTTTTTTTACCATGGTCATACAAAGCTGCCATTCCATGCTCTGACAGAGAACTGTATGTTGTAGATAAACCAGAGACTTGAGAGCTTCTTAGAATCTGATAAATTAGGCTACTTTATTTCTAACAAAGAGTAAACCAGCATATAGGTTTGCCTGATACTGATAATGTTGTTTAGACATACACAAAAAGACAAAAAAAAAACCCTAAACCACAACATGGCTTAAAATGAACTTGTATACACTGCAATTTTTCTGGGTATAATGAAAACAGAAAAACAACTGAGTAGAAGTTTCAGACATTTAAAGGTTATTTCTCCCATTCATCCCATCATCCCCCCCCCCCAAAAAAAAAAAAAACCAAAACAACAAAACGAAAACAACAAAACCAAAACAAACCCAACAACCAAAATCGTGATAAAAACCCTCAGATCTTGTGATCTCATACTGTGTTCAAGAAAAGAAGGTAAGTATAATTCTGGTTGAGATGCAGTGTGTCAGGGTGCAATGTCATGTTGTACTCTGAGGGGAGATGCTATTACTGCACAGGTATGAACGTGCTGGAGGCAATCTCCTGTAGTGGGTTCCACGTGAGACTCTGACATCTGTTTCAAAGACGAACACCGAGGGGACCATGTGGTCTCTGCTGCTGGCTGACTCGTATGGGCAAATCATGCAGGTCTCCTGGAAGGGAAAGAAAGGTGAACTTTATAGAAGGACTTGGGAGCTTCTTGACAGAGAAGAGAAAAGAGCTCAAGGCTATTAATCAATGACCATACCTTAAGACTTGCAGGAAAAAGAAATTCAGCCCAGCATAAACTGCTAATTAATTGGGGTTTTGCGTGGCAAGACAAGCCTTACAAAGGGGGCAGGTCTTTTGTTGTTTACAAGACCTGAATCTTTCAAATATTTTAAGTTACTGTGGTTGAAATTCCTTTTGTAAGTCAGCATTCATTGGCATTCTTTGCTGTAATGAAAGGAAGCTAGGCTTAGCTGGAAATCTTAGGCAAATCTGTGATCGGATGACTCAGTGAGTCATTAGGTTACAACCCAGAAAGGCTATGACCAAAAAGGGTGTTAGCACACTCACCTGGATCACATCTGTGCACTAACCTCGTTTGGAAACCCTTTGCAAATAATTGGGAAGGGCACTGCGGCAGACTCAGCAAAAGCATTACTAAAAATTCAAGCAAGAACTATGAATTTCTTTAGGTTATCTAGAAAGGTAAAAACAGAAGTTTGCACTGGAGTGGGACTTTCTCACCACAAAATTTGCTTGGCTAATGCAAATTTAGGAGGTAAAATTATCTGCATTTTTTTGGTACACTAGTATTTAGGCATCTAATAATTAGGACTTGCAGTAGGACTTTCAGAAGTGCTTCGGCAGTGGTGGAATTGGCTCTGTAATGCTGAACTTCAAACTTTTAATTGTTTTGAGTGAGGGTTAGACCTCATTTTACTACCATGGCACCAACAGTTTTTAATAGCCTTACTATTAGAAAGGCTATTTAGTAAGGCTGTATTCAGCACGTAGTAAGCAGTCTTTGAAGCAGGAAAAAGAACGCAGGTTTACTTGCTCCTAAATGAGCACTTTAATTACAGGTCTCCTTTTCCTTGGTAAATCTTTGCTTCTTTTCTGCTTTAACAGAGTGGCAGACCTCAGACTTCACCTACAACACTGTGAGCCCCTCCAGGTACATCCTTGGATTTAGTTAAAGAAAAAAAAAAAAATAATCAGAACTGCCCATCAAGAGGAAGATGTAGATGCACACTGACGGAAAACATGAAAGCACCTTTTGGTCTCATTTTGTTTTACAAAAAGCTAGTTTCAGCTGAGTGACAGTAATTCACAGATGTGGGCGAGTTCCTAGAAGTGGGGAAGTTACATGCATTACTGAAAGCTTAGTAATTTTTTTAAAAAAGAGAAAATACTTTTTTTTTTTTTTTTAAGAGCAGTGATCACTCAACAGCTGTTCGTTCCACTGCCGTCAGGCGATGCTGCTTCCTCGCATCCGGAGCGCCCGCCTGCCCTAAGCGTGGCTCCGGGTTGGTGCCAGAAGTGACCCGGGGAAGCCC
>NW_009260060.1:247942-325518 GCF_000687185.1 Egretta garzetta
AACGGTCTGTATGTAAATGTCATACTAAGGAACAGTGTTTTATTACTGTGTATTTATTTATTCTATGAGTTGGTTTTGTGAAGTTATCCACAAAGGGGTTTCTTGTTAGCTGCTGGTATATTTCTGGAAATTTTAGCATAAAGTTCACTTTGAGAAAGTCAAAGAGCCACTAGGATGTCCTAGATAGGAAAAAACAAAGTGAATGATACAGCACCCAAGTGTTGCCCCAGCAACTTTTTAAAGTGTTCTCAGCCAATTCCACCTTTAGTTTGCTTGTTCATGCCAGGCCGTTCTTTACTCCGGAGACTGTCTGCAAGTTGTTCCACTGGAATTTCTTGCACTTTGAGGTTTGACTCCGAGGTAGCGAAAGTGGCCGAACTTTTTGCAGGAAGAGAAGTGTTCTGAAATAAAAAAAAACCCCAAGCCTCCAAAAAACCAAGGAAACATTTTGACAGAGGACGTGCTTAAAGGTATTTCGTAATTATCCGCTACGTTGAACTACACTTACTAACTTCCTTGCATTTGGAAGAGGAACAGTTCTATCGGAATTGTTGCAATCAGTTATCTTGCGCTGAGTTGACCCAAATGTTAATTCATTAAGTAACCACTTTAAAAAAGCCATTTGAGAGTGTTAGGTTTGGTTTTTTCTGAGCATACAGTCAGTATGCTGATTGTGTTATGTAGATTTTTGGAAAGACCTTTAATGATCTACAACGTTTTCTAGGCCTGTTAATCTTGTCAGTTTGTATGCAGTCAAGTACAATGGCAGGATGAAATTCACTACTGGCAGATTTTGTTCTGCTCCATGGTAAGTCCTGTTGTAGTGGGGTTTTTGTTTTGTCTTGGGTTTTTTACCTGTTTTATTTGGATCTTAATCTAGTATGTGGTTTAGCAGAAGCTGGGAGCAAGCCTGAACTTGCTTGTATTTGTTGAACTGATTGCTTAAAGTGTGATTATCTTGCCATGCACTTCTAAAGGTTTGACACTTTATGCAGGCTAATACCTGTAGTGATCTTCAAAAGAGAAGAAGAGCCTCACTTGAGTGTTTCTATATTCAGCTGTATCCTACTGTTCACACGTTTCATTATTAAAAGTTGTATTGCTTGCTTGCTTTGGCATAGATTCACCTGTCTGTCTTCCAGTAAGTGTTGTCTTGAAGACTTTCCGGCTTGAAAATCATAGAATGGAAGAACCGTAGAATCAACTGATACAGCTCTTCAGAATGTTAGGTGCAGGTACTTATTCTCAATGTGAGGAAAGGTCCTGAAAATTATGTATGTTTTTCTGTTGGCAGTGTTGTCATTTTTCTTTAGTGCTATTTAGCTGTCACTTATAGTAAAACAAAAAGAGCTGTTATGCCGCTCTGAGTTGTTGCACCTCCTTGTCTAAGCCCCTTCCATAAGATGGGAAAAGGAAGGACGTGAAAATCAGTTTGAAAGGAAGTGTGAGAAACATCATCTTCTATGGAAGAAAGTTGGATGATCCCATATAAAGCTTGGGATGTGCAACACAACTCGCAATTCCTCCCCTGCCAAGACATATTTTCTTGGAAGAAAAGCCCAGATGGTTTCCCTTACATTGTTTTTTCCACACAGCAATTTAGATGTTTTACCCTTATTTCTATAAAATTGAATGGTCAAGTGTCTTCCAAGAAGCTTGATTTTTGCATAACTGCTACAGCATTTTCCCGTTTTTAGTAACCATGTTGCATAATGACTTTCGTCTTGTTACTCTATATTGGAGAATATGATAGTACAGCAAGAATCAGCTTTATTTAAGCAATACCAAATTAATGTCAATTTTTTTTTCTTTTATTTTTTGATATTTATCTCTATCAGATAGTGTGGGGTAAAATCTATTTTGCCTTGCTGCGGAGAGAAAAAGTTTAGGTTTACAGGTTGTATGCAACCATGTGCACTAATGTTGATGATTGTTGTTTACTTGAACTTGTCTTAGCGGTACAAATATGGATGTGAAAGTGAATGTATGCATATAAATGTGTATATCTCATCTATATGCACTTACATATCTGATGCTGTATGAACATTCATTAGGGTTTGTTATGACTTATTCCTCAATTAAAGCTATGGAGGAGATTAAATTCTTTTTTTAATTGATATTAATTACAGTGAAATAGATTAATAGGTTGGATAAGGTGGTCCTTGCGTCCTGCTTTTCTGTATATGTCTTGAGCTTAAGCCTTTACTAAGGATAAAACATTGTAATATAAGAAATGATGCAGTATTTATCTTCCAGCCAGCGATCCAAACATTCACCAATGTGTGTAGATTTGTTTAGCTGTCTGTTACTTGAATCTCTGTCTGAGTAGTCAAAACCAAATGGGTGTCATTAACCCTTTGCTCAGACCCACAAAATACATGTGCCTGTGAACTTACTGGTATCTAACCAGCTGTATAGCAGGGCCTTTCTAAATCTTGATGGATACATTGACAACTTCTGCCATAGGTTACTACAGAAATAAAAAATGGCTTGGGCTTCGGCTTCTAGCAGTGCTGGTATTTGGTGGTCAAAATGTCTTCTCAGCAAGCAGTTTCTTCCTTTCTCAGTCTGCTACACATCTACTTTATAAAATGCAAGAACCATTGCTTTTTGCGGTGCAAATTTGGAAAGAAAGTTTGTTCAGTGCTAGGTAATCCTCTGTGTTGTTACGTGGTTTATACAGAGGTTGGTTAGGCTACAAGTAGCTGACAATATGTGGCTATTTGGGTTCCTGAAGTAACAGCACTGGAGGTGTTCCAGAATAAGGTGTGGGCCAAGCATATAAAAAACCAGTATTTAGATACCAAAAAGAGTGCGTGTGTGGGTATAAATGTGTATGTTTATATACAAATATATATTTATTTATAAATATATAAATAAAAGCTACTTTCCTAATTGTCTTTTTTGTTACTTTTGTTACTGCTGAAAGTGGAAGGATTGAGAAAATGATACTGTCTGAAAATAAACACTAACACCTCAGGGTGAAAATACCCAACCACCACCACCAAACCCAAAACTGCAAAGGAAGGTGGAAATGGCTGAGATAAGCAATTGCAACTCCAACTTTAAAGCGCTTAGACTGATGTGCAGGGGCTTTATATACTTGAACATGTGGGGTGGGTTTTTTTGGGTTTGGGTTTCTTTTGCAGGTGGGTGGGTTGTGGGGTTTGGTTTTTTTTTTGGTTTTTTTTTTTTTTTTTTCATTAATGGGTATGTGAAGGACGGTTCTCTGGCACAAAGAGTGCCTGCCTGATACTTTTTGCCCACTTTAGTAATTTCTGTCCTAGTTATTTCTCAATCTGTACTCAGAATATATATTCAACTTCTTAGGGGACCGTGTATTATATTTGTATTTTTCAGAGTTTAGAGATGGGTGGAGGCCATACTGTTGGATCTTATCTTATGCGGCTAGAGGCTTACATGAAAAGCTTGAGGAAGTGCTGATGTCTGAAATTTTTAAAGGAACGATGAGTCCTTAGATAAGCACGCAAGTTGGGAAAGGACAAAGTTAAATGTAAAAGCTGATTGTTAATCACTTCAGCTCAATCCAAGGCTTTTTGAATTTAAATGACTTGGGAATCTTTTAGTGAGGGTTAATTCCCAAACAAGCCTCATCTCTCTTAAGAGGTTATCTGATTGGCCTATAGAGTTCTCTCTCTAAAAAGTTTTAATTGTATGAATTTCATATTCAGGATAATAAGTCACTCCCCAGAGTTGTACACAGTGATCAAAACTGATAAAAATATTGCCCCAAAAATGAAGTTAAAGAGATTAGCAAGAATCCAAAGACTTATTTCAAATAATGGAACATGCATAGTAGTTTGTTTACATTTTTACATCTTCCAGAAAAATATAGGCTTGTTCATCTTCTTTTTTTCCCCTTTCATTATATCACATATATGTGTATATATATATGGTGTAAGTATAAAGAGGTTTGTTTTTTCCTTGGTTTTGATTGCCACTTTTTGAATGTGTGGGAGTAATAAAGACATTTACAAAACTTTGCAAGTGAGGACTTCTAGTGATTGAGTGGGTTATTTAATCATTTATTTCATAATCATAAGAAAGTACAGTCACTGGTAGCAGTGATAAGTTGTGCTCCATTCAGTATGTGATTTTAAATTTCTATTTATTTGTGTGTGGCTTTGGGGAATGAGGAGGGGCATAAAGATTTCTTTATGACTGCTTTTCTGAATAACGACTTAGTTATTCAAAAGAGATTGGGGAAATCTTACAGCAAGAGGTTTTATCCTTTATTGGAGGAATTGATACAGTACAAAAGTAGGCAGTCTTTCAAGCTTCAATTCTAGATCATAAGTCAGGCCCTTTTTGTCAGGAAATATTTTGAAGAATAAGGTATCTAGACCTACTACCAGGGATGTAATCTGGGCATATGATTTTTTTTTTTTTTTTTCTTTCTAACTGCTACTTAAGTCTTACGCTGTACTACTGAAGCTGTTCTTTCTTTTCCAGGCTGCTTAAGGCTAGTACCTGCATGCCGGGACAGCTGCTACACTCAGCAGGTTTCCCTAAGGCCAAATTACTCTGTATACAGGAAGAGGGAGGTGAAAAAACCTGTTGACTGCTGCTGATCTTAAACCTTCTTTAAAGAGATGTGATTTCAGGCTGTCTCAAACACCTTCAGAATGGTAGCTTCTCAATCTGCTTTGGGTTTTGTAAATTGTGAATTTGGATATAGCCCTGAAAGAGAGAAGAACTCAAATAGGTGGCATCTGGAGAGTGTAAGAGCTGAGTTGGAAAATACAGAGGAAAAACTGTCATGGGCACTTGGAATACCAAATGTCCCTAGTGTGGAGGCCAGAATTTGCCTATGGGGTTATGCCTCTGCTACTGTTTGTGGCCAAGGGAAAAGTGCTTCCTTGACAAAGTTGAAAAGCGAGTAGTTACCTGTTTTCCCTTGTGACAGTTCTTTGAAGGGCCTGAGCTGCAAGACACATTTTGATCACCTCCATAGCTTTCTGACTGTAGTTATTTAAACAATTAACACCCTTCTGTGTCCATGTCGTGTCCCCGTCCCCCCCGAAGTGATTCTACGTTTATAAGCTATTTTACTGGTTATGGTACTTGTTCACTTGGATTCCCAGATGAAGAGGGCTTGAACCCACAGTTCACATAGAATGCTCTAGCCAGTAATTTTTCCTTTTTCCCATTAAAAGCATGTTTCTGTGCTAAAAAGTTTGAGGCTCAGAAGGTAAGGGAGTAGAAGCCCTAAACTGTAGTTAATTGGTGCTAGTGTGGGAATAGGAAAACTTTAGGTTCCAGCTCCTCTCTTAGATCACTTTTTCTCTCCCTTCTATCTGAATATTGTGTAATAAGAGTGTGTGTGTTTTAGATAAGTGGTTCATCTCTTAACTGTTCATCTTAACGTTAGCTACTAGGATTGTATGTTCTAAGACTGTACTACTTGTGCTGAGTTTGGACTTTGATTTCTCTATTCTTTTATACAGGCCAAGGCGAAAGGACAGAGAGGTTGTGCTGTTTACTCTCCTTGAAATTTTCATGTAGAAGGAATTTAAAATTATTACTGCATAAATGATAGGGAGCCTTTCAGGATTTTATCCAAGATTAATGTGAATTCAGTCAGGTGGGAATTTTTTTTAATGCCCTTTTTCTTTTCTGTAGGTTTGCAGTCTTAAAAAAAAAATATCTGTTTGAACTGAAGAAACTTGAAGAAACGGATATTCTCCATTGGCTGGCTGACACCAAATTTAGAGAGCTTTGTTGCCAGAGAATATGCACGTGTCCTGACCATATTTCTACATGACTGTGTGTGGCAATATTCGGAATGAAGCTGCCATCATGTCATCCACAGGCAATGGCACTGATATTGAAGAATTCTTGGTCAACATTAACTTGGGGCAGTATCTTCCCAACTTTAAAGAATATGGCTATAATGTTGTGACAGATTGCGTGGGAATAACTAACAGCGTGCTTCAGCAAATGGGAGTGTTGCCTACGGGGCACCGCAGAAGGATTCTTAAGCAGTTAGACACCACTCTTTCAAAAATGCAAGGAAGTTCGCTTTTCTGTGAAAATCTAAAACTCAAAGACTTGAAAGGTTTAGAAGAGAAACAATATTCATCCTTGGATCAGCAGTCTCCAATAAGTGTAGATAGGACTAGCTTGATACCTGCAACATTGTCAGAACAACTTCTTAACAGAGCTTATGTTGATAAAGAAAGGTTTGAACTTGCAGAGCAAAACTTATCGGAGGCGAATGAGGATAGCTTTACAAATCTGGATGTTTCTAGTTTATACCAGAATTCAGACAGCATACTAAAAGCTATCAATCTAAGTGGAAGTATGAAGATGAATACGCAGCCAACTACATCGCTGGAAGAAGCTGCTGCATACCAAGCTGATGAGCACTTGGCTGGCTGTTTGGCATTTCATGATCCTTCTTCTTCGTTTGTTCACTCATGTGAAACAAAATACAACGAAAACAAACATCTGATGTTTGCAGATGAGGATGACTTATCTGATAGTGAGCCAAATTCTCCATTCTTTAAGTTTAAAGGAGAAATGATAGACAATGACTTATATGATTCTTGTACGCAAAACTGCATTAAAGTATTTCCAAGAGCAAGCCGGTCTTTTATATTAAGGCATCGACCTGTACCAGAAATACCCGAATTGAGTAAAGTTCAAGCTTCATCAAGGTAACTGCTGTTTCTTTCTAGTGAGGAATTGCTGTCATTGTAGAAATTATAGTTTGGGCTTTCTCATAGGTTTTTTTATGTCATTTTTTGTGGATTTTTTTTTTTACTAAGTGTGTTGTAAATGCATTGGATCTTGTATGAATGCTGACAGATTAACTGAAGGACGATTAAGCTTCAATGCAAGTTAAAAGCACAAATGAAAGTATAAAGGGAATGGTGTTTCCTTATAACCTCTCCAATCATCTCTGCATCTACTTATTTTCAGAGAAATGAATCTTTATTGCTTTAGATATAAACCTTGCTAAAAATAACTGTATCAAGCATTTTTTTAAACTTAATCAGTATGCTGTTAAGATAAGGAAGAATGGACATACACAAATGTTACAAAACCAAGATTGAAAAAATAATAGAAAAAGCTGTTGAATCTATTCCAAACCAAAACATTGCTAATAATATTAATTAGACCTTAGCTTCAGTGTTTCTGATAAAATTGTGATCCATCACAGGAAAATGGTGACAAAATAGTGATTTCAGGAGGGCTAGAAATTCACCCTCAAGTATAAAAATCTGGTTTTATGATGAGACAACAGTTACTGCGAAACACAAGTATTCAGGTTATATCTTAGTAACTTTTAAGGTTGTACATTTCAAGAGATACTGTTCTTGGCAAATACAAGTTTATCATTTTTATATATGTAACTTATAAGAAAGATATAAGAAGTTTTACGTACCTACACATATTAATGTAGTTTTATCTGAAAGGTGGGGCAAAACTTAGAAAATCCTTCTTGTCTGTTTTGCGCTTTGTATGGTGTAACCACCCTGTAAAGAAAGTGGGAGGTATCTGATACAATTGCACGCATGGGTATAACAAGACGATTACATAAGCATCTTAAGTCTTGGCCTTAAAGCATGTAGAATTTGTATGTAAATATAAGTATGTAATATTTTTTTTGTTTTAAATTAGAATAGGATATTTTGTGGAGGAGGAAATGATCTTATACTGTGTGGGTCTAAAGCAAGGACTTCCTTCAAGATGTCTCTTAGATTAATTTGTAACTGGTTGTCATTTAACTGCTAACTCAGAGAATGAATGCAACCGGTTTATAATATTAGGTGTTGGCTTGTGCTGGTGTCCTCATAATAACAAATCCTTAGCTTTTAATGATGCTTGTAGTATACAAATATTTTTGAAGCATTCCAACAGGGGAAAAAAAAAGTGGAAAGGGTGGGTAGGAAGGATAGATGTGGGAGGTTTTCAGAGGTTATGGAATCTTTATAAGTGTAGTTCTGTGCAGCATTGGTGAGGATAGGTTTGGATAGAGTCCAGTAAAGTTTGTTCTGATAAATTGCATAGGAGAGTTTGAATTTGTTTTAAAATATTCATGTGATGTGGGTGTGGACTTTTCCTCCTTCAAAGTGGTTGAGTTCATAAATTGAATCCACAAATTAGTGACTAGCACTTACTGTCTTGAATAAGCATCAGTTGTTGTAGCTTGTCTTGTCAAAATATGATGGAATGCAGATGAAAAGGTCTAATGTTAGAACTTAACTCCAGGCTTATCTTAATAAAAGTAATATTGATTTAATATTAAAAATAATAGGCACTGAAAGTGCAGTTGATCACATATTACAGGCTGTGTAAATGAAGAGTATCACTGCACAGATTAATTTGTGATGTTTCTGGTTCTGTTAACTGTAAGCTTTTACGCATCATGCTGGTTAAGTGTCTTTAACAGAGAAGAAGAATTCATGTAAAGGCATATGCAAAGTTTTGTTGCTGTAGCCATATCCAAATCGTGAGGTTGCACTTTTTTTTTTTTTTTTAAACCACTAGCTATGCCTGGAAGGGACGTGTCTGAGAATGTTTTGTGTTTATCTTGTCTTTTTCATCTGCATATCTCAGCAGTTAGAAACATCATTAGCGAGTTTATACATGCCCTAAATGCAGAGTTTTTCCAGCTTTTATGAGTTTCTTTTAGATTATTGAAAGAAGTCACTATTAAATGTTGTAATGCAATTGTTTGAACAGATGGAGATGCAAAGATTCTTTGCACAATTAAGACTTTTTTTGTGTGCCTTCAAAATGTTTCATCAATGCCTTCTAAATCACAAAAAAAATGTGCTTATTGAAACTTAAGTATAAACCTCTTTCAGTGAGGAGTAGCTTTATGTTAGTAACTTCTGTAGAGTGATTGTCCCTACTTCATATAATAAAGCTGTTCCTGCCGAGCTGAAATTGGTGTCTCATCCTAAAAGATAACAATAACCAGCTACTAAAAGACTACTCTTAATGTCTTTTGAGAAATAATCATCCAGTAGAGAGAATATGCTATATTTGTAGTCTTCCCACCATTGAAGTAAATCCTTCACATCCCAGTCTTTTAGTGATTGATATATGACTGGGTCACTAACTTCATTACCCACTATTTTGATTTTGAGCTCTAGCTTATTTTCTTCATCTTTATAACAATATGGAAACCCTGAAGGACAAGTAGCAGTCTGTCTGAGGAAGATCAAGGCTAAACCAGAACTTCAAACCAGAACTTAAACTTCACAGAAACATTCTTGATAACCTTGCTGGGTATTTTTTTAGAGGCAAAGAATTAATGCAGAACTTTAAAATGGCAGCTTGCAGCATCTTTAACCTCAGGAAAGATCATGTCTGTCTTGCAGAATTGCATAGGCAAACATTCTCAACTGACTTTTATTGATAGACGCTGGTTTCTTCCTTATTACATTGTGCAAAGGCTTTTCCAGAGAGGCAGAGAAATCCTTAGTTGTGCATGGATATTAATCATTAATTTTTTATGCAAGGCAGTGCTTTTCTCATGATCTCCTATGTGCCTTCTGGCACAAAAAGTTCATATGGTGGGTCTCCTTGTGCCCCTTAATAGTGCTGGGACCACGTCACTTTTTATTACTAATAATGTGCTTGCCTGTCTTGGAATTATATCCGCTTCCCCATGCCTCACTTTTGCTCCTGGATCTTGCCTGTAACAAAGCACGCTGTCAGCTGTTAAGACACCACAGCATTTTAGAAGTTGGAAATCTTTTGGTTTTCTTTCTTCTTTGAAGTATATGTGGCATCACTGTAGTACTGAGGGGTGCAGAATTGAAAAAAAAAAAGGGACAGTTACACTGTGTTCTTGATAATGGGGTTATTGTGCAGATTTTAGTAGTGGTTTTGGTTGATCAGTATTGAAGTGATGTGTAATTATGCTAGATTCTTGTCAGCTAGGGTTTTCCTGCTTATCATAACTTTGTGTGCTCTCTGCTGATACACAAATAGTAAGGATCACTCTAAAGGTGTTTAAAAGCACTGGAATTGTTAAGGGGATTGCAAATAATCTTCTGAAATTGAAATAAACTGCATCCAAAATGTCTTTTTAGACAAAGTTGTCACCCTTTAGAGTGATCTTTACTAATTGTGTATCAACAGAGAGAACTGCATTTAAGGACATTGCATTTAGGACTGCATTTAAGTGAGCAGTCCTAAATTTTTAATATGGTTCCCCAGTCGAGCTGTGGAAAAGAACGAAGGGTTAAACATAGTGAGTTGGAAGTTTCATGGTCTCTTGTGATACTTCTCCCATATACACAAGTGAAAAATTTAGGCTTTTGTAAGACAAAATAATGAAAGTAATGCAGTGGATGGAGCTAACGACTGATGTGCCTTTAGCACAAGATTAAAGATAATAGGTACAGAGGTAGTTTTAGAGGCTTTGGATGCTTTGGATCATGTAATTTCACAGCCACACTTAGGTGAAATAGCTACGGTTGCATCATCTGTTCAAACAAAAAGCTTAAGCAGGTTTGTAACATGGTAGACCTGTTTGTTCTACAGGTTGCTATACAGATAAAATTTAAGGCTGACGAACTCTATATACTTCTAGATTTTTTCATATCCCCCATCTTTGTTACTTGCATTGTTCAGTAGTGGGATTGCTCTGATTCTTTATTAAGAGAAATAAGAAGAAATAGACCAAAAGTAGTTCTGGAAAATATGCTGCATTTGGCGGAAAACAGAAATAAATAAAATAGATCATGATGCTTGGCGTGAGCAGGCACTATTCATTTTCTGCAACTGGTAGATCCTGTGGTGGAAACTTCTTGCTTGGTGCTGATGTTCTTTAGACTCCTTTTCTTAACATATAAGTGGTCAAGATTGCTACTAAGGCACCGAAGCTGGTGCTGCTGTGCCTCTCTACTCTGTGTTCTGTCACGCAGAGCAAATTTTTTAGGAGAGAGAAGCTGCCCCCTCCCTTTTTCTATGGTCAAGCATCACCATTAATTTACCTCTGCAAGCAGTCTATGAACTCCAAAGCTCTAACACAGCGTGCTAGAGTGCTTTTGACGTGTTTGCATTATGGGTGGGTTAGGTCTTGAGATAGATAGAAAGGAAAACATGTTTTGAATGAGTTTGAAAACAAAACAAAAGCTTCATTCATTTAAAACGCCCAGTGGATGAATGCCAGTAGACCCCGAAGCACTGACTGCTTGCACTGGCCTCTCCCTCAGTTTATTTGTGAGGTGACAGGAGTATATTGAATAAAACAGCCCAGCTCAGCGCTAAGCTCTCACCTTTCCAGTCTCTCAGCCTTTAGCAAGACCAGTCACTGCCTCATCACACCCTTTCATCCTGTTTATGTGTAAGTAAAGGATGGTGGGGAAGAGTATGCACCCTGAGCCTCATCCGGTACCTCTTCATAGATAAAAATAGTGGGTCTTAATCTCCACGGTTATAACGAAGTGATAATTTAATTGAAATTATTATTATGTCTTTGTAAAATTGGCACACTTTGTGATTGGCAGACTGCTTGCATTAACCTTCCTTTCAAGAGCAAAATAAAGATCATTAATCTCAAGAGGTATTAAATTTTGAAAATGGTTAAGGAAAGCCATGGATTGGTGTAGATACAAGGTTTTTTTCAATCTTATTTGCCCCCAAAGAAGTCTTCAGTATTTTTCTGTCTTTTAACCCAGGCATAGAATTTGTACAATAACTATGTAAGCATTCTATTGAGCATTGACAAGTTATTAGCATTTTATAGTTTGCACTGTATGTTGTTTGTTATGCATAATCTTTCAAGCAGATATTCAGAGTAAACTTGCTTCATTTATTTTGTATCTTGAGATAGCTTTTACTTGACGTTAGTCAGAACTTTGTTTTCCAAAAATGAAAAAAAGGTTTTATTTTTGCTTGTTGGAAAAAAACCCTATAGTTTGTTTATCAGCAGGGTTTTTTTTCCATGTATACGTACATGTAGATACCTAATCAGAAAAGAATACACAAGTCCTGAAAAATACATGAATTAAAAAAATGCAGGTCTCTGTAAGCTGATTTGTTATTTTTCATTTCATAGTGAATTTGTCTTCACTCGTGTTTATTACCATTACCCACTTTTAAATCCATCCACCCTGAAACTACACCAATGACTCACTGTTATACATAAGGAAGAAACCCATCATTTTAAAAGCTCTTTAAGTCAAAGCTGCTTATCTGTATCTCTAATTTATTTTAATGCTATTAATACCCTTAAAAAACCCTCAACCTAACAACAAAAAATCTGGTGTGTGTTGAAAAAGTTAGTTGTTGGGTTGGCTTTTTTTTTTTTTGTAAGCATACCGGGTTCTTTAGAATTAGGTTAGTAAAAATGAAGTTAATTTGTGAATGTAACTTTCAAAATACTAACTACAAGATTTTTAGCAAAACAAACAGAGACTTTAAAGTGTTTGCTGTGTATGTTTTGTAATTGTAACTCAGGAGAATAAACAGATAAGTATGGGAACTAGGCCACAGTCCACCTTCACTGGCCAAACTCGCCCTGTGTTTTCTAAAACCAGTATTTTACAAAATATCATTGAGAAACTTAATTGATATAACCTGGACAGCATTTGAAATGTCAACTAACTTCATAAGTTGCAGCTGCTGTCTTGAATTCAATCTAATAGTTTGTTTGGGGCAGATTTAGGCATGGATTAAACTTCAAGGATCTTGTGTGGTATTTACCTGTCAATGAATATTCTATAAGGATGCACGAGGATCTGTGTCACTGTTATTTCAAGCAGAAAAAATAAATAATTCTTCATGTTAACAGGGGAAATCAGAGCTTCGCGGAAAACTGTTCTAGTACAGATTTATAATAATAAGACTTATTATTATAATTAAAAAATTGTGATCTTTAGCAGCATGATGAGTCCCGCTAACATGAAATTGCTGAAATACTTGGGGGTCAGCACACCAACAATAAAAAAAATTTTCTGTTGTGTATGTGGGGTACATTCTTCTCAGTCTGCAAAATGTGCAGTGGTAGTCACAGGCAGTTGCAATGCAATATCTTTTATGGCTCAGATTGAAAACTTTCTGGGAAAAAATGCACCTTAGAAAATCAAAATTTTACAGCAATTTTTTTGAGTGTTTGAGAGCATGTTTTGCTGGATTTCCATGCCCAGGCTCCCTTTGAGCTTAATGTTAAATTATACTTTAATAGTATATCCTTCTATAAATGTAGTCATTGGTAATCAGTGTAAAGGAGAAGGGAAGGTAAAGGGTGGGGGATTTCCATGCTTCACAGAAACCTAAATGTATCAGAAGGTCAATTCAAAACAAACAAACAGAAAAACCCCAAACTCAAGGTATGTGCTAGGATCAGAGAAGTATTCAGTGCTATAAAGGAAGGAAAACACCTTGTTGGGTGACTTTTAAATTAAATCAGAAATTTTCCCAAGACTTAAGATTGACTACATCTGTATTTGCGTACAGGTTTAGTAGTTTATTCGGATAAGATGTTTTTGCTTCATTTCTGAGAAATTTCACTTAATATTTTCATTTTGTGCTTTGTTTTGTTCAAGTTGCCTTCAGAAAAGAAGAAATGTGGATCTTGTAAATAATTCTTGCACTGGGAAGCACATTTCACAACACAGTGAGTTAAGCATGATGATATTTATATCTTGAACGTTGATCAAAAAGAAACCTCAGACCAGAAGATGTCTAGAATGAGTACTGACTTATTTTAAGAAATATTGGGCATCTGGAAAAAGTGATGTATACAATAGCAAAGCATTTAACTACTTATGCGTTTTTTACTTAGTTTTTGTTTATGAACTAATAAAATGAAAATTAGAAAATCCAATCTTTAAACTTCATTTATTTTAATACACTTTTTTAGACTACAGTATTTTGAGTTTCTAAGATTAGATCCAGATTTTTTAAGCAGGGTTAGCTTTTTCTTGAAAGATATAAGGAGCGTATTCCTGACTAATGCTGCTTAATTTGTTAGTGCTCGTAGCTCCAGGAAATAACAGGAAATTAACTGTATTAAATAGTTTACTGGAAGAGTTTGGAAGTCTTGTGCACTCGGTTGTAAACAAAAGTTCTTTCATACTCTAGAGGTATGTCTTGTTTGAAGTTGTGCATATTAATTTCAAGCAAATACTTGGTCACAAAATGAAGATTGTGCACAAATGAGGTTTTGTGTGTGTTTTTTTTTTTTTAAGTCAGAATAAAGGAGACTTTGGAGCTATTGCTTCTAAGTATGCAACAAAAGTAGTCGTTTTGTGTTTGGTTTTTTTTTAACTTGATGCAGGGTAGGAAAGAAGAAGATGCCTGTATGCAATTTATATCCAAATTATATAGTAATAGCAGTAGTGTCTGACTAGGTAGTTCCTGAGGGGGGAAAAAAAAAGTGTCTGGAGTCCAGTTAGAAATGAGAAATTGTTACTTGATCTTCAAAATTTCTTCTGAAAAAGGCAGAGAAATCACAAACAGAAAAATCTGTGTCCTCCTTGATTTTATTATTAAATTAATAGAGTATTGCACTGTATGACCCTTTATTTTTTTGCTTTAAGAAACTTTCACGGAAGGAAAACCACACATCATCTCTCCATATGGGGAAACTTTTATTTGTGACAACCTGAAAGATGCTGAAGTAAGTTGAGAAGTCTGGATATAAATGGTCTATCTTTGCTTTAATCTTCAAGCTATGTATTTATATTGCCCTTAATTCTTTTTTTCCTCTGCTTTTTCAGTTCCCAATACCTTTTCAGTCTTCTACATGTAAAAGACTTAATGTGTAAATATTTGTGGACTAGTGACTTTTCTTAATCTGGAGATATACTTTGTACTGTTCAGTAGAAATAGGAAGCTGTGGTGTTGGTTGGTTCTTTTTTGGTTTTGTTTTTTAGACAACATAGGATAGATGATAACTGTCACTTTTTTTTTTTTGATGCCCAGTGCTGCCATATCAAATGCAAACCAGTCAGTTACAGGCAGTTGCAGACTGCCTCAATGCCTTCCTTTTACCTAAGAGGTACAGTGGTATATTGTAGTACTTTGTGGGGTTAAGTGGTGGATAACCATTAGAATTGATGAGTAAAGGTAAAAGTGGCTTTTCTCTCTTCTGATAATTGCAGCTTGAAACTGGGCATCTCTACACAGGCTTCTGTATATCCTATGAAAGCAGCTTACATATTAGCTTAGATGATCTGATGGTCACTTTTGACCATACCTTTTTAAGTTGTATATATGAAAGTTCTCCGGACTTTTGATATTCTTCATGCATCCCCTAAACTTGCCGTATACCTAGAAAGTCACTTTTGTTGTAGGATTCTCTGAAGTGAACATTTTTGTTGGGGTCAGTAATTGATAGTGGGAATGCCGTGGGTGGCATGTGGACAGACTTTTGAATCGTGGGGACCTGGGTGGTGGATTAGCTAGTGAGGCATCCAGCAAATACTGTGAATCCCAGCTCCTGCTTCTGTCTTAGCAGGATGCAGACCAGAAATTGTGGATTCTGTGATTGCTTATACTTGTCCCAGCTGACCTCAAGCCACTGAGTTAGAGAAAACAGTAAATTATTCTTAGTTTCTGTCCTAGTCTTCACTGTAAGATTTCACTTTTTAAACTATTGTAAACTGTTGACTAAAATCAAAGCTACTAAAATGGATGCCTAGGATTTTTTTTCCCCCATTTTAATTTGTTATGAATTGGTGAGTGAAAATAAATGGTTCAAATTTCATCGTCCAGTAGGAGTGGTTTTAGAAGCATAAAAATTATCTCTATTTTTGGTGTGTACTTCCTTTTCTTCGGAAATACGTTGTGCTTTGGTTTTTGTTGACTTTTTAAGGAGGTATGCATAAATTCAAGTCTTGTTTCTCCTTCTACTTCTTGTTATCTGCACACAAAAGTGACTTTTGAGCTTTTGTTTTATTCCCTTGTGTACAATGTCCTGTCTGTGCCAGTTATTGTTATCTGTGCCAATGCCTTTAAAAATTCAAAATGTAACTTCTTTGTAATTAGTTCAATGGCATAAGCAGGTTTTCCAGAAAAAGTTTCCTAACCTTCTTGTTACTTCTTAGCCTTATTCTGTGTATCTCATAGAAATGGTTGGTTGTAAAAAAGCATACCCAGGAAGGTTGTCAGCAATCTTTCATATTTTACAAAGGCACCAAATACAAAAATACCGTGCTGTTAAACTGGATTAACTGCTTGAAATGCAATTGCTATTTCTGCTGGTTGTAGAATCACGATTAATGCACTATATTATAGCATGCTTTCCCTGATATGAAGATTTGGATTTTAATTATCACTTTTGTGTAAGTGAATAGTTTTTCTTGAGTTGGAAACTTAATAGTTAATTTTGGTTCCATTAGAACTTAATTGCAGACAAAGGTCATAAAGAACCACCATAAAACAAAGGTCCTAAGATACATTGCACTTTCAGATTTTTTTCAGTAGGTATCAAGTATCCTATGAATAAATAAGAAACTTTAAATAACACTATAAAGTATCTGAGATTTTAGGGCTTGTAACTGCTACTTTATTTCAAAAGATAACCTCATGTGATGTATAGTTCATCTATATAGAAGAAAACTTAGCAAATTGTTATATGGACTGACTGAAGTTTGTTCTAAGGGCTTGTAAGTTGGCCATTACCCTCTTCCTGTGCCGTTGGTGTGAAGAAGAAAAGGCTGCTATAGGCTTCTATAAAGGGAGTGTTTGTAGAAATAGGTAATGAGTCACTCCAGGCTGGAGGTAAGCAAGCATGAGAGAACAGGGAATTAAGGTTATAAAGAAAATACGCTTTTGACTTGGGTCAGGAAGAAAGACAGCTAGAAGCAGAAACCTCTAAAAGGTGATCTGAAGAAGGAGGCTTTTTTTTTTTATATTGCTTTAAAAATAATACAAATAAAAATCCAAATGTTTTAGAGCTGATTTATTGTTGTGTCCAGCTGAAGAGTCAAGTGTATTAGAATTCCTTCACAGAAAAACTGAATCCTAATGAGTTCAGGCCTCTAGAGTGAACTATTTGCTTTATTTCTTCCTGTAGACTGTCAAACTAAATTAAACATGCATATTGAGTTCAGTAAACTATGTGAGCTCCTAAGTGTTGTGATAGTGTGGAATGCTGGCCAGACTGCAAATCTTACCACTTGAAAGTAAGAACCCTTCATATTTTAAAAGGACGAATTTGTCTTTATGGACCTGTTGTAAAGTTCTATTGCCAAACCATGATTCAAGAATCAACCTGAGGAGAACTGTGTGACATTAACTTTAATAGAAGACTAAGGCAGTATCTCTTAAGGAAGATGCCTGTCCAGAATGGCACTGAGTCTTTGTTTAATACAGCCTCAGCTCCAATACTTTTCATTCTGTCCACGTTTTCCTGACTTGCTGTTGTGATCAGCAAGACTACCTGTTAGAAGACGCTAAATCCAAAAATGCGTCTGAATGACTTCCTGATCGAAAGTGGAGGATTTTTGTAGGCATTTCCATCTGTCTGGGATCCAGAAGTCAGATTTATTCCTTAAGGGTAGGTGCCCTATGCATAAGAACAGTACATACAGTACAGACAGTTCCTGTCTGATGTATATATCAATATTTTAAGAAATACTTCTCTGTAAAGGTGCCTGCAGGAGAAAATGCTGCTGCTAATTACCTTTGTATAATACCTCAGAGATTTGCAAGAGGTGCGAGATGGGAGTTTTGTCTCATCTTAGGTCTGAGCATCTTGCAGAGTAATTCTGTAAACAACACACTGAGAATGCTTGAGATTTAATTTGGGTGAAATGTGTCTTTGTGAGCAAATAGAACTTCTTGTCCCTACAACCTGTCTTCATTTGTAGACTTCTACATTTTAAAATCTACTAGCAATACAAATGCAATTCTTGATTATTGCTTGGAAGTTCTCAGGCTCCCTGAATTCACTTGCTCAAGTGCTGAAGATTGCGGACTAAGCACAAGCAGGACATAAAACTGTTATCGTAATGGTTTGTGAGAGGGAGGAAGAGGTACTACCACATAGCTTCAGTGGGTATGGTTTGTGGTTGCATCCTGGTAAGCAAATGAAGATAAAAGATACTGACCCTTTTTGCTCTGAAGATGCTTACAGGGCAATGATGACAGTAGCCTCTTGACCATTGCCTATAAGTGGGACACAGCCATTTCCCCTCCTTTTGTGAAACAGTCAATCCAAGTGTTTGAAAAGCAGTGCCCAGGTTGCTTTTGAGTTTCCTGTTTAGCTTGTTTGCAAGGTGTATAGGTATTTTGGTTTTTTAATTTATTTTTTTTTAATGTAATCCTTGGTGCTACAACATAGTTAATACTGTGGTGGTGGGTGTTGTTTTTTGCTGTGGGCTTTTAGTTTTGTGTTTTTTTGTGGTTTTGGTTTTGTTTTGTTTTTTGGTTTTTTTTTATAACGCGTCTGGCTGGCAGAGGAAGGCAGACTGTTCACCTAGGTTTATCCTAGTAGCAGCCTGTGATTGCCACAATTTTTGCTGCAGCGTGTGTATACTCAGCTTTTGGCTATGTGCTTTTTTAAGCCTGCCTTTTCATGTTGCCAAGGTACAGCCCTCAAGTACAAGATGAGGTACTGCTGCTCAGAAAACAAATGGCAACCATTGTGAAAGCTTATCCACTTTTTTCTGCCACCCTTCATCTTTGTGGCATACACATCAAAGCTTAAATGAGTAAATTAAAATGCTTCCATCTGAAAGCACGAAGATGTTCATTTTAGTTTGTTTGGCTTTTTGGTTGTTTTTTTTTTTGTTTTTTTTTTTGGTTTTTTAAGGAAGACAGACAACTATTGAGAAGCTTAGTAATGCAATATGATTGTCAGATCAAGTTTAGGAAGTGTGAAATGTAATGTTCTTGAACAGTGTTAACCTTGACGTTTTGTACATTGCAAGCAGTTTGTGGTAAAGATTTCTAAACAAACATTAATAAATGTGCCTTTTAGGAAGCAGAACTTGGCAAGAAAATGTGAGATATATTCAGTATGGCTGAGTTCAGTCTTACTTGTGGGAATATGAATTTACCATTATTTTATCTTTAGTGTACTGTGAAGGCTGTACATTTAATTCAGAGAAGTGTTGCTGTGAAAGATAGGCTAGCAGTGGCAAATCATAAGTGGCATACTTAACATGCGTGCAACACGTGGCTCTTGAGGTTAGAAAATTTCAGGGTAAAAATAATAGTTCTGCTTCAAGAAAAATTAGAGCACTGATTTCTATGCGCTAAATTTCTTCATTTAATTTGTATGAGGTATTTTGGACTATGCTCATGTTTTATCTGGGTATTATTATTTAAAATGGAAATATTGAAAATAACATTTCTTAAAATACTTTTAAAACCATGATCTTTCAAATGCATATTACCTGAAAATGTGGCAAAGAATAGCTTTGCTAGTTAGGCTGTTGTTTATGTGTGATTTGTGTCTACAGTTACTTAAACATCACTTACTACTTCAGTACAAATGTTGGTTATGATATATTTCTTTTCTAGGAACTTCATGGAAATGACTTCCTGGCTTGTGAAAATAAATCGGGTCTAGCAATGAATGAAGACTATTCTTCTTACAAGAATCTATGGTATTAAATAAGTGTTACAGAGAAATTCAGAATGTAAAGAGGAGAGAGTTATTTACTGATATCACAAGTAAATCTTTACCTCTGAAGGCACAACCACGACTATATTTATTTTTTTTTATCCTATTTGAACCTTTACCTCATGCTATCAGAGGCAAAGTTTGACTTTGTGGCTGTCCTAAGACTGTCTAACCCAGGTTTCAGAATTTTTGTGGATTTGGAAGATGTGCCTCTTTTCCTCAGTCAGAACAAGGAAGACACAAGTTTTATTTTTGTATGTCTCCTGGCTAACCAAGTCTGAGTACTTTCATACTCTACCTTCTCATTAGAAAAAAACCCAAAGCAAACCCCAAACTGAAAACCATTCTCTACCCCTGTAATGAGGCAGTGGCCAGTGGTTTGATGGGAGCTAATGTACTCCTCGAGTCTCCAGTCTGCACCTGGCCTCTGTTGAGGTGGGAGACGGAAGACAGAGGTGATACTGCAAGTCCTCCAAAGTATTATAAGAAATGAAGCTAGGTTCTGAGGAAAGATAATTAATTTTAAATTTCTGTTCAGGCTTCTAAAGCAACAGCAGATGTTACCTTGCTACCAGGCCTGTTGAATGGGGAAAGTAGGATCCAGAATGGTCATATTTATAAGATACATTGTGTTTAGCATGTCTGCAGTTATCACAATGGTTAAACAAGTTATAATACAATACAATATTTATTATATGTCTAACCAATATTTGTTCTAATTAATAATTTTATGCATGTGTGCATTGTAGCAATACAAGTAAAATGCAATTTTTCTTTTTAGTTCCTTTAATAATCAGGAAGATAAGACAAAGGAATTTGTGAAAAATGAATCCCTGTCTCAGGAAAACAAATCATTGGGACCAGAAGAATCTGAAAGTGAATCTGTATATTCTATTGTGGAGCAACGTTCTTTGCCTGTAGAGAAAAAAATA
Source organism: Egretta garzetta (assembly GCF_000687185.1). Classification (NCBI taxonomy): domain Eukaryota; kingdom Metazoa; phylum Chordata; class Aves; order Pelecaniformes; family Ardeidae; genus Egretta; species Egretta garzetta. The sequence goes on from NW_009260060.1 coordinate 268,442, forward strand.
AATAAAGACAAGACCCACTCAGTATCTTGTAGTAAGATACAAAGCGGAGATTCAGATCATTTGGTCAGTGAAAAAATGCATTTTTGGCAATCTGATGGAGATCAAACTTCAACTGGAAATGATTCAATAACACCGTATGCTTGTTTTTATGGACCATCAGTAAAGAAGGTTAAAGCGGGATGGCTGGATAAACTGTCGCCACAAGGGTATGGTATTTGCAGTGATTATTGAATAATTGTGAAGAATGTATGTTTGCATGAGAATGTTAACTTTGTATTTGGTCACTGCTTATTATTTGTGGTGGAAAAGGAAAGGGAACTGGTTTTGTAGCAAGAGCACAGGGCTCTTCTGGATTCTTAGTTTTTAATAATGTTACCTGTTGTAAAGTTTATTTAGGAGGTGATTCTCTGATTCTGAAATACTACTTAAGCAATTTGGCCATAGATGTATAAATTGTGCCTGGAGATCCTGTTGGTTTCAGAATTGTGTGTGTAAGTTGAGCTTTGAGTTTAGAAATGCATTTAAGGTGAAATATCTCCTAGTTTAGTTTATTGATGTGCCTAAAGTTTGATGGGAAGAATCTGAGCCCAAGTCTTGCTTTAAGATTTCAAATATTGAAGAGGAGAGAGGAACACAATAGAAAGAGAATAGACTCTTTGCCACATCTGTAGGTAAAAAAAAAAAAAAAAAAGTTTTTTAATTTGTTTTTTAAATTATTTTAGGATTGTTTTACACTAGAGCACTCTATTACCGGATCCTCCCCTCATGAATACTTGCAAACTCTGAAATTCTTCCCACCTTATCCTTAATAAACTGAACAGACTATACTTCATTTTAAATTGTAGTTTCCAATTCTCCAGTTGTTTTCTTCTGAATTCCTTTTTCTATTGAAAGTGGCACAATTTTACTTTTTAATTCTATTTCTGAGCTTCACTAGTCCTTAGCATCTAGAAATTAATGCTGTTGTCCTTATTAGTGCTATTTTACTGTATTTCTACTCAAGCCTTAGTAGTTCTGCATTCTTTGTTCTTATGACTGTATGTTTAACTACACTGAAAGGGTGATATTAAACTCTTTGGCCTTTCCTTTCATTGTTTGTGGTTACTCATCACTACTCATTGACTATCACAGCAATTAATTTTTTTTTCAATTTAGTGACAAAGTTATTGAATTAAATTGGTTGAGAATACAGTCGGGTTTCAGCCCACTGGAAGGAGCACTATTGTATTGCAATTATTTTTTTGTTGTTCCTCTTAAGAGTTCTGATTTAGTAAGCTTTTAATTTCTTTGATTTTTGGCTTTATTTGTGTTGATACAGTGATACATTGTTCAAGCTGAGTAACAAGAAGGAATAAACCTGGCTTAATAAACCTATTTTAACATTATGGAACTTCAATCTGCCCAAGCTTTTTTTTTTTAAAAAAAAAGATTGTTTCAAAAATTTCATTCACATTTATGGATTGTCATTGTTTATTTTTGTTAAAGAATCAAAGAATAATTATACATAGAGTCAAAAGACTTTTTTGCCAGTATGATATGCATTTGCACATCTCTCAGAATTGTTAGTGTATTGACTTCTCAGAGAGTTGCAGTTAAATCTAACTTCTGTTTTATTTCACTTGCAGGACTTTTTTTTTTTTTTTTTTAAACAAGGTTTTTGGCAGTTAGCTAATAGAGTGATAAAAAGTATAATTCTTGATTCCAGTTGACTCATCTTGTGCTATTTGAAGGAACAGAGTTGCAAACAAAGTGTGAAGGCTTTAGATAAAGTACTGTGTGAGAATGTATTATTTAAAAAAGATAATGAATTAAGCACAAAATTAGTACTGGTTAGGACTGAGTAGAACAGTTGCAGGGTCGTTAGCTTTGAGCCAGTGATATTCCTTGGCTGACTTTCAGGGACTTTTTCTTTAGCGTGGTTTAATGAATGCTACATTTCTTGGTCCTCTTTCTCACAATACCATTTTTCAAATATCAGAAAACTTCAACCAAGCAATGGAAAAAAAAAACCAACCCACAATGATTTTTTTTTTTTTTTTCATCCCATAAAGCACTAGCATATTTTATTTCAGTCCCTGCCAACTGATTATTTCTTTCTGTTCCCCCCTACCCTCCTTTTCTTTTTATAGAGCTCACATTTATACCTGGAACTTTGTGTCTCCTCAGGGGAGTGAATATATACTGTTTTCTTAACTTGCTACAAATTGTGCATTTAAAGTACAGCTTCTCTTTTTGGTTAACTCACCATAAATTATAAAGCTATTCAGTTTACTCATTGTATGTGGCACTTACATTCACTTTTTCTTCCCTGCATCATCTTAAAGTTTATTGACATTTTAATGGAAAATAGATTTTACATTGGCTTTTCCAGGTTATGAGAAATGATGATTTATTGTAGTCATATAGTACAAGTTAATTAAGCCAGAGCTGCTATTTGATTAAAGTTTTGATAAACTATCATAGTCTACTAATCCTAAAGCAGAGCTCTAATTTAGCAAGAAAGGAAATAACATTGGGAAAAGAGATGTTAGAGTAGGGTCTTGTTCTTGCTTAATTAACTTTAATAGATTTTAGAATTGAAACTTTTATAGATGATAACTAATAGGCTGTCAGCATTTTTAATGAGCATAACGGACTACTTCAGGTTCATGTAAAAATAATTTTTTAGGAGGTCCTTTTAGAGCATGAGTTAACGGCAAACTTAAATAATCAAATGAGCTGCTCATTAATGATGTCCAGTTGCTAACAGATTGAAAATGAAATTTTATGTTATACTTGTGGAGTGATTTGGTGTGACCGCTGTTTATTCATTGGCCAAGGTGGTGAGTGTTCAGGAGATGCTGATGACTGAATATACTGTAATGACTGTTGGTGACTGAAGATCTCTGTAAACAGAGATGTCCTTCCCATAAACATGGCAATGAGATGGTCATTTTAGGTTCTCGTTTTTCCCTTTCTAAAATGTATCTTGGAGAGCTTGTAACACTTAAAGGAATGCTCTTTGTTCAGAAGATTCCTTTGCCTCCAATAAAAATAGTCAGTTCTCATCCTTGTTAGTTTCCAGACAAATTACGTTATTGAAAGTTCTTTTTCCTGTGTCACTTCGGGTGTGATCTAGAGCACATGTGCAGGAAATGGAGAGAAAGGAAATTCAACTGATTAAAAGCATGAAGACACTGATTTATAAAAGAAGTCCAGTAATAATGCACTTCTTGTTTGCAGGTATTTTTATTACATTTGAAATAAGCATTCTCCTTTTGAAAAGATACGATAGGGCTAAGATTTATTTTAATTTTCAAAATGTTTAGGCCCAAGGAAGCTAAACATGATTTGACCTTTCTGTAATTGGTGCTTGAGATATTCTTAAAATATAGTGTTACCTGTGTTTACAATTGTATTATTTTTTTATTCACAGCAAACGTATGTTTCAGAAGCGCTGGGTTAAGTTTGATGGAGACAGCATTTCTTATTACAATAATGAAAAGGTAAATGACATGTTTTGGTCATGTATGGGACAAAATGCATCTGTGTAATCCACACATTACCATTAAGAAGTTCAGAAATAATTACAAAGGAATATTCTTCTTAAAATCATTTTCAGTTACAAAGAATTAGGATGAGATATTATTGAACATTTTAAGGTGTCCTTGAGATCTTCATGTATTGTTCATCCTCTTATTTTCTAGAAGGGCTTGTATTCCTGACCTTTTCAGGTAGATATCATCAGAAATTCTTACTGTATTGAAGGAATGACACTGCTGCATTCTGCAAAACACATTTAAGAGTTCCAGCGTTATTTTGACGGTGGTGTGTCTTATGGGAACCCAGCCTGCTGGAGATTTTGAGAGAGAGAAATTGAATGTGGCTTGGAAGACTTTTTATAAACCAAAACCCCCATACACTCGCTTACTCTTTCATTAAAAATGTCTCTTTCCTCTTTGCCTTCTAGGAATAATTACATCTCATTGGAGTAGGTGATGTTTGAATGGGTCTCTTGAAAATCAGCGTAGTACTGTGATGTCGGTGGTTGTTCTTTGTTTCTGTACCTAAGGACTGAATCTTACTGAAACATTTGCAGACTCATGAGTTGCTTTGATTTAAGTAGTTCACTTCCGATATGTAATTTATAAGTCATGGTTTTCAACAAAATGTGTATTCCCCCTGTGAAACTGAGATTTACAAAAGACTTATTTTACCATTTGATACTATATTTTTCACAATAGGAACGTAGGGGTTTTTTGAGACCTGTCCTTAAACACGGCATTCTTTTTTATTTTAAAGATATTTTTTTTTGTCTTCTATTTAACACACTTTAGTCAGGTACAGGTTTTTTTTTTTTTCTTTTGCTCTGTGATTAATCAATTTCTCCTCTTGGAAGAAATGAAAAACTTATTAAAAGTGATAGATGATTGTATAATATGTGTGTGTGGTGGAGATGAGGTTATATGCTGTGTGCTATTTGAAATGCTAGAAAGCATTACCTGTTGAAGATGCATATTAAATTAGGAGCAAAATACAATTTCAGGTAAAAGTTCTTGAGCAGTATGACAGGTGACGGTAATCAATAAGGGTCCCCTAGATGCTTTATAATATGCACACTCTTAGACCTATTCTAGCAGATTATGAAGGGAGTAGAAATGAGGTAGGAAAAGACGGTTTATTTCCTGAGGGGCCAGAGAAATTAAGAACAAGCTCAAAAAATTATTTACATTGATCTTCATGCCTACTGATTAGGAACATGAAACAATCTGCTTTTACTTGCTTACTTTGCTTCACTCACAGCAGAAGGCACGATTGCATAGACGAGGGGAACAATAGAATAACATTTGGATTGCAGTGACAAAATAAATGTTACCCCTTTGTGGTATTCATCCCAGGGCTTCCAAGGAGCAGAAAAGCAGGGTTAGTCATTAAGAAAGACTTGAGAAGTACAGCGTTGGGATTTGCTTAACACTGCCTGTAGCATAATTAGAGAAAGAAATGCTAATACAGAATTTTAAATCTTGTACCTGCACTGGGGATTTTTGTAAAAAAATTTTTTTTTTTGAAGGTCACTGAAAAAGTTACTTGGAGGTCAATTACTCTAAAGCAGTACTTTTTATACATTCATCTGTCATAGGAGATTCCAGAAATCTTCCCTTCTGCTCAAAGGAATATTAAGTGTTTCATATGATGCATAGAAAGCTACCAACTCTGTATCGTCTATTTAAAAGGTCTCTGTGATAGGTTAGACTATCAGGAGCTTGCAAAAGGCTTGGTCTGAAGCCTCTTTCTCTCCCTTTTCCTGGAATCTGAGTACAAAACCTCATCCCTGGGTTTGAAAGAGACGCTGGTTGGTCTGTGTGTGCATACAATTTGACCAAATCTGGGTGTCTGACTTGATGAGTCATGTATGCAAAGAACTTCATAAGTCTGAGAACTGTGAGGATTGAAGCAAATTCTGGGAACCTGATGAAAGGATTTGGTGAAACTCTTGGACTAGCTTGCAGATAGGAGGAAAACATAGTTGTCTACCAATAGTTCTCAGTGCACAGTGGGACTGTGTTGGGTGAGCAGTGGTGTTACTGGGGAACATGAGTTTTTGGTGCATTGGTCTCTGCTGGATCACTACTCCCACACTCAGGGTATTCGTATTGCCTCCTAGATGGATACCAGCATGTTCTTGCTGTTGCTTGCGTGTTGTTACCTTGATATTGTAAGCAACTGGTTGCAGACCCATCAAGACCTGCATGCACCTTAGGAGCCGGTTCTGGTAAAAGACGAAGATAATTATACACTTCATTGCAAGGTGGCGGGTGCCTCATGGCTAGCTATATATATATATTTAAATGGGGAAGTTGTTTTAATTTTAGATCTATTCTAATGTGTGTTTGTCCAAGGATGTTCCTACACAGGCAAGCATGTTATAAAGGAGTTGTTATACTACTTTTGGTTTCACATATCAGTTAAAAGTAGTTCTCAAAGGGAAGACAATCTGAACTCTGATATGTTTCCAATTATTACAAGCAGAGAAGGGTAGACTCAGTGGAATGAAACTGTTCATTTTACCCAGAAACACTACCAATATTAAAAAGCTCTATTTGTCATTCAAATTAGGAACTTAAGTGAGTTTCTCAAGAAGGGGAAGTGTGTTATGTGGCTAATTAAGAGTGAAACAAGTGGAGGATGGGGAGGGGGAAAGACACAGAGGGTAGCATTCCTGAAAATGTGTACTTAGCCTATCTAAGTGCTTCTCTGAATGATTTAAACCTTAATTTTCTAAATATTTCTCTAACCTTGTTCTAGTTGTGCATCAACTTCTAATCGGTAGAGATCTCGTCTTTCTTTTATATCTGCATATATGAAAAAAAGATTTTGTTTTCTACAAACAGCATCTGACCTAGGAACAGTTTTTGTTTGAATCTGTGATGCTGCTCATTTCTTCTATGTTCATGGTCCTGAGCAAGTTGCTGTGGTTAGAGCAACATCCCGTGTGGTTTTGTCTTAACAGAATGTGGTTAACTGAAGTGAGAGCAAACTGAAGAGAGGAAGGTAGAATTTGAGAATTCTTTTCAACTATCCAATATGCTTAGTTTTTGTTTCAAATTTTTTCCTACTCTTGGCAGGAGAACTCTGGTGCTTGAACATGTACTTTATAGTAAGGCAAAAACTGCTGGTTATATTGAAAGTTTTTATTTAAAAGCATCTTAGGGTCCCTGACAAATATATCGGTGATTTAGGAAAAAGACCTGCCTTTTTATGGGGAGAACTTCAAAGTTTTGTTGTATTGTTACATGTGAGCATAATAAAGGACAAAACTCACTGTGAAACAGGTGAATCATTGTCATTCTTGAAATAGGTCTTGTTTAATCTGTTGTGGAAGGAAAGCCAAAGCAGTGCAAAACAGTTTTTTCCAGAATCTTAGCCCAGCTCTGCAACACAACTATCAAGGAGGACTCCTTTGGGCTGTATTTGAAAATGAAAGTTTTCATCAAAGCAGTTGATATCAAAATAACATTTTTCTTTCCCCACTAGAAAATTGTGCCATCAGAATTTTTTAGCAGCCCTAAACCTAGTGTACACCTTCCAGTAACAAAAGAAGTATCTGTGAGGTTTTTGATTGTGTTGTTTGCTTTTGTTTTCTATATTCTTAAATATTCACCTAATTTCTTGTTGGGAGCTTTTCAAAGAGATAAATTGTATCTTAATCAACAAGAGCTTTTTAACAGTAGGCATTATTTCTTGCACATGAAAGAGAAGCTGCTGCAGGAATAAGATTGAGAAATTATGGTTTAAACTGTATTTGAAAATATGTATGCCTTGGAGAACACTTTGAAAAGGATTCTTTAAGTAGTAAAACCAAAACTATGCTCAGCTTAAAAAGAAACTGACTTTTCTTTTAAGCAAATAAAAGAAAATAGCTGTGACTTCCAGCAGTCTGAATTATTCTCTCACAATACCAAATACAGCCAGTAGATGCCTGCAAACACCATAATATAATTATATCTGAACACTTTAGAAATAGTATATGTAATGAGTTTGCTTTGCCATTGTGAAGGATCAGTAGTTAACATAATATCCATCCTTATTAAGAAATATGTTAAAATCTCTCCTCTAACAAATATAGCCATAGTGAGAATAGATCTGAAGTGCTAAGAACATTCTGGGTGACAGTAACTCTTGTGTGCAATAACAGTAATGTTCACTTCAGCTGTATTTTGATTTTCTATTTATTTATTTGCTAAACTGCATTCACTGATTTATATATATACACCTAGAAGTGAAACAACATAAGAGTGTGAATTTGTTGAAAATGAGTAGTATATTAATCAGTAGTATAGTAAACAAAAGAAAGATCCTGTGTATCCTTCATGCTTAGCATTCATAGTGGTTCCTTAAGCCCTTGTATAAAGTCTATTATAATAATTTATACTTTGGGAGGAAAGTTATTGCAGTACAAGTTCTTTATGGGGAGCTGACTCTTGGACTATTACTGCATCTGGATCATAAATCTTAGCAGTATATCTGAATTGTCTTAGTCAGAAAACCAATTGATCAAAGCATAGGGGGGACAGGAGCAGCAGTGTTAACTCTGGAATCTAGGGACTGTGCAGAAAGTATTTCCTAAGTGTTGCATGTCTGCTTGAGCTCTGCCCCCCGCAGGGAATAGTTAGGTTAATTAGGTTAAAAGATGAACCACATGGAGAAAGTACTTGGAGCAATTCCTTTTTCCTATCTTGCTTTTGTTTTCACTTGTCCCGATTCCTAGTTGGAAATTAGCAAATGTTGGGAAAATTTGCTGTGACGCTAAAACGATGGTTTTGAGAGATGGTTCTCCTCCTACCTCATATAGCAGAAAAGTACATACCTGATCCAGGCGATAGGATTCTTATTAGTAATGACAGGGCAGTAATTTCTAGAGAGTGATGACCCCTTTTCAGTTCAAAATTAAGGATAAAATCAGTGAATTTACTTTTCTTATGGGCTAGTCACTGAAGGAGTGGGGAAGGAACAGAAAAATTCTTTGGAATTTTCTGCTTGGAGAAAGCACAACTTTTTCCCTTGTCTGATTCTATTCTATGAGTATAATAATTATATTATTTTAATTATGGTTCTGTGAGATAGTCAATGTAATTTACTTTGGCATAAAATTGTAAATTTGAGTGTGTGATATTTTGCAATATTAGTGCCATTAGACAATTTATGAAGTTGTATCTCAAATATATGCATTCTATCTCACCATGGGATTTTAAAAGGCAGTAGGTGTGCATAGACCCAGAAGAGTGAAGTTGGTGATGTGTGGGGAGTGAAGTGGTTTACTTACTGATGCAGTTTTATTAATAGTGTGGTGAACTTTTAGGAGCACAGCCTGTGTATGTGAACTTCCTAAACATGACGGCAGGTAATACTACCTGAGAGACATTTAACATTCCATGAGAGTTATTAACTATTTCTATTGCATTTTTATTATAGGAAGTGTTCTCAAAGGGAATAATAATGCTTTCTGCTATAGCAACAGTAAGAGTTCATGGAGAGAATAAATTTGAGGTTGTCACATCCCATAGGACTTTTGTCTTCCGTGTGGATAAAGAAGGTAAGTAGAACATGTATAATTCTAATGATCGCCAGAAAGCCATATAGTCACTGCTGATAAATTATGTTTGTGAAATATAACTTGTTATATTACCAGAAATATTTCTGGAATTCAGCTGTTTTGGGCTCATAGTGTGAAACTGAAGATAGCCGTAAGCTCATTAAAAACAACTGAAATTGTTGGGGAATGGCTTTTAAGAATATCAAAATGAGAATATTGTTTTCCAACTCATGCCTCCTTCCCAAAGATGAATTTTTCTGGATGTTCCTCAGGTCTCACTAGCAGCTCTTACAGCCTGTGTGCTCTCAACCATCTGCTCTGAGTCACCACTTGATATAAAATCACAAAGAGCAAGAATGAAGTTGATGGCTTGAATGTGGTGCTGCGATCAAAGGAAATCTGGGTTTTTCTGTGTGTCTTTTTTTTACTGCCTGATACAGTATTTTCAGCCATGTATTGATAGAGAATAGAAATGTAAATTGTAGTAGTGGAATTAGTATGCCTTCTAATTTAATGCTTTATCAACCTACAGCTGTAATATGTGGAATCATTATCAGTGCATGTATGACTTATTTATGGAAACAATCAAATAAAATGGAATACCTAGGGGGGGAAAAAAAAAAGATATGCAGTATGTATTTAAAGCAGTACAAGCCAGACTCATTATAACTAAGGGTCTCTCTTCGTTTCCATTATCAAATCCCATTTTAATGGGTTATAGCTTGGTTGTAAACTTTTGCTGCAGGCTGTAACAGGAATGCAGCATCAGTGAACAAATCCTTCTTATCAGGTTTGGCTCAAATCATTTCATGTGCTTTTATGCTCTTAGCTGAGTTTAAAAGTATGTCTATTTTTATTATTTTTTCTTTTCTCTTCCAAATTTATTTTTTTTACTTTTCTTATAAATTGGGACATAACCACGTTAGTGCAATACATTTTGTAGGGCTGTAATTTGCTTTATGGACCGTTTCCTTTGAATGCTTTGAAAACATTAACAACTTATACTGACTTATAAAATACATTCAGAGCAACAGCTTGTTATACATTAAATTGCATTTCCATTTAGTATATAATCATCTTTGGACATAGGGGCCTGTCTGTAAAACTGTTCATTTAAGGTTAGAAATGTGTGTTGTACAAGTAATTTGGTCCTTACTGTATCCAGAGCTGGATGATGTATTCATAGTAAATTATGTGAGTAACCCTGCTTGCTTTCTGTTATGTGTGCAAACTGTTACTTGATGCTATTCCTTCTGTGGGTATGTGGTTGGGAATTGTTCTGTGACTATGCTCGTTTTGTTTTCTTTCAGTACTCTGATTTATTATTTTTTGGTATATGGAAAATACACTTTTTTATTGATTTAAATATCTTGAGGGAAAAACTCTATATATACACTTTGGAAAGTCTAGGGGAATTTGGGGGCAAAAAATTAAGTAGTTAGGTGATAGCAATGAGTTAGAGCATAATTGCTCAGATGCAGTGAGATTTTTTTTAATTGGAATGAAATACTGTTAAAAAAATTTTAGAGTAATTTGATGCCCTCAATTATACTGAAATATTCCAGTGATCTTTTCAAAGTGCTTTAAAAGAGTGTGTATTAAAAAACATCTAAAGGAGCACTTGGATCACCTTCCCTGTGGCTGCTATCTTCCTCTTCAAACTATTTTCTGATGCTTAAATTTGTGTATTTGTTCCTACTTGTTGCACATATGACACTTGTGAAGTAAGCATTTTACTGTTTTAACAGTGCTCTTTGCAGTGTTTGACACTGATTGTGTCAACTTCATATATACTGTGGATAGAACTTCCCTTCCATTCCTGCCCCCTCCAATATATTTTATGACCTGAATCTTTCAGAGCAAAGAGTTGAAATATTCATGAAGTTCCAATTGCATGGGGCAAGTCTAATTCATTCAGAGTATTCAGCATTAAAGTATATTGATCTTAGCCTGGTGAAATATCTGAACATAGTGAATGAGACTGAGTGGAACTTTATTACTTCACCTACTTGTGTTCATGTATTTGTAAGATGTTAAATTAATAATGCATGCAAAGATATTCAAACATGCACTTTCTTGATTACTCGGTACCCTTGACAATATCAAGCTTAACCACTACACCTTAATGCAATAGATTGTAAATTGCCAAATGTTTATGGCCAAAGCATGGCCAAACATAGAATAGCATTGGGGATGGCTTGCCTCTTTAGTGACAGGTGATAAGCTCCCTGGTTTTTGCTTGCATAACTTCTGTAGTTCTTTCCCATTGATCTGGCTTCCAGAAGGTGAATATGCCACCTGTCTACCACCTCAGTCTTTAAGCTGTCTGAAATTCAGCATCTTAGAACTAGCAGTCATGATTTTAAGAACCTCATAAGTTTGTATAACACTTAAATTTTTATTTTGATTGTTGGGAGCTAACTGAATGGCTATCTTTGCTAACATCTCCGCTGATACGTACTCTCATGTTGTTTTTATTTCCACCTCCTCTTGAGGGTGGATGTTCTCTCTGGTGTGTTATAGCTGTACCATCAACCAGCATAGCATAGTAGGAAGAAGAGAAAAACAAATGTGGTAGAGAAGAATGGAGCTGCTGCTTAATCATGTGTCTTTGCCTAATTTTTTTTCTTGTTTAGAAGAAAGGAATGACTGGGTTAATACGATGCTCAATGCCTTGAAATCGCAGCCTGATAATAACTCTCAGTCTCGAACTTCTGTCGCCCCTGAGAAAAGTGGATATCTTGAACTGAAAGGATACAAAGCCAAAATCTTTATTCTTCTTCAGGGGAATACTGTGTGGATCTGCAAAAATGAGCAGGTAAATTTTTCATATGCTTTTTGTGAATGAATGCTTATAAAGATGATTTAACTAGTGAGTTGGAAATTGATGGCTCTTTGTGAATAGGTACATTTCAATATAAATGCATATCTCTCTTTTATGTAGTACTTTATTGCTGCAATTCTCAGGAGGTTTCAAAAAGCAGGAGAAGTATCATTATGTCTATTGTATGATGGAAAAAACGCATATATAGTGAGGTGAAGTGAAAAGCCCTGAGTGTCACAACAGGTTAGTGGCAGGGCTGAGATTAATTCACTCTTAAAATGTGTGCCATAAGCACTCTACTAATTCAGAAAGCTTTTTTTTGTGCACTGGTTTGACTGTCCTATAATATAGTGCTCTGGAAAGTGTGCTGTACAGAAGTAGGTTGTGGTATTTAAGTGATACTTCACCTAAGTGTTCAAAACTGGTGTTCTTTGTGTGTTTTAAGAACATAGATTGACCACTTTCTGTTGTGTGCTATAATATATCAAAAAAATCCATTATTAAAAGACATGAACCAGGTCTATTCAGCTCCCAAAATCCAGGGCTTTTTGTTTTGTTTTGCGCGTGAGTATATTATGATGTGAAGTAGTTAGCTGTGGAACTCTTTAGGATGCTGTGGATAGGGAATAAATGGGGATAATTGCATTCAATGACTGGCTGTGTGAACTAGTGGGGGGAAAAAAAAATCTACTGCAGGACATTAAATGGATGGTATTATTTCTGTGTGAGGAAATCTATGACCTGTGAGTAGCTGGAACCTGGGAGGGCGCTTGGGGGAGGTGTTGTTACATGTTTGCTTTGTTCTCATGTTCTCTCAAATCTGTGTACAGAGAAACTCCTGTTTCAAATGCAAATGGTGTCTCAGTAAGACTTCTCATTTTGGAGTTGATCTCATTTCCTCTCCTGTTGTCCTCTTAAGTGTGAACTTATTTAGATAGGCTTGGGGGACCACATAATGTTCAGTGTTAGATCTTACTGTTCTTTCCCAGGGAATTTCAGGAAATTTGAGACTGAGAAAGACTTTTTTTTTTTTTTTTTTTTTTTTTTTTTTTTTCTTTCTTTTCCCTTTCTTTCTTTCTTCTTACTGTGCTCCAAGGAAGTTTTACTTGTTAGGTACATTCTTTGAGGTCAGTCAACAACCAACTGATCAAAAATGTGATGCAATTTATGGATTTAAGCCTGCAACATGTGTTTTGTGGATGTAGCACCATGAAGAGGAACTGGTCTTCATAGTTGAGTGCTGAAATCCTCAGCCTTGATTAATGTAATAAATAGGTGACCTTCCAGTTAGTTTGGTTATTTCAGTAAAGTCTACAGCTACAGGTCTTTAAGAGGAATAAAACCAAAATGCAAACACCCCCCACCACACACCCTGAAACCCTGTACTTCACGGAGGTTCTCTTACATCATTCCAGGAGAAAGAATGAAGTCGACCAAGTTACTTTGCAGTCTCTGCCTGTGGGATGATCCACACTGTGCTGCAGTGCTCAATGTTACTGTTCCGTCCCGGTGTTTCCAGGTATTTAATCAGTGAGAATCCCTGGAATGCATTCTCATCAATGAGAGTCCTCTCTTTGTGGATGTTCATTGTAATGAGCCACTTTTGCCTTCAGAATCAATACTGTATCCATGTTATGCCCTTGAATACTTTTGAGTGCTGCCTCATGGGTGTTCTGAGCTTCTTGATTAAGGGACAAATGTGGTACTTCAATGAAGTATACAGACTTGTGGAGGAATTTATTTTCCAGAGTGATAGGTGAGTTGAAACTAGCTATGTCCCTCTTGAGAGTTTCAGTACCAGGCATCCAATTTCTGCTTTCTTGCTTCTTTCTTACTCTGACTGCGTATAACAGTTGGGAGAATGTTTCTTGCCTCAAGTAGTCCCTTGATGTTTCTCTGTTGATATGGGGCACTCCTGGTTCTGCCCGCTATGCTGAGTCAGTTTTTCTGACACTCTTAGAATGTTAGAAAACACTTCCAGAGCAATTCACTGTTGAAGGGTTCTTGGTTGCTCTGTTAAATGTTTTCAGAGTGCAGATTATGACTATATAAAATAATCCAAGCCTGTTGTGTCTCTGTCATCTGGTCATGTCGTGTTGTGTCCCATCCCCCCTCCCCCACCCCCAACAAGTTCCATTCTTACAGATTTTTTTTTTTTTTAAGTTACTGTTTTATACGTGCATGTGTGCGTTGGACCTATTGCCTGTACGGCTGTATGGTAAGTTGTATCAGCTCTGCCCTTTCACCACAATTGATTTCAGATTTGCTTTAGCTGATCATGAAAGCACGCCCTTATACAGCCTTTCTACTTGATGGTTATTCCCTTCTACTACATGGATGCTCTGCAGAGATCACTGACTGCAGTGCAGCAGAAGGGAAACCAAAATCAAGCCCAGAAACAGAATGAAAGTTAGACATGCTGCCAGCCTGTCAGCTCCTTCTGCCTGTAGGAAAACTGCAAACAGTGGTGCAAACCCAGCTTCTTCCCAAAACTTATTTACTTAAAATCCCAGATATCAAATCGTCCTAATAGATTTCTTTTTAGATCCTCTGCTTGAACAAATGTGACTGTCTTTATGCGATATCTGGCTATTTGGGAACCGGAAGAAATGGCTTCTGTCTTTAATCTTCCATAGTCTCTAATTCTTCTCTCAGTACCTCTCGTGTTTTATTTTCAAGTTGAAAAACGATTTCTTTTTACTGCAGCACTGAAAACCCTTTAATACAGCATTAATCCATTAGAGGGCTCTGTTGTTCTAAAAATCTTTCACTGTCACAAGTTTGCGCTTTAGCCAGTAATTACCAGGCAAATACGTCCAGGGATGTCCTCGAATCCTGTTCATATTGGAATTCACATCCATACTAGAATGACTCCCAGAGAGACTTAGAGGGGTTTATTATAACTGCAGTGCTAAAAGACACCTATTTAGACTTCTTACAATGTTGAAATGAGATCGGATCAAGCTGACTTATTGATTTCTATTAAACTTGATAGAGGAGAGTCCACTGTTACTTTAAAAGATTTTTCTTCATTGTTAAAAGTGGAGAAGATCCTAAGCCAAATGCCAAGTCCTAACATAACCACCATGAACTTTGTGAAGTTCAGATTGAGATCAGAACATCATGTCTCAGGCCCATTTCTAGTTAAAAAGTGATTGGTTTAGCTTGAGCTTCTGGCAGTGATATAGTGCTAGTATGAAACCATCAATTTCTTTGACTCTCCATGTAGTGTGAATTTCTTAAACTTCCTCTCTGGAGCAAAAGTGAAAAATAGATCGTACAGAATCAATTTGTTCAACCTGCAAGTTGCTGAAATTCCCATTTCTATTTCAAAATCACTCGTGCTTAAATAAAAACATGTCATCTGATCCTTCATGACAGCTCAAACATTGGCTTGAAATGTCAGTCTGCTATGGTGGTGCCAGTGATAACCTCCCCTCTGTGACCATCGGAAGGGCTCTGACAGATGCTTGCCTGGTCTGCTAGAATATACCCCCTTCGTTAGGATGTATTTAAGATTCACCAGTATTTAAAGTCAGGGAGGGCCCAGGTGTCACAGTGTTTGCACTAGAATTTGGCTTTGATAAAAAGACTTCAGGATCCTCTTTGTTACTGCCTTGGGTGGTTCTGGACTAGATGTGTTTACCTGGATATTTGAGGAAACTGTGCCAAATACAAAGACTGGGAAATGGTAGGTATGGCTGCGTGCCATAATTATTTGTGACTTTTTTCCTCCATGCATGATTCCAAGTTAAAGCCTGAATGGTGATGAGTTTTTTCTCTATTATGTACAAAAAAGAGTATCCATTTCTTATCGAAAACCTCTTGTTTCATTTTGGCTCAATGCTCTTATTGATTTCAGAGGGTTTTTTGTTTTGTCAAAGATTGAAATGATTTGCTCTGTGGCAGATGGAAATGTTTATTAATGTTGAGTGAACCAGTAAGAGAGTGCCTAGTAATTTTCATTTCCTCTCTAATGCTAATGGTGCATTTGAAGCAAAACTGGACAACATCAAAAGATGTGCTACGGGAAATTATACTAAACAAGTAGAAGATGGCAAAAGAAATGATAAGGTAAAGAACTGGTAAGGGGATAGAAGTTAAAGATGATGCTTGAGCTTGTTGTTCTGAAAGAGAGGAAGTTATGTGAGTATCAGTGGAGGGAAGCGAAAGGGTTGTCTTCATGTATCTCTGTGTGCGTAAGAAGAGAGATGCGTTCTTATCTCTGTTAAGAAACTAGATGATCTTTAAACATCCCTTCCAACCCAAACCATTCTATGATTCTGAAATACCATGCCAGAGATTGGTTGAGATTCAGGGGCACACTTAGAAGTCTGTGACTTTTTGGTAATAGCAATGGGAATTCATAATGATCCTCTACAAAGGGATTGTACGTGAGGAAATACCCTGTTTTTTCCTGAGGAACATACAATCCTATTATTAATCACGAACATGATGGATGAGAAAGAGAAACGCTTAAAAAAAATTGAGTAAAGGATCTGTTAAAGAGAGTAGAAAGTGTCTAACAATGGAAGGCGAACAGGGAAGAATAGTTAAATGAAGTCCTGAAGATGGGTAGTAATGATTGTTTGTCACGATAAAGCAGTATGAGAAAGCCCTTTTAATGTATTTAGTTTCTCTGTTGTAGCATTGTGATAATATTTGTGAGTCCAAGGTGATCGCAACAGCAATATGAAAGAAGAGTTGGGGAGAGGAATTGAATGTAAATTGAGTAGAAAGCAAAATAGTTGCTTAAAGATTTTAAGATCTAACGAGTAACCCTGAGCAAAGCACCTGACAGTTTTGAAAAGGAGCTAGGGAAAGTGACGGGGGATTAAAGGCAACGAAAGAAAGCGAGAGGAGGAATGGGAAGACCTTTGAGATATTTGATAAGTGGTAAGTGAGAGGAGAGAGACGTGCCTGATACGCACTGGGGTAGGGCAGTGGAAGGTGGAATTACTGAGAATAAGAAAAGAAGAAACAGTGTCGTCCGTGTTGTTTGCATTCCCCCTGCTCCCTAACCATCTCCCCTGCCCAAGAACACAAGTCCTTTTGGAGATTTTGTGGTGATAAGCTGTTATTTCTAATGATAACTGGGAAGATCTTTAAAGAAAGAGTTCTCTACTTGATTGCTGGTGCAGACTGTAATAAAACATGTTTACAAACACATGAATAAGCCTGGCCCAAGATGCCTTAGGTAGGTGGAGGTGACAGAAAAATAAATGAACGTTTGTCCTCCTTTGTCCTTGCTTGATCCATTCAGGCTTTACCCTTTACTTCAGAATGATACAATCTGTAGCAAGATATTAAAAAACAAAACAACCCAAAAATAAACCAAATATATTGGAGGGGAAAGATTAATATGAGCAAGCATTTTAAGATACCGATACATTGGTGACTTGACGTGGAAGCAAATGATCCAGCCTCTTTTAAATATGGTTGTTTGCATCAAGCTGTAGCTGGAATGATAGGTTAAGGTCATATTCCTAATTTTCCAACAGTTCCTTGGCAAGAAATTCATTCTAGTCATCCACACTTAAAGCCATGGTAAAGACCAATTGCTGTGCGTGACTTCAGAAACAACTGAGTAGGAAACAACTTGAATTCTGTAAGAAAGCTCAAAAACTTTCTTTTTTTGCCTAGGGTACAATACAAAAGGAACAATTACAGGAAATTATGATGGGTTAGGAAAACATTTTTTGTTGTTCTACCATTACTGCTTCAGGTTTAAATTGCTAAATTTTACCCCTGCTCCAAAAAAAGATAAAAAATGAGTTTAAAATAATAAGCTGTTAAAGTAAGGTGGCTGAATCAAACATGAAGAATGTGTCTGTGACCACCTGTTCAGGGAAGACCTGCATTTTGTATTAAAAAAAATTTTTGTGGGATGTTGTTCTAGGTGTTGAAGATATTAAAGACCTCGGAGAAGGGCATAAACAGGGATTCTATCAAAGAAAAATTGAACAGTTCATGTTAAACACTTCTATGAGCAGTTTGGCTATATGAGGATTTGATTTTTCTTGTTTATTTGTTTTATGCTATTAAGATCTCATTGAGACATAAGCACACCTTAAAGGAGCCATGAAACATGATAGAAAGCTTAATGCTTCCACAATGATAATTTGGTTTGGGGTAGAGAGTAGGGAAGAAGGAAGGAAAATGACAAGTTCTCAGCTTCTCAGTAATGCTCAGCTGAGCTTTCTGGATGACTGGTACATATACAGCCAGCTACCTTGATCACGTAAAAATTAGCAATGAAGGAAAGTAGGATTATTTTTTTTTTTAATATTATGAAGAAAAAGATTTTACAGAGTGGCACAGCACATGCATAAATAGTTGAAAAAGGTTTTAGATCTACTTGTCATAAGGCTTTAACACTACTAATGCAGTATTGGGGAAATCTGTTTTCCTCTAAGAGTACTGGAATTACCTGAGACCATTACCCATCACTATTCATGTTACTTGCATATAAGCTTGGCTTCAAATCCCATGGTAAAATAAACTATTGGATCAAAAGCCCTAAATATAGGAGGCAGGGCATCGCTATGTGTATTGTCATTTATAATGGTAGACCAGTTCTGCATTTATTTATTTAAAGTCACGTGAACAAGTTATTTCTGCATTCAGTGAACCTGTAAGATTTTATAATTAGTGTGTGTGAATATATATACACACACGTGCACTAAGATTATGGAGTGCTTTCTTTTTTTGTGTGTGTGCAAGAAGGATCGAGATGACAACAAAACTGAAGAAAAAGTATTTTTCAAGAATAGTTAGATCTCTCTTCTTTCAATAGCTCAACATACTGTGGAATTAAATGCAGCTAGAATGTTATTTTGCTCCTGGTTTGATTACTATTTAATTGTAAACATATCAGTCAGTTCTTATAGGACACATGCTGAAGAACTACTCAGTAGCTTTGGTTTGCTTTTTCTCCTGTAAATTGAGGGCAATGTAAAACATGTTTTTCTTATTCATCTGTTACTTCTATGCATTTGCCATGTTTGGGACAGAATAGCTTTAAACATTCCAGTGGCAACATTGATTACTTTTTTTTTCCCCCTCAGCCTGCATCCTTTATTTCAGGTATTAAACTAATTAGTATAGCTGAAATATTAATATTTATGTAAAGTTACAAAGCCGTTACAACAGTGAAGAGTACACTATTTCTGAGGCAGTGTAGACAACATATCCTCACTGAAGTGTTCATTCCACGAACTTAAAAGGTAGGTACAAACATATGCTATGATAGCGTATGTGAATTCCCTTTCCTAATTAGTTAAAAATAGCATGATATGCCATTGCAAATTTTTAATTATTTAGCATATATCTTATGTTATCAACTTGCCATTTTTGAAATCTGTTACAACTCAATTAACTAAATGCAGTTTATGAATTTAATCTTAAGTTAATTGGTGTGGCAGAGCTCAGACAAGTAATGTCATAAAAAGATTTTTTTGGGTTCAATACAACTCGATACAACTTCGTCCTTTATCATATAGGCAATGTATGGATATCATTCTGTGAAAGCTAAGCTTTAACAGAGACGAGACTATTCTTTTGTCCAGTCTGAAGTGGAAAAGCAATATTCTTGAAGACCTTGGGATTTGCTTAATCTATGATGAGTATGAGGAGATGAGCACTGGCAGTCACATTATGATAATTAAAATGTTCTCCTTGGTTGCAATACTAAATGAAATGGATTAGCATGCACTATCAGGAGACCAGAGTATGTCTGCAATTCATTAACGTGCCTTGGAACTGACACTGCACAATCTAGAACCACAAGCACTTAAAATCAGGTGATTGATCATAATGCATTTAGATTGCAGTAGCTGAACGAGCAGGAAAAGTACAGTGTTCATGAAGAAAACTGTTTTAACATTCATGGATTTCTGTTATTCCTTCATGATGATTTCCAAGATTGGGTAGTCTCACTTCAATTTCTGTTGGAGTTCGTCAGAGTAAGAACCATTGGAAGTTAAAATGCCCGGAATTTGTAGTCATCCCCCGCCCCCCCCTTTTTTTTTTTACAAACAATTAATCAGTGGACACTTGCTCCAGAACTGTTGTCTTCTGCACAATGTGTGCTGAAAATGAGGACAGTATCTTTGTAGGCAGTGGAGAGAGAACAGGTTGGTGTTGCTATTGGACTACTAAAATAATTAAGCCATTTAAGTTTTCATCGGTTATGAAAAGTGGATGGTTCAAAATAAGCTCATAAAGATGATCCTTAAAATACTGAGAACTTTAATATCATTGTAGCTTAAGTCACTTTGTAGTCTTTTGGACCTTAAGTTGTTTTTCATTTGTGCTGGTTTCTTCATCTTGTTTGGAGCAGTATGGCACTGTTCAGATAACAAAGCATCATTTTCTTTACTCCACTATTTTATATCTATAAACTTTATCCTAAATAATTGTATCATCCTTACAGCAAGAGGAAAGGAATTTGTGATTTACAGCATAGTAGGAATGCGGGGAATACCCCAGTGTGCTTTCTCAGCAATAATTTCTGTCCCTGGTTAATAAATTGCTAGGCCAACAAATTTGAACTTAATCAACTCAAACTGAATTATTGCCTCACGAAACACTTCAATGCTGTTGTTATTAAATGAAATTCTCCTTCTTAAATATTTTGCATGCAAAATAATACCTTGTTAAGAGATGGCATGCTTTAAAACTCGTTCATTAAAAATCAGTATCTTACAGATACTTCCAAAAAACTTCACTCAAGTTATTTCCATCTCACCATGTGGGACAGACATCCCCACCCCCCGCCCCGAATGACTGATATCTAATACTTTTAAAGAAACATTTGAAAAATATTACATGCACTGAATTGTAGCAAAAATTGAGCTTTATTACCTTTGCTTAAGATTGGCAGTGGGGCAGCTGGAAGACCATGTGAACAGGCCTGGGGAGTGGTTAAGAATGAAAATACTCAGCTTAACAGAGAAGATGAAAAGCAATGGTTCAGGAAATAAAAGGTGGAAATACTGGGTTTTTTTTAAGTGATGCATACAGACATTAGTATGTTTTGAGCATTTCAAATGACTTTTATTTAGTTGTTTTGGGGTTTTTTTTGCCTTTTGGGGATTTTTATGTTGTACTTTAGGATGAGCAGAAACAGCCTAAAGTTGCACCAGGGGAGGTTTAGATTGGATATTTGGAAATATTTCTTCACTGAAAGCATTATCAAGCATTGGAATGGGCTGCCCAGGGAAGTGGTTGAAGTCCCCATCCCTGGAAGTACTTAAAAGACTGGTAGATGAGGTGCTTACGGACATGTTTTAGTGGTAGACTTGATGGTGTTACGGGTAAATGATTGGACTCGATCTTAAAGGTCTTTTCCAACCTGATTCTATGATTCTACTTCTGCAGTATTGCAAATAAAATGTGCTTCGAAAAAATGTCGAGCCAAAGAGTGCAATGGCTGATGAATATGTTTTACTCATGAAAATAAACACTTTATTTATTGACTTTGCCAATAATTTGGGGGATTCTTATATCTAATATTTAATTGAATGTTATAGCTCCTGTCCATTTCTTTGTTTAAGGTGAGCTAGGCTATTAAAAAAAATCCCCCTGGCCATTGGATGACTCCATTTTGGTTATGGCAGAATTGTCTCTGTCTTGTACCATCCAGTGTTTTCAAATTGTCCGTGTTTCTATACTCTGCATCTAGGAAGGGAGGAGTCTATATCCGCTACACTGCATTTGTCCACGTTTATACATGTCTACAGCCTTTGGTATGCAGAGCCGTGTTAGAGTTACATGGGTGAGGTTTGAAAAAGGTCTTGAAGCAGTGTGGCTGCATTAGTATAATTAATACGGCTTTGTATGCTGCTTCCTGCTCACAATCAGCCTGTCTGATGCTTCTTTGAGAGGCTCTGCAGGACGTTGTGTGATGATGAGAGGTGTGATGTTTTTTCCAGCCAAGGGCTGTAATTCCTTGCCATAGGGTCATAAAGAAGTTCAAAGGCAGATAAAATGACAGCAGTCAGCAACAGCAGCTCGGTTCCTGCAACACAGGAGTAATTGCAGCCCGTTATTACAATTGACTCTCGCTTCTCTCCCCTGAAGGAACTGAGCAGCTGCCAATTTACTGGGCTGCAAGAAAACTGATGAGCCGGGAGATGGGGGTCATAACGAAAGTTGAGAAACTGATCAAGGCAAAATTCATTAGCCCTGAGTAGCCATAAGAGGAGAGGGAAACAGTGCTGACTGGTCATCACTGGTGCCCGGGTGGGAGATGGATTCTGACTTCCAGGTTGGTTTGTTTCACGTTGCACTTCTTTTTTCACAAAGAGAAGTGAGGGGGGTTCTAATGTCTTTTGTCTCATCTTGTTTAAAACAAACCAACCACGCAGCAGAGGTACCTGCCATTTTTATGTGACTTATCTAGAAAGGGCTTGTTTCACCCTGAATACATACATTGGCTTTTTCTCTGGGTGTTTTCTGTGTGCTCTGTAATTGTCCCTGTGCGTTAGGTATTTACAGGTTTCTCTCTTTCCTTCTACAATTAAAGCAGGATGATACAGAACCTGCTTCCTCTTCTGTTGTAGTTAATGATGGTGCGCAACTGGTAAAACTAAGAAGTCTGATTTGAGGTTGATCTTGGGTATTTGCACTTGCTTACGGTAAATGTGTACGATTAGCAGCTTAGATGTAAAACGCACGTGTCTATTGGTGTTCACACTAATAAATGCTAATGCGGAAATAAAAGGGTCACATCTACACAAAGCTCTGTTTCTTCATCCTCTCACTGATGAGCTAAGGAATATCAGAAACATACCTCTTAATATATGCAGGTGGATTTGACCTGGAATTTTAAAGGGAGAAGCAAAAATAAAGGTTAATAGAGTGCACTGTAGGTACAAACCTAGAAGATGTTATCTCATCACAGTTCTGCTTGATTCTGTGGTGCTGGCTGTTCAGGTCTTCTAACAGTGCAGGTCTTTCATCTACAGACCTAAATTTCTTTCTCTTACCCTGCATGCAGATGTATTTTAAACTTAACCTTAGGAGGCCTGCACAGATTTTGTTCTAGCTGCTTGTCCTTCTAAATGGAAAAGTTAAAGATGCATTTTCAGTATATACAAGGGAGTTTAAGGAAAGCTGTTGCTTGTAGGATCTAAATGCAGATACCTGGGGTGAATCTCCAGCTCTCTGCATGTCAGTTGGAGCTTTGCCGTTAATGTCAGAGTTGCCAGTGCTTTATTTTAAGTCCAGTTTTTTGTTTCATTCCTGAATTCTTGTTTGTCCTAGTTTCTTAAGTGGCATGGTCATGCTGGGAAAATATACCTCCTTCTAACTTCAGCATGTTTGCAGATTGCAGCTGCCCATATTTGCTAATACAGAAGGATTTTTTGGGAAGATTTTCTGTTCTCAGAAATCATTGTCGCATGTTACAAGCCTCCCCACCCACAGTTGGTGCAAAATGCTGCTGCTGGGTTTCTGAATATCCTGAAATGGGGCAATTTTCTAATTCTAGTTCTAATTCTATTTTACGGTTTGTGAGACTTTTTTTTACAGTGTTATCTTGATCAAGCCTTTGGAATTTTGGTGCAACATCTGTGTGTTGAGGTGCACCTGCATGCCTTCAGTTATGAGCCAGAACAGCTTTTTCATAGCTGTGCTTCACTGTGCCATGAAGTGGGTTCAGTTTGCTGGTGCTAGGTCAAGCTGTTGCTGTTAGATCAGCCTGTAAATCAGTGCTTCACTTTTTTTGTCTCTTTCTATGAACAATCTGCTACTGTAGGTGCTGCTCTTCACTAATCTCTGATTTGTAAGGCGTCTAGGCTTATCTGAAAGTAGTAATATGTGTATGTCACATAATAATTTTTATTTTTTATTGTTGCACGATTTTGAAGGCTGTTCTAATAGAACCTTGAGGAAACAAATTTGTAACCTTGCAAAATGTGCTACATTACTCACAGTTTATTAATGGTTTTAGAATAACAGTTTAGGTAGTGATCAACCCCCATTGCCCCACCCCAAGAACGTACTCTGAAACAGAGTTAACGTTGGTGTTGGCAAGTTTTGCTTTCTCAGTCTCTCATTAAATTCAGATGAGCAAGATTTATTTCTTCCTTGTGTAAGGAGGTGGATGGGAGTGAGACACCTGAGAAGTGAAAAGAATGCAGGAGGCAGGTGGAATCATTACATGACAAGGGAGCCATGTGTCTGTAGCTTGTTCTGGGTCCTACAAGACCTTCTTGTATGGTTCATTGTGTGACAACAGGAAGCTCATTGAAACAAACAGAAGATAAATGTAGGAAATGGTAAATTGAGATAATTTATTAAAGATCATGTAATTTTTAGCATTCTTTCTACCAACTAGCTGTCTAGTTAGTAGCAGAGAGTGTGAAGGTTATTTGAAATGTTGTTTGTTGTGTTTGGGTTTTTTAACTTTTATTTTGTCATAACATTTTCTTTTGAGTATGGTTGCTCCGTGTTTGTACAGACTGTTTGTATTTTTCTGTTGGATGTTAGCCTTTGCCTTCTCCTTAGCAGAAAATAGTTTCGTTGCAAGCTTGAATTTACTTGATTTTTACATAGGGTGCTTCTAGCTCATAATTTTTCAGTTTTGTAAGACTGATATTCATAAAAATTTACAGTGTTACATTAATTAAGATGGTGGCATTTTGGTTCGCTAAGGCTATAATAATTCTAGACCGAGTCCTGAAACATGAATGTAGTGCAGATGTTTTAAGAACTGGACCCTTGTTTTATTTTTTACTATAATTAAAATATTTTAATACCTTCTCTGTAATTGTATGGGCTTAATGTTTATTTGAGTTGTGAATGCCTTTGGTTAAAATGTGTAGCTGTGATGGTTGTCCTTTAATTCTAAAAATCAAAATAAAAAAAGTGACTGAAATCGGATGGTAATGGCTTTTATATTAACTCGTAGTAAAACTTATTTACGATGGATTTACTAGGAGTTCAGTAAACCTATAAGCATTTAATACTCTAGCTATTTCAGTATTTAGTAGTGAAAAGTAGATTGCTTATTTGTAAACTACATTGATTTGTGAAATGCTCTTTTACATATTTACTTTTATACTAACAGTGTTTTCTTTATATGGAATCATTACTTTAATGACAAAAAGCCTAGGCACATATGAAAGTGAATAGCTGCTAAAGAGTAGCTGAGTGTGTATCTGTTAGTAAATTTGCTTTACAAAAAAATCAAAATACTTTCAGTGCATTCATAAGCTATTTTCATCTTTGTCTCATGGAGACAAATTAGTATGTGTGAATCTAAAGCCAGCAGAAGAAGAGATTTTCTTTAAAAACAACCCCCCAGAAAACCCCAAACGAAAGCCCCAAAAAACCCCCAAACCCCACTCTAATTTTGGTTGAACTAAATGTAAGGAGAATGTCATCCCAGGAGAGAAAATGCTGAAATGACTGACTGGGTTAGGGAAGATTCCTGCTTATCCAAGAGCCACTGTGCAGTGCTGCTGTTGTCATGGCATCCCCCCTCTCTTGGTCCAGGCACAGAATGTATGGCGAAACCGTTGGTGCCGCTGTCCCTTCACTGGTTTAGAATAAATATTACAGAAGAGGGAAGAATTCACAAATCATGGATTGGTCTCCTTAGGTTTCTGATTCTAATGTCAGTGGGAAGTTGCTGCTTTACACTGGCTTCTAGAAAATGTCTGTACCTCGATGGAATCTGAGTCATGTTCTTCAACGAGTATGTGCATGCATGCATGCACACACTCAAAATACAGTTCTTTTACTAAATTGTACTTATATTCTTCCATAAGAAGAAAATTTATTTTGCTGGTTTGCTTCAGATATTTCAAAATTTTGAGTTTCAAATTTTAAGCAAATCTGAAATTTGATGGGGTTTAATGCCTCCTTTCTGCTAGGGTGAATATTTCTTAAACAGATTAGAATTTCTACCATCTGACCAAAAGCTTTTGTGTGGGTCTATACTTTCCTTAATGTATCTTTTAAATTAAAGACCATAATGTCACTTGTGCAACTTTTCTCTTTGTGGCTTTGTGAGCAGTGGGTGTCTAAAACCTCCCTAGCTGGAAAAAGTACTGTTAGTGTAATCCAGAGCTCTCCATATTTCATTAAAATACCTCTAATAAGGTTTTTTTCACGTGTTTTCTTGTAATTTTCTTCATCTCAGAAGGGCCATTCAGCTTGATAGGGTCAGAAATCCGAACTGTCAGTTTTATTAACATTGGCAGGGAAATCCCCTAGTGATCCAGTTATGATAAAATGGGGTGTGTTTTAAATTTAGGGTAGTTGGAAAGCCATAGATACTTTCCTATTAAGAATTCAAAACTTATTATATTTTAAAAATATCAAAATTTATCATCATAGTTAATCCTACTTGGATGGCACTTTAAAAAGTATGGAAAAATTAGTTGTCCTTTGTAGATATTTTTAATTTTGCAGATTAGATTAATGAGTAAAAAAAGCTTTGGAAAACTTTCTCCATCAGGAAATGATACTTTTGCTAATACTTACTGAAGGATAAATAATGAATTCTTTTTACTTGTGAAGAGGACTAATTGTCTTAGCACCTTTCTGTTTGCAGTCAGTCAGTAAAAGCATTGTGCTTGGTCAGTGATGCTTTTTGCTGGTTGATGTCATATTTGTTTATTGCCACAGGTAAATTTGGAGGAAAGCAGGAACTCCATTATTGGGATATTTTCTTGGTTCATTAGGTGATCTTTGCTGGGGTGTGTGTGTGCGTGTGTATCGTAGCAGTTTTCTCTATTTTCCAAAAACAATTGCACAAAAGGTCTGTAAGGAGGTTCATCAATTTTTCATGACCACTGTTCTAGATTTTAAAATACCACAAAACCATCCACAATCTGTCCTTCCTCTAGGAGTTCAGACACTTTGTTAGCAGTTTGTCTGGACTATGAATACATAATAAGATCTTCGGTGTGTATTGTAAAGCTTCAGCAAGAAAATGATAAAGATGTGAATTCAGGAAACCGCAATTGTATGTGGTACTTTTAAAATACACAGATCCTTCTTGTCTCCAGAGACCAGTCTTGATAAATCTTCCAAGAAGGTTTCCAGTTATGAAGCACTTCCAAAAAAGAGTCCAGATGGCTACTTAAAATATTAATAGTAATCACTATGGTTAAAAATGTCCTTGTATCAAGAAGAGGTGCTCTGGATGCTCATTACAGTGGAATTGTTTAAAACTATGTGTGAGTTTGGGATGGTGGCTATAAGGATATGGGTTTCAGCTAAACGGAAGAAAAGAATCATAGACAGGTGGAAGGGGCCAAACAATAGAGAGGAAAATCGGGGAATTTCCAGGTAATGATGGGGTTTGTATATGTTAAACTGGCATCCCTTTGGGGTGAAAAATGTGTGAAGCAAGTAGCAAGAAATGAACTCTGAAATGGAATTAATTTCCATGTGTTAGGAGTTGCGTATCTTAAGGAACATGATTATCTCTTTTAATATGAGGCAATTTAATAAATGGCCATTGGAATAAGACTAATGGCCTTGAATACGGGCTGTACTTGCTCATGACAGGGTCTGAATTTTATGTACGTGTTTGTTTAGCTGCACTATCTTTATGTCATCTCATGATGTTTCATGAAGCAGCAAAAAGTGAAGATCGTAGCCCAGGCAGGCTGCAGTTGCTTCTGCCTCTCTCGCTAATAAGATGCTGATTTCTGAATGAGCTCCATGCTGCAGAGGAGCCCTGCTGGAAGGGAGTCACCATAATTGCTCAAATTGGAGCTTTTCTGTGCTTGTCTTTCACGTGGCGGGGAGTGGGTTGGCAACAGAGAGAGCAGTTTTGTCTCTCTTGCTTGATATCTGACAGAGTATTTGGGAAGATAGCAAGGCAGGGTTTGTGTGCAGTGTTACCAGCTTGCTTTTGATGCCTGGTTCTGTCTTGTGTGCCTCAGATGTGAGACTGTTGCTTTCCCAGCATGTTGAGTGACAAGAAAAAGAAAGCGTGTGCATGCAGAGTGGAGTACGGCCTGAATCACACTTTCTATACCTCAGCTGTACTCTGAATTGTAGAACAGTTGAAGAATTCAATCCTTTCAGTATTTTTCTAAAGCAGCAATGCAGATAACTGATACTTTTTAAAGTCATGAACTCTACTTTCCCCATAATACCTTTAAATTGCTTTGTGTTAAAATGTGCAAGTTTATGTAGAATTCAGTTCCTTACACTGGTGCAACAGCTCACACAAATTGTTTCAGAAATAACAAAAAGGTTACTGGACCATCGCTAAATGGCATGCATACAAATTATTTATAATGGCAAGGCATGGCTGCAGCATGGATTTTTCTTATTTTCCCTTTCAGTATGTTTCTGCTTAGGGACATGGTTTAGTGGTGGGATGGCAGTGTTAGGTTGATCTAGCTGTTGTCTTTGAACATCTCTTTCCAGGTTGTATGATCTCGTCTTAATTCACTGTGACTACATTAAAGTCTTTCCTTCTGGAACTGGAGAGGAGGGGAGTGGGGAAACAGAGTCCACGTCCTCTGCTCTGACTTACATTTCTTAAATCCTGTTAAGACCTGAGGTATTCAGGGGCTGCTGTTGTGCTGAATTTGATTGAAGCCAATCATCTATCTAGAGTAAAAACTTACTTGGGGTTAGGTAGGGATTTGTGTACCCACTCTAAATATGGGAAAACTGGGCTTATTTCTAAAACCTTAATTTCATCCAATTAAATATATACAACTTAATGTTGTGCAGTAGATGCATTGTGTACTTAATAACTGTTTGATAATTTAAATTTATTTTCATGGAGTAACCTGTACCTTTTCTATTGCACGTGTTAAAAAGTGCCTTACAGAAAGACTCCTTCACCAGTAAAGAAATGTTCTGTGAGGAAATGATCAGTAATTGCTGTGTCTGGCTATTTGAGGAATGATGATTAATTTATTTTTCATCAGTTCCTGTTAGGTAAAGGAACATGATTACCTCCACCATATGACCACACGGTTCTGAGAAACAGAATGAATGACTCAAATATCCATATATTTTGCATTGTCTGTTTTCTCTGTCGTTTATGGGGTTTGGGAGGCAATAGTTTTCTGTCAAACTATACCTACTCAAAATACTGCTTCATAGGTCTCGGCTGAAGTTCCAGTTGCTCAGCAGTTCTGCAAATCAAACCCTAGAGCATACAGTCAGGTACTAGGAAATGAAAAATGTACGGTGAAATGACTGTATGCTAAGGCTTTTGATTTACACTGAGCAGAAATTGGCAAAGGCAAAGATAAGAGCTAACTCTCCAGGATAGTATTCAGTCACTTTAATTGTGATTCTCCTTTTTTTTTGTATTTTTGCAGCCTGTACAGGAAACGGGCTTTCATCTTCATTTGTTGCAGATTCATCCCATACAATGAGCAAGGCATGGGCCTGATGGTGCATAATCAAGTGATTTAAAATTTTATTGATACTACAAAGCACATACACACATAGCTGCTGAAGCGAGGATTCTGAATTACTTCTATAGTAAGTGAATAGAGATGTGTAACTTAACATGAAAAGTAACATCTAAGGTTGTAACTACCTTAGAGTGTTGGTCAGGAATGCATTTTTGAAACAAATGTTTCAACTCTTAGTTGTCCCCTCATATTATGTGTTGGCTTTCATCATAGAGCCATCTCAAAGTACATGTACTAGATTTCTTCATAATATAACGATGTGGAGTGATGTGCTCCAGTAGCATATCCAATACACTCCACTTCAATCAAGCCTACTGCGTGGCACTGACTAGAGGTGATAGAAGTGGCCCTTCTCGCCTTTTGCTCTCTTCCTTCTTTATAACCTCCAAAATAATGGATGTCAGGCTGTTATTATGAAATGTTTTGCAATAATAGCTCGAACCATTTTCAAGTGGTTCTCTTATGGGATGCAGGAATCTTGCTTAGCTAAGTAAGGAACCTAAAATTGATGATGCGACTACCTCATATAACAGACGAGCACGAAGCTACAGAGTTAACATGCACAGACAACTTGAATTCTAGCATCTCCTTGCTCATCAGGGCTTGAGTTGGCAAATGTCGCGTGCTTTTAACATCCTTTTTTTTTGTGTGTGTAATTATATACTATATGCTTCACTGCAGTTTCATTTTGAGACCTCATTAGGAAGACTGTAAGAGAGTACATATGTCTTTAGTCATGGCAGGTTTTATTCCAAGCCATGATATGTAACTATCACCTAAAATCTATATTAAAAGATTTTAGGCTGCGATGAGGAACGCAAGTCTAAAGACTTGAAAAGCCTGATGAAAGGTGACTGGGGAGGTTAAGCCTACATATAGTTTAAAAGGAGAGGAAATCAATATAAACTAGTGGAGAAAAATTAATATCATCAAAGCAATTTCTGCATTACTAGTCACTGTTTCTCAAACTCTACTACATAAATATGTCTAAATTTTTCATTAACATGGAAACAAATTTTTCCCACCTTTCTGTTGCAGAAATTAGCTTCCTTACTAGCTGAAAAGGCTGAAATATATACCTCCAATTAAGGAGGAGAGGAGAGAAACTATGATTGCTTTATCTGAAGGATTCTAGTTACTGGCTTCTAACCTCTCTGGAATAATTTGGTTGTTTGAAGGGACTCAAATGCCATGGGGCTAGAATGAAGGAAAAGTCTAGATCGTCTTACATAGTTAAGGGAATTCTCAGATCTTTCAGAAATAAATCTTAGTCTAATTGTCACAAACTTTGTGGTAGCTTCCTCAATGTAAACGTAAAGAGCTATTGCAAATAGCAAAGGTAAATTCAAGAATTCAAGGAAACACGTAAGGCCGTATTTTGGAACTCTGATCAGAGATATTGTGATTAAAGGTAAAGAACTTTCTGTGTGTGGGCAGTAGGACAAGAGTAGCGTCACAAATACGGATGGGTGCTTTGTGAATTAGTGGTAGGGTGGTAAGAAAGATTGATGTATAAAAAATACACATATATACACATGTATATATATATTTATATGTAATATATATTTCTTGTTGTATTATCTGGTACCTCTTGCCATTATTGGGGCCTTATTACTTATGTGTGTGTGCGCACACACCCTTAAATATTCCATGACCTCAAGATCTGACAGTCAAATACAAAAAAGGCAAAGGGACCAAGATATCTTAATTCACAGGAAGGAAACCGTTATGCAGTGAGAATACGCAGTTGATGTAGCAATTTCTCCCAGCATACACCCATACTATTTCTGTACTTCAGAGTTCTGTACTTCTGTATTTTCTGTACTTCAAAATATGCTACAAATATATATTTACATATGTGTGTATATGCGTGTGTATGTAGAAATATATATATGCAGTGGTGTCAGAGGTGTTTTCCTGAGGCCAGTTGTGGGTTTTTGTTTTTTTGTTTTTTTGGTTTTTTTAATCAACTTTATATATTGTGGAAGTAACCTCCAGCAAAAAAAATGAGATAAAAATACAGACTGATATTTCTAACTTGAAAAAAATAGTTAAGATTTAAAATAAATCTTGAGATTTATTTCCAAGAATTTTTGTGTGAGGGGTAAGGGTAAACTTAATTGTATGTTAGATTCATAAAAGACAGCACATCCAAAGACATGATTATAACTTCTCAAACAGTAAAAGTTGAGGAACATAAGCAGCAGCTCTAGAACTCCTGTGTTTGGATGAATATTGGTTTGACTAAAGCAACAAAAATGTCATCCCAAGTGCTACTAGTGCAAAGGGGAAAAAATAAAAACAAGACAGAAAAAGTAGTATAGTTTCCAGGGAGAAGAGTAGCTCTGCAGAGAAGGTCTTTTAATTAACTGAGCACCACAAGATTCAGTCTCTGATTACAGATTCATTTAAGAATAACATAGAGAAAGGTGCCTAGGCCTGTCTTAAAAAGACAACATGTCAAAAGTTATGTGTTCAGCAACTCTGAAAATTATAGTTTTTTAGATGTAGCTGCATGATTTTATTCATACATGTAGTTAAGTTTTCCTTAACCTTGGTGTTTGTTTCTGTGTCTGTAGAACAGTGGTGATAGATTAGAAAAGGTGTGAGACTGATTTTGAAACTCCTTGAATCTCATCCAGAATAGAATCAAAGACAGGTTAGTAAAGCCTGTTTCAGGGTAGCTTTTGCCTATGAAAAGACGATACATAGCAGAGAAAGCAATATGGTACACTGATACACGTTTTATAGATACACGTCAAAGGTATGTTTAAAAAAAAGAAGTTAT
Organism: Egretta garzetta; assembly: GCF_000687185.1. Classification (NCBI taxonomy): domain Eukaryota; kingdom Metazoa; phylum Chordata; class Aves; order Pelecaniformes; family Ardeidae; genus Egretta; species Egretta garzetta. Next base: position 300,538 of record NW_009260060.1, read on the forward strand.
ATAATTTCACAGTTTATATGCGGATGACACGTTTTCATAGGTTATGTCCTTTTCAGACGTGGGTGATAATGACAGCAGGACTCACGCATTATAATTGTTCCTCCCTCAGGAAGGAACAACAGCTTACCAGAAAGCCAGTACTCATCTCATAGTTAACTACTTTCCCCTATTAGTATTTTTAGCCTTCAATTAACTGTTCTGTTTAGTGAATACTTTTGATCTATTATTATATCTGTAAAAAAATTGGTTTTTTTTAAAAAAGCTCTTATTGTCAATCCATTTTTCAATGTTTCTTCAAATTAATGAAGATCGTAAAAATATAGACATTGTATAGACATTGAAGACATATCTGTATTAAAAAAACCAACTCTGCTTGCTTTGTGCGTTTTTGAGTCGTCTTACACTTTTCTTTATTTGTCAGAAAGTCTAACACAGTTTAATCTGTCTGAAACAATGAGCTTTCAGTCTGTGGAAGTAAGACAATTCTTATTCCGAAAAGATACTGCTTGGTCTTGCTGTCAGTACATTTTGTATAGTGCTTGAATGGCCCTATTGTCCTCTTGTGCACTCAAAAGTGAATGAATTTATCTTTCGAAGTGGAGCATTTCTTTCTTCCCTGTACCAATTCCCACTTCTGTTTCTGAAGGAGAGAACAAGACTGCACTCCTGAAAGCATATAATTCTGAACCTTGAAAATGAGATTCCAGTGTACCCGTCGCTCACAAAGCCTGGTTTATGCCAAGTGTTGTGCAGTTACGACAGAGTTTGTTTGGACCGTTATGGAAATGACTTCACTCTAATGTACCAGTGAAACTGGTTAATTTGCTACCACCTTCAGTTCTGAAGAGCACATTCCTCGCTTCTAATTTCTTAGCCTTTCTGACATTCCTTATACTGAAATTCAGTACTGTAAGTTCTTACGCACTGGCTGAATTTAAAATGTGGTAATAGTTGTTCTCTCTTTAGTGGGATTGTACATACACTGGGTACGTGTGCAAATTATGGAGGGTTTGTGCTCCAGCTAAAGGTAATGACTTTCAAATTAATGTATTTCATTTCTAGAGTGCCTTCTTAGTTCTGCATTCTTAAGTTCAGTACAATAAAGTTTGGTGTCTGTCTTCACAGACATAAATGTGTGTGATCTTTGGCTTTCAGGGTGCTTCCATGCAGCCTGTTCCCATTTTGCCCCAAGGCAAGTGGGCACAGCTGTTTGAAGGCATAAAAAAAAAAGAGACTGAAGGGAATATAGGATAGACATATTCAAGAAGGAATTGTATGGAAGAGGTAGGTGAACAAAGTTTAGTTACCGTTTCTTTTCTCTAATGCCTTGTAATGAAATTCTGGGTTATCAGGAAAAAAAATCTCAATGTCCATGTACAAAAGGAACTACTTTATTGCACAGCTGTATTTGGGAAATTTATGAAGTAGGATGCTGCAAAGGCCTCAAAGCTTGAATTTGTTTAAATTCCTTGAGGATGTGGCTGTCAAGGGCTAGTAAGTATGGTGGCTTGGCTGCAACTATTTGTTCTGGGACTTTTCGAGCTGGAAGTCCTTAGATTGCTGGAAGCTTATTTGGGAAGATGAGAACGTATCTTTTCTTATTTACATTCTTTTTATGATAGTTGTCAGTAGTAAGCGCTTAAATGGAAGCTAATCTACTAGGTGTACTTTTGATCTGGCTCAATATGGTAGTTACTATTTCAGTTGTCTTCATTACTCGTCACGTAACTTCAGTAAATTCTTAATCTGGACCTAAAAGTATATTGAACTTCTGTTAACCGTGGCTTCTGGCAGTTCATAAACACAAAATGCATTGCACTGTTGTTCAGGTACAAGTACAGACTCGTTACCTGTCCTTTAAACATCAGGACTTCTTAAAGCCAATTGTTTGAAATAATTGAAACCAGCAAATGAAACCTGCATTTAATTTACATGTCAGAAGCACAAGACATTTAATTCTAGAAAGTTAAAGGTTATTTTTTTCATTTTGCTCATTTGATTTAAGACAATGCTGCTGCTAGAAATAAAAATTTAGTATTTTTCTATCCTCAATACTCTTTTTTTTTTTTTTTTTTTTTTTTTTTTTTTTTTTTTTTACCCTATATTTCATGCTTCTTTTTTCTCACTGGTGATTGTCTGACTTTAAGAATGCTTCACTGCTACCAAGCATGCTGTCAAGTTCATACTTGAAAAGAGATTATTCTGCCCACTCTTTTCCCATAGAACTGATCTTTGAGGATGAATTAGGGACTGTGTAGGCTTCAGAGAACTCTTCGCTCTCTTCTAAGGCAGATATGTCAGTATGAAAACCATTGATTTATGGGAAAGTGGGGTGGGGGCTGAAGTTGAGAGGAGAGAACAAAAATGTCTATGTTACCGGATATGAGGGTAGAAGAAAGGTAGAAATACTAAAAAATATATTATATGAGGAGCGGCTAAGCCAGGGTACTTGTTGTAAAGTTACTACTTTTTATAAAGCTTTGTGCTGAAATCCACACCTGAGTTCCACACTGTTGCCATCAAAGGTAAAAGAAGGTAAAAAAATAAGTCTGGCAAGGAAACATTAGCAGACTTATCCCACACTATGTTTAATTAGTGGAAATTATGGCATGTTAGAAATCTTGGCTTAAAATGGACACTATAATGCCTTTTGGGGCATAATTCTCTTCTATGCCCTTTGTTACCTTAATGTGATATAATTAGTACTTCCACTTGTGAGTAGACCCATATGTGTGTTTTATGTCAGATTTAGCCTTATCAATTATGGCTAAAATTATATTTTTATTTGCTCCTACCTGAAATAGGGGAATGAAGTGAAAAGAAATTTGTGAAGTATCTTCTCCATGTGAACTTTAATGCTCACAAAATTTGAAAGTCTTATGAAGATAAACTTGTCAGTGATGCAGTTTTAAATATATATTTATTAGAAAAACAGTCCCCTCTGCACAGGCAGGTAACCCTGAAGCTTTTCCCCTCCAGTGCTTCTATGTTTATCAGCCCATACCCAACTACTTGTTATGTGGGAGGTAACTTGGTAACATCTTGCAGATGGTAAGATATGTGGATTTGGCTTTTTGCTTGGGTGATGTAGTTTGCTTCTGTTTCTGATGCAGTTACTGTTTCCAAGTATTTCCAGAGGTCAAACCTGTGAAAGTGACTACAGTTAGATGAAAATATATCAGTTTAAGGAGGAGATACTGATAGTGTTCCGAAGAGATCAGAAATAATGTATGTGCCTATCACTGTTTCCAAAATGCATGCATTTGAGATAGCCCCACAAGAGCTCGCTGAACATTTTATTTCCCAGCTGTGTTAATGTAAGATTGATTTTTAAGTACTTTGTTCCATGCAGGGGGAAAAAAAAGTCATTTTTCTTCATTTAAGGCAAAAATGCTTAGTATTTCTAATAATTGAGACACAGATAACATTTTGTGTATTTTAGCTGCTGTACAGGACCTTTTTTTTTTTCCAAAGACATGTTTGATGTGTTTAGTTCATGTAATACATCACAAGCATAAGCAACCAAAGGTTTAAGAAAGAATTTTATACATAATGTATTTTATTTTGTTAAAACAGCCTGTTTAAAAGCAGGCAAAACTGCTGTTAATGAGAAGAATTATTTGGTCACTAAAGCATCATTTAAGCTAGACACTTGCCATAGTTTTGGATCCACATTTTAATGCAATCTGTTATTTGACCTTTTTTTTCACTTTATTAATAGTTACAGTGTGCATTTTTCTCCTATTAACAATCAAGTAAGGTCATTCTAGCAATTAGAAGTGTAATGTTTGGACAAAATTTAGTATAGGTTTACTTATCCATTGATGAGTTAGAAGAGACTTGCATGTTGTGGCCAAAATATGTACTTCTGACCTTTGATTTTTGGACCGTGCTGATTTAATTGTTCTATACATGTTTGATTCTTGAATGATAAAACCCTGAACTTTTGTTTTATTTTCCATAGGATTTTAAGACAGGATTTGGTATCACTTTAATCCCTATGAATGTGGCAAATGTAAAACAAGTGGATCGGACTGCAAAGCAATCTTTTGAAATAATTACTCCTTATAAAAGTTTTAGGTGAGTACTTTAATATTTACATTATAAAATATGCAACTAACTAATGCACTGAAGAAGTACTTGCTTCATACTACAGTGGCTTATCTAGTTTGGATGAAAAGGTGACATTTTTATTAAGAATGTTCAGCAGTTTTTTTAAAAAGCAGAAGGATTTTATTTCCTTTGTTTAGCTGTGTGCTTAATTTTCTACCTCCCTGACTAGACACCCTACGCCCCTACGTATTTTTATGTAGCTGCCTTTGTTCATTCTGTGCAAGGACAGAAGCAAAAAGTCACTTTAAAATCTTGACTCCATCTTAAAGAATAGTAAACCACAGTAGTGAAATAATGTTGCATCCATTTAATATTAAGCATTTTATTTAAAAAGAAAAAACTCAATCATGTGCCATCCATTGCAGAAATCCTCCATTGAAATCCTTAGAAAGTTTCACTTTGGTCCTGTGTTTTGTACTGACTCTTAAGAAAATAAAAGTTTATGCTAATAAAAGCCTGTTGCTAAGTGTTACAGTGTTTCTTAAATGAAACTTCAGTAATGCAAAAGAAGAAGAAATCACTTTGTTCTCCCGGGCTTGCTAAATGTTAGCAAAGAATTTCCTTTCATTCTGGGTCGACTAAGGGTAGCAGCTAAATTAGCCTTGATCAGTGATTTGAATCTGTGGCTAGCTGGTAGATAGCTAGTTCTCTGACCTTCTCTAAGCCATCACCATGTTGGTGTTTTCTTAATATTATTTATATTTTTTAAAAAGATCAATTTAAATGAAAAGCATTTTTTGGCTGTCGTAGTTAGCAAGTCCGTTTTTACTCCTCAGTATGTCTCCGTGTTTCCTTATGTCATTCTATGCTTTTGCTAAAGTTCAGGATTTAAATTTGGTGTGTGGTAGCGTAAAATATTGAAAGTAATTCAGGAACATAACTTGAATGTTACAAAAGCTATGTAGCTCATGCAAGCAGTGGTTTTGTGGAAAACTGAACACGAAAGTTTTCATTGACTAAAAATACAAAACAATACATTCCATCTTAGTATTTATATTGATGTAGAGGAAGATTTTTTGACTGTGATTTCAAGTGTAAATGTAATAAATAAGAGAGACTACAGACTAGGTTTAATTGGGCTTTAAAATAAAGATCAATAACACAGAAAAGTCAATTGTTTCAGCTTTACAGCAGAGTCGGAAAGAGAGAAACAAGACTGGATTGAAGCACTGCAGCAATCGATAGCAGAAACTCTGTCTGATTATGAAGTAGCTGAGAAGATTTGGTTCAATGAGTCCAACAGGAGCTGTGCTGACTGTAAAGCTCCCAGTCCTGACTGGGCATCCATCAATCTCTGTGTTGTCATTTGTAAGAAGTGCGCAGGTAGAGTAATTAATGACAGGCTGTGTGGGTTCTACAAAATGTCATATTTGCATATCTGTGCATGTCCTTGAATTGGCTTTTTTATTTTTACAGTGCCATCCCTGTGGAAGTTTTGACAAACAAAAAGTGAACATAACTTATTTTTTTTTTTTTTTTTTTTATACCAAGGTCATCCTTATTCCAAAGCACTTCCATGCATAAATGACAGGTCTGTAAGGTGATTGGTTTCCCTCAGATGAATAATCCTTCACAATTAGGGGAAATTAAAGACATGCTAGCACTTCATGGGAAATGGCTGGCTTTTGCAAGGCTGGATGCCAAAGGATAACAATTTTCAGTGTATAAATTTGGAGTATTAAATCAATTACATCGGGACATTATTTTATTCACTACTATCAAATGCAATCCACTTTTGGAGGGGTTTTAGTGCTTTTATCTTATATTCAAATGTCAAACCCAGCCTTTTTTTAAAAGCAGCAATTAGGATATATCTGGCTTTGTTAAATACTTTTGTTACCTGAGCAGAAGAGAAACCCAGTTTAAGTGCTTTCATTGAGTAAAAATACTCTTGGATTTTCAGGACAGCACAGATCTTTAGGACCAAGAGATTCAAAGGTCCGGAGTCTAAAAATGGATGCCAGCATTTGGAGCAATGAACTTATTGAGGTATGTTGTGATACTCTAACTCTCTATTCCATCTTGAAAACTCCTGTATCAATAGGACTTATTTATTGCTTTACTCACAAGAAAACTGAACATTATAGCTGCTAAATAATATGCTGCTGTTAGAGTAAACTTGATGTTTCCAAGAATAATGTACCTTTGTGTCATTCAAAATACTCACTTGTTTTAGTAACCATCTGTACAATTTCTTTTAGTATTTCTCCAAGTATCTAGTTTTGGGGGGGCGGGGAAGAAAGAAAATGCTTTTGGAGAGCAATCATGATGGGCCATGTTTGGAAGAGGAAAAGAAAGGAAACTTCTCAGTACTAGTTTAGTTGCTTGGGGTGTTTAAAAAGTGGTGCTGATAGAGAGGGATGAGTCATCAGTGTTTTCTTCAAAACATATGCTAGTCTTCTCTGACTTTTTACTGGTGTTTTCTAATATGTATTGAAATATAACTGGTTAGCCCTGTAAAGCTTAGTTGCTATTGATGGTAAATGATGACTACAGACTTTATTACTCGTCTATAGATGACCATAGGCAGTGACTGAGAGAGGCTTCAATTTCATCTCCTGCAGGCAATTTTCCTGTCTTTAATAACTTTCTTTTTCAACTTTGAGCAGCTGAAAACTATTTAGAGGCTAGCTTCATATACTTCATGCTATTTTGCTTGGTTCTTTTCTTGCACCTCATCCAGCTCTTTATCATCATTGGAAATAAGAGGGCAAACAGTTTTTGGGCAGGAAATCTTCCTCCAGATGAAGAGCTGCATATGGATGCCCCTGCAGAAAAAAGGATAGCATTCATTACACAAAAATACAAAGAAGGAAAATTCAGGAAAACACCTTTCCCCTACAAAACCAAGGAACAGTTGAATAAGGTAATACTAGAATGGGTAAGCCCATACCATGCCTTTTGTATTGTATTTCATCTGTATGCAATTCAGTCATCTTGTTAAAATGGTGAGAAATAAATTTAGAATCTTGAGTGACATTCTTACAGACCTGAATAAGGGTTGTTTTGGAGCCTTTACAGGAGTTATGTCATGATTTCTTAGTTCCTAGTTTTTCCAGATAGTTTTTTGTAAAAGGTTATGGTACATATATGGTGCCTGTAACATGACTTTCGGAGCCATCAGTGCATATGGTTCTTGATTTTTCTTCAAATGCACACTCTAGGGATGCAATTTCCCACTTCTTTAGAGTCCTTCTTTATGTGTTTTTGATATCTTACGTGTCTGACATCTAACATTCCAGTACATTAGATGATTCAGTGTTATCAGTGGTGAAAGTGGCTCATGCACACTTATATAGTAGCCTGTAGGTAATTGGATATAAAACAAGCTAAAATTAATGATGAAAAATGTCTGTTTTCAGTGTTTCCTTTTACACAAATAACACAAATTCTTTACAAAATGGCAAATGCTAATTGTAATTACCAATTTCTGTGTACTTTTTTGATGTCCATTTGACTTCTATTATCTGTTGATTTCAGAGTCATGATTGTTTAGGGTTTATGAATATAGAAGAGTATAAATGCGTATATTTTTACAATGCTAATGCATTCAATTGCTTGAGTCAAATTGTCTCCAAGGGTATGCAGAGACTGTGGGGAGGCAGTAACATTTAAAAGTTATTGTGGTTTGAACAAGAGATGTCTAATTTGTTCAGTGGTTATTGGGTCAAAAAGGAAATGTTATTTTCCATACATTTTATAAGTTGTATGTTAGCTACACACATACGAAGTTAAAATAAGGGCATATAAGAATAGTTGCCGTTAAAACCTTTCTAGCCAAAGCATAGAACCATCTCACTGTACAGCTTGAATTTAGCTTTTCTGCATTTCATTGGAATTGGGAAATATTTTTGAGCTTCATGGGGAACTCTTTAATTTTTTGCAAAATAAAACATTTGGATTATATTCTATTTATTGGTAGCAGCTGTTCAAGAGACTTTATTTAATATTGTAACTATGAACCACAGAACATAGCTCTGTATTACAAGCTTGATTTTTCTGAAGTCTTTGGTTTTTGTTGGTGGGCAGGAAGGATGTCTGTCATTTACCTACTGGGGAAAAATATCAAATGTAATGGTCAAATTCTCTATAGAGACATGAAATTACTATGTAATAAGGTAGTCATTGCCAAGTCATTCTAGAACTTTTACTGAACGGTCTCCCTTGTCATCTTGTGCCTACTGGATGCTTATATGTTTGTTAGAGCAGTTGAATTTTAGAGTAGTACTTTTCTTGTGTTGATTGACTTCTGCCTTAATCATTTCAGAAAAACTCATTCGTTGACTAAATAATTTAAATACATACCAACTCATAGAAGTTGTTATGAGATTGCTGTAATTGTGTAGCTACTCCTGGATAAAACCAGGTTTGGTTTTGGACCAACATTTTGAAAGAGGAAAAGGAAAAAAAAAAAAAGAAAAGGAAAAAAAAAAAGGTTTGTTATGTTTGTCTTCATGTATGCAAAAGCGGAAGGGGACTGATCTTTTAGGATGTGGTGAGATCTTTAAATCTTAAGGGAAAAGATCAGGTATGGAGATACTCTAAAGAATAGTTGCCTTATTGCCTTTGACCATAGGTTTGAAAAACTACCTATGAATTTCAGTCTGTTTCCTAGTGATAGAGTTTAAGAATCAGATTGTATCTCTTTGGTTGAACTTTTGATGTCTAAAACAATAATATTTTTTTCTTTAGTAGTTTTGTGTGAGCAGGAAAATGGGGGGGAATTTTTCATGTAAACAATAAGCTATATATTAATTCTTGTTATCTGTCCCTAGTGAAACTTGTGGCACCAACATCTTGAAAGGTTTGCATTGATGATGGTTTTGGGTTTTCTTTTTTTGCTGTTTCTGTTTGTTTTTTTCTTTTTCTAGATTCAGACCATACTTCATGATTCCTGCTACTTCTCTATGTTTATGGTCTTTGAAAATGCAGGGAAACTGTATTGGAGGTGAAAGGATTTGTATCTAAATTACACGTACTTGTTGGCGATAACTTTCTTATTTAAATGGACTTCTTATTTTCCCTTTCCCTGATAAGGCTCTGTGTGCTGCTGTAGTTAAACAAGATGTGCTAGAAACTCTGATGTTGCTGTTCAGTGGGGCTGATGCTATGTGTGCGACTGGAGACCCTGTTTACAGTACTCCATACTTATTAGCTAAGAAAGCTGGGCAAAGACTGCAAATGGAATTCCTGTACCATAATAAGTTCTCAGGTAGGATATATTGTCTTTGTTTTGATCTTCTGATGTTATATTGAGCAAAAGGGAAGGAAGAAAGGAATTCAGAAGAAAAATTGGCATTGAGTTGAACAACAGTGGTATAGCGGAGTGGGAGTTGTGATGGTGTCAACTGTATTTCAGCAGACAGTGTGTGTAATTGTGTACAAGTTACTTTTATCTTGCTCAGACATCAAGTTTAGGACTTAAATAATTAAAAATCCAATGATAAATCATAGACCTCTTACCCTTTTAACACAGAAGAGAAACATCATCTGTTCTGCCAATATTATCAGGCTTTTACCAGAAAAAAATATTATATACAGTTAACATCTATCCAAAGTAGTTGTCTGGGGCTTTGCTTTTTCTTAAAAATTATTTAAATTGATATCTAACCCTACTGCACACAGACCTACCTGTTTGTTTTTTTTTTTTTTTTTCCACAAACTCTTCTCCCAAAATAAAACTCACCTCGTGAACTTCTAATATGATCCATCCCAGCAAACTGTCTTTTTTTCAGATCACAACTTCTGTTACAGCTTGGAGAATGTCATAAACTTCAGCCGTGAAAGTCAACAGTTCTGGTTGCAGTGTGTGACTGTCACGAGCCTCTTGAAAACAGAAAGCTATTCTTAATAAATAAATAAATAAATAGTAGAGTATGGATGTGCCTGACCTTACCTTTTAAAAGGGCTGTTACAGTATCTGAAGTAGTCTGGGAATGAAAGTTAACATGGAGATTTACACTGAAAAAAACTTAGCTATGCTGCTCTGCAGCCAGCATTGTGGACATACTCCTGGGCCAACTTCCCATTGCCTCGTGCCACTCCACGGAGTAATGCTGCAGAGGCTTGAACAACAAAAGTTTTAGTGGGAGACGCAGGAATGATTTAGGACTTCCTAGAGAAAACATGGTGCCTTAAGTTTTGCCCGAGCATTGCTCTGTCACCAGTGCTAGGCACTGGATCTTAGGATGTTGAGCTCAGTCACTGTGCAAACATGCAGCTATGTTTTGCTTTTTTGTGGTTTTTTTTTTTTTTTTCTAGCTATGCTCTCAAGTGGTCCTAAGGCCACTTGAAGAGAAGCTTACTTTTCTTGGTTCTGTCTTTTCTACTTTAGCCTTCCAGCCAAAGCAGCATCACTATGTGCTGATGCTAGGGTTTGTTCTTCTCTTCAGAGAAAGGGAGATCATTGCAGGTTGACAGTGATTCTCTGAATCATTGTCTGTCTGCTGCCAGAGTTGGTGGTAAACTTCTAGATAAGCCCTCAAGAGAAACAGTTCCCTTCTGTTGATGTTTGTTACATAAGGGATGAAAATAAAAGCTTAGTACACCGGGAAACCGTGGGTTAGATTACATTGGCAAGCAGTGGTACACAATGGCATTGTTGTAACAAATGTGAACTAATGTTTTTTGATGAATACGTAAGAATCTTATTCTAATTATAAAAATAAATCAATAAAATGTATCTATGCTGTAGTAAAGATAATACAGAGCAACTGCATGTCTACAGATATCTACAGATATGCAGTTAAAGACCTGTGGATAAATGGTTATAACTGATGTAACTGAAGTTCTGTGTCTTACTCCTTTTTCTTTTAATAGATTTTCCAAGCTATGATGCTTGTTTTGAAAGTGGCTTCTCTGAAGATTCTTCACATTCCACCTTTCTTTGTGAATTTTTGTACAAAGTTTCTTCTAATACTGTTAAGCTTCTTACAGAGAAGAAATTAAAAGAAGGTACTTCGCTTTTACTTTATGTATTTGAATAATGCATGAATATGTATGGTTTGCATTACTTTGGTTCTTTTTAACTTCTTACATTACTCTTTAAAAGACAAAATGTTTTTAACACGACATCCTCTTTTGATTCGGTAAACCTCTCGGATAAAGAAAATACTGATTGTCTTGATCTCTTTATTCAGTGGTTGACAGAGGAAGAAAACTGAACTACCAAAAAATTACTCTGTTAACAACAGTTATTGATAAATAAAAACCACTTAGAAATAGTTCTCACTTTAATGTTATTTAGATGGATGCTACTAAATGCTGAAAAGTAGTTTCTATCTAAAATGATAATATTCCAGAAATCCTTTAAAAGCGTCACTGACTCTTTAGTAGGAGTCCAAATGGCTAACACCTAGAATATTTCTCAAGCTCACAAATTTTAGAAGTATTCCAAGTGGAAATGAGCACTTCCAAAAACTTTACAACAAATTGAGCTTTGTGAGGTGAAAATGTATGTATATCACAGTAGATGTGATGTAGTAGATGTGGGACCGCTGCTGAATGAAACGGGTGCCCTGGTGACAGAAGATACAGAGAAGGCAGAGCTACTGAATGCCTTCTCTGCTTCAGTCTTCACTGTCGAGGCTGGCCCTCAGGCTCCCCAGTCCTGGCTGGTAAGCGAGCTAGCTTGGAGAAAGGAAGACCTTCCTTCTGTTGATGTGGATCAGGTTAGGGATCTTTTAAGGAAGCTGGACACCCACAAGTCCATGGGCCCCAATGGAATGCACCCGCGAGTGCTGAAGGAACTGTCAGACGTCATTGCGGAGCCACTCTCCATCATCTATGAAAGGTCGTGGAGAACAGGAGAGGTGCCTGATGACTGGAAGATAGCCAATGTCACTCCAGTCTTCAAAAAGGGCAAGAAGGAGGACCCAGGGAACTACAGGCCGGTTAGTCTCACCTCTGTCCCTGGAAAGGGGATGGAACAACTCATTCTGGGTGTCCTCTCCAAGCAAGTGGACGACAAAAAGATCATCAGGAGTACCCAGCACGGATTCACCAAGGGGAAATCATGCCTGACCAATCTGATAGCCTTCTATGATGGCATGACCGGCTGGGTAGACAAAGGGAGAGCGGTGGATGTTGTCTACCTTGACTTCAGCAAGGCTTTTGATACTGTTTCCCATAACATCCTCATAAGGAAGCTCACGAAGTATGGGTTGGATGAGTGGACAGTGAGGTGGATTCGGAACTGGCTGAATGACAGGGCCCAGAGAGTTCTGATCGGCGGGGCAGAGTCCAGTTGGAGGCCGGTAGCTAGCGGAGTTCCCCAGGGCTCCGTACTCGGCCCGGTCTTGTTCAACTTGTTCATCAATGACCTGGACGAGGGGATAGAGTGTACCCTCAGCAAGTTCGCTGATGACACAAAACTGGGAGGAGTGGCTGATACGCCGGAAGGCTGTGCTGCCATTCAGCGGGACCTGGACAGGCTGGAGAGCTGGGCAAAGAGGAACTTGATGAAGTTCAACAAGAGCAAGTGTCGAGTGCTGCACCTGGGGAGGTCGAACCCCATGCACCAATACAGGCTGGGGGATGACCTGCTAGATAGCAGCTCTGCTGAGAGGGACCTGGGAGTCCTGGTGGACAATAAGCTGACAATGAGCCAGCAATGTGCCCTTGTTGCCAAGAAGGCCAATGGTATCCTGGGGTGTATTAAGAGGAGTGTGGCCAGCAGGTCGAGGGAGGTTCTCCTCCCCCTCTACTCTGCCCTGGTGAGACCCCACCTGGAGTACTGTGTCCAGTTCTGGGCTCCCCAGTTCAAGAAAGACGAGGAACTCCTAGAAAGAGTCCAGAGGAGAGCAACTAGGATGATAAAGGGACTGGAGCATCTCCCCTACGAGGAAAGGCTGAGAGAGTTGGGCTTGTTCAGCCTGAAGAAGAGAAGACTGAGAGGGGATCTCATCAACGCATACAAATATCTTAAGGGCGGAAGTCAAGAGGACGGAAGCAGTCTGTTTGCAGTGGTGTCCAGCGACAGGACTAGGGGCAATGGATGCAAACTGAAACACGAGAGGTTTCAGTTGAATATGAGGAAGAACTTCTTCACTCTGAGGGTGGCAGAGCACTGGAACAGGCTGCCCAGGGAGGTTGTGGAGTCTCCTTCTCTGGAGATATTCAAAGCCCGCCTGGATGAAGTCCTGTGTAGCATGCTCTAGGTGAGCCTGCTTTAGCAGGGGGGTTGGACTAGATGATCTCCCGAGATCCCTTCCAACCCTTACGATTCTGTGATTCTGTGATATACATGGTTGTCTGTGTATGTCAGTTTTCTGTGATTTCTTTTTTTTTTTCTCTGAGGGAGATGTTATCAGATGTTTTCATAGCTTTTTTTTTTTTTTTTTTCTTTTTCTCCTGTCTAAACAAACAAATGATGTGGATTTTTAAATCTGGGCTGATTTATGGATCTTGACACAGCACCCTGTGTTGGTATATACATATTTTTGTATGATTATATCCATTTAAGATCCTTAGTGGAGATTAAAGCATGTTAAAGTGCATAACTCCTATTTAAATATGCTTTTGAAGAATCTATGTGTTAATGTGGGTCCAAATACTTGAATGCATTGGGTGATCAACAGAACTAATGCCTGATCACAGGCATTTCCCAGCAGCTTTGCAGTTGTTAACAAAGACACCTCTTATAGCTGCTGGGCAGGACTTGCTTGCGGATTGTTCTGCAAATGCACTGAGCTTGTTCAGGAAAGAAAGGAATAACTGCAAACCTCATTACAGAATCACAGAATCGCAAGGGTTGGAAGGGACCTCGGGAGATCATCTAGACCAACCCCCCTGCTAAAGCAGGCTCTCCTAGAACATTCTACACAGGACTTCATCCAGGTGGGCCTTGAATATCTCCAGAGAAGGAGAGTCCACAACCTCCCTGGGCAGCCTGTTCCAGTGCTCCGTCACCCTTAGAGTAAAGAAGTTTTTCCTCATATTCAACTGAAACCTCTCGTGTTTCAGTTTGCACCCATTGCCCCTAGTCCTGTTGCTGGACACCACTGCAAACAGACTGCTTCCATCCTCGTGACTTCCGCCCTTAAGATATTTGTACGTGTTGATAAGGTCTTGCTCTAAGTGCAGACCTTGTCTTCTGTGCTGTGGGTATCTATATCTATATTAATAATAAAACTTTAAAAAAAAAAAAAAGACCCCACTAAGAGAAGTAGAGGCAATACTACTGGTCTCTTCTAACACAATGGTATATTAGAAGTGCAGTATAAATTGTTAAATACCAGTACAGATTGAGGATTTAGCTATAAATGCTCACAGAATGCCTTCTGTAGTACTTTTGGGGGGGATGTGGTGGAAGTGATCATCATTAGTTAGGATGCCTTAAAAATATGAAGAAAGCCCTCAGACAAGGAACAACTGAATTTTGACTGTCTTCCATCATAAGTTTTTAGTGGACAGAAATAAAGCTGCTTTGAAAGCTTGTAATCTATTGCTTAGCATTGCACTTACTGCTCGGAGGAACATACAGTAAATGGAAAGGAACCAGATTTCCCTTAGCTAAGGTTTTGGCCTCTGAAATTGTGATAGTGTCTTGTAGATGGTGGATGTTCTGCTGGGTATTTTTTTGTTCGTTTGTGTTTGTGGTTTTTTTTTTTTTTTCTCTGGGTGTTTGCTTTGGTTTTACATTAATGTTGAACTACCTATGTGTTTGTCAGGACTGTTGTTTCTTGGATGGGTGTTTTACAGATACATAGGAAGATAGGTTTCCCTGACCATTGCAGTTTAAGAAGACAAATTACAAACGGAACAAGAGAGAAAGATGTAATAATAACATCCTTTCAACAACAACAAAAAAACCCCTGCAATTTTGGATTAGACACTGCTCTTGCCTGAGGGCTGTAATATATCTCAGCTATGTATAAGAAGTATTATGACAGAAGGGTTTTTTGCTATTTAAAACATAAAACACATAATCTTTTTTCCCTTCTGTATTGATTTTACCCCCTACATCAAGAACTGTTTCTATCTTTATAAAACCTCATTAACATGAAGTAATATGGGATATGCATATTGCAGATTGTTAGGAATAGGTGGCAATATTTTTGTTTTTCCCTTCTTACTGTCTTTAAAAAATAATTTGATGGTTAGAGTACTAATCTGTGAGTGATACAGTTTCAGTTCCCTCCTCTGCCTGTAAAGATTCAAATAAGAAGGTCACGTTACCCAAAAAAGTGACCTAGATGTTTAGAGGAATAAGTTCTCCTGTTGAAGCAGTTCTGACTTGCTGCAGACTAACTGAATTCGCACTGGGCCAGAGAGGGAGCACTATTCGCTAACTGGGGATTACAGCACTTTTGTAAGTTTTGGGCCCCGTCCCAAAGTGCATTGGGCTTTTGTTGCAATGATTATTTTTTTTTTTTTAATGCTGTTTGTGGAAAGGTCTGCAAGCCAGAATCCTATTCAGCTGCCTAATCATTAAACTAGAGTGAAGTTCTTCCCCAGCGTTATGAATCTTGGAGGCAGTTGTCAGCCTTGCCTTTAGTGTCAAGGGCTGAAAATTTAAGCGCTGTTTATAGTCACAGAAAACCCTTATCTCGTTGTAGGCTGAGCCCTAACGGTAAAAGGACACTCAAGAAACTATTCAGTGATGTGAATTGAACCCAGGTTTTATAACAACCAGGTTTCCAGGAACACCTGGAAATACAGACCAGTTTTTCATTATGTGGGTTTCAGATAGTGCAGGAGAGAGTAAGCCAGCTTTGCGTGTACTTCTTATTATAGCAGCATCGGTGGTTGAGGCAGGGGTGCATAACTTTTGAGGAAAGTCATTGTTAATTAAGATCTGTAGATGAACAGCAGGAAGAGAGCTCAAACATTGGTGCTATTCTGATGCAATGGATCAGAAATTAAAAGTTAGCAATTTAGTGGCTCAGGTTTGATTTTATTTTTTTTTTCTTCTGTTTTTAGTGTAAAAGGTTTTATGGTGCCCTGTTAAAAGCCTTGACATTCCAAAATCCTCCTTGAGAGTTGTAACAATGTAATGAATATTGAAGCAGTGAGCTACTTTGTAGAATAAGCTTTGGGGGATGGAAGGGGGAAAGTTGGGGGACAGAAAACCCTTAACGATCAAAACCTCCAAGTTGGCTCAACTCCCGTAAACCTACATATTCAAACCCTTTATCTTATGTTTATTTTAGTATTTAAAATGTGTATTTAGACAGAATATAGATAGAACTAGATAGCAAGTAGCATGGTACAAATAAGTACTAAAAATAGTACAGAGAGATTTATAAAACATGTATAAATCATATAGCAAATAACAGGAAAACTAATTGGATGACATATCAGATGACATACTAAGTAAATATTGGCTAACTACAACTGCAGTTTGGATTTTTGTTTGATTTTTGTGGGTTTTTTTCCAGAGCTATTTTACCAAAGTCTCAGAAATACTTTACCAGACTATCTGCAGCTGTATAGGAATTTTAAGACTGTAGAAGTAAACGGAGTATTTTCTCTTAGGACCTGCTTCTCTGCAGTGGTGGGAATTGATGCACCTCAAATTATATTCTACGAACTAGATGTAAACTAGAATGAATGCATGAATATTTTGAGTAGCAAATAGTCATTAACATGCTATGTCATGTGCTGTATTCATATTTTAGGTTCATAAGAGGGAGCAGACATTTGGTCTTAATTAAGTATGCCAAATAATACTTTTAAGTTGCTCTGCAGATTTTTTTTTCTCCACCTTTTTTTTTTTAAAAAAAAAAGTATAGATGACGATTACTAGATATTCTAATATATCTAATTCAACATTATTTGAAGATATAATTCTTAAATAGGTAATTTAACCATGCTCAGCAACTGTAAATTGTTACACGTTGAAAGTACCCTACAAATGTTAGCATTCTGTAAACTACAGTGTTGCTAAATGAATTTACCCTTGCCAGGTATATATGTGAAGAGCAACAAGAGAGATCTCCAATTCATTCTAATGTGAACATGCCATCCTGAAATGGCTATAGCTACTGCCTGTCCATGATGTGTCCATTTATCTCCCCCAGTATACAGGAATAAATTCTGTACAATTTCATTACTATCTGACACTTGGGCCTGCAGTAGGAGAGAATTGAGCTCAACCACTGATGTACCTAGAAAAGATTGTCCTATTAGTTTTTCTGTTCTTCAGTTTGTCATCCTCTACTATTTTGGTAGCATATTTAAAAAAAAAAAAATTACCCATGTTAAATAACACAACTTCTGACAGTGTTTTCCTTGTGTTTTCTAGTAGTATGCAGTGGATACAGCTTTGGGCATGTATGACATAGTTTGTTCTAGACTGTTTGAAAGGCTTAAATTGTTTTCTTTGATCTTGTGCCAGTGAATGGACACCCAAGCATTACTAAGCAATGGAAGACAGATTGACTTGGTTTTGGCCTCTAGTTCCAGTAACATAGAAGAAGAGTAGCCCTTTTTTGCTCCTGCATACCATGATTCACTTGCTCATTTTGCTATCAGCTCTTGTCAGAATACATCATTCTTGTAGCTTTCAGCACTTCTAACTTTGTAGCATGTTTTCTTTTTGTTTTCTTAACTCTTTTCCACTAAACATGTAACGTGGTATTGTGTACTAGCTTTTCCCACAGCCAGTGAAGTAAAAGCCCTATATAATGGTAAAGTTAATGTATGAAGTGATTTTATATACTCATAAAGTAAAAATAATTGTGTTTTATTTGAAGTATTCTTTTCTTGAATTGCTATGTGCTAGACTTTCTGTAGGTTAAGTAGTATCAACAGACATTGAGTTCCTGGCCCACTGAAGTCAAGGAGACTGAGATTTCATCATAAATGTATTACTGTTACAACAGAGCTATGCATCCTGTGAGGCAGCTTCTATAGGAAGAAGTAATTCTTATTATTATGCCAACTGACTTTTCCATTATTTCTTTAATCGCAGATTGCAACAAAAGATGGTGCACTTTGGAAGGTGGCTTTCTGAGCTACTATGAAAATGATAAAACTACCACTCCTAATGGTATGATTGACATCAGTGAAGTCATCTGTCTCGTAGTGCACAAGTCGGACTTCTCTTTAAATAGAGGGTAGGTTCCCAATTTAATATTTCAATAAGCAAACTCAGGTATTTCAAAGATTTTTATTCCGAGTTTTCACAGTGGATCATTTGTTCCTGTAATTTGAACATGCAAGTCAGGAAAAAACAGCTGAATTGCTTTATGCTGACTTCAAGAAATAAGTACTAGTGGTATTTGGGGATTTTTTTTTTTTTATAGGGATATAATGAAAATGTTAGGGTAATTTAAAAGGGCAGCATAAATTAGATAAATCTGTTTCTTATTAAAACTGTAATGCATATTCTCAGTGCTTAAAAGGTTACATGATGATAAATTGAACAATTAATACTCATTTTGCTTTCTGGGATTGACCTCTGCCTCAAGCCAAACATCTTGCTTTGTTTTTTCCTGCTAATAATGCAGTTCTCCACAAGGCTTTTGGTTCTGGTCACCGATCTATCGGTCTTTAACACATTCTTTGTTCTCCATTTAAGGACAACAGCATAGCTGTTGAACACTGTCTTAGTTTGAAGATAACTTTTTTGTGGTCTTGTTTTTCTTTTATAACTCTCTAACATCCCATCAGTACATTAAAAACATCACATGGAGATTCACCTGAATCCAAGTTGTATCCCAGTGATACTTGACTTTTTAGGGCATTGTTTTTAAACTATGCTTTGGATCTGTCTAACAAACTCCATAACACTTCCTTTTAAATTTTTTAGTGTGTTTGTGTGTATGTAAAATAACAAGATCTTTCTACAGTATAATCCTGTAATGCTTGTAGTTACAAAGCAAAAGTGTTTACAAAGAAATGATTATTCAAGTAAGCTTCTGGAAAAGATAACAGGACGAAAGGACTTTAGCTACTACCGAGATAAAGGGTGTGCAGAGGGGAGAAATCCTGAAACATGGTGATGCCTCAACATGCTATAAAATACAGTGGAAATGGCTTTCACTATTCTGCAGTAGCATAGCTTTGTGGTATCCAGAAAAAAGAAAAATATCACTTTCTTATTCTGTCATTGAATCTAACCCATTGCTTGCTACATGTGCAAATGGTTCCACTTCAGGATATTACCTAAATTAAAAACATGTTGGCTGAATACTTCACTTTTAGGGGATGACTAAAATCCTGCTGTGCTTTACCTGCGATTGGGTAGTTTTATGAGAAACTTCCCTAAATTTGATATTTCATGTAGTGAAGCAATCAGTCCTTAACATGTCTATTGTATTAGTTAGAAGTAAGTATTTATGTATAATTTTCAAAGTGGTTATTGAAAATGAGAGAACCGACTCATGTTCAGTTCTCCAGATTTAGATAAATCTCAACTCCAGCATTGAAAGAAAAAAAGCATGTTCAATCTATTTGGATTCTAGGGAGGTCACAGATGAAATTTTTTTTTAAATTGGTGAACCATAATTTACAAGTTGAAGACTGACCTGAAGTCCAGCAAGTTATTTATTTTCCAATTCCACCCCAATTGGTGCTTTTTATTCTTTTACTATCCTTAGTATTTGTCAGTTAAAAATGGAAAAACAGGGTCCATGTGTTTAAATGATGATATACTTTTTAAAAAGAAAAAAAAAACAAGACAAAAAAAAAAAAAAAAAACACCCCCCCCCCCCCCCCCCCCCCCCCCCCACACACACACACACACACACACACAAAAAATTTTCAGACCTTCTTGAGCTACAGCAACTTCCAAGGGTAGTCATAAACATGACAGAACTCTTCTTGGTGGTGGCAGGTGAGATAAGGAGTGGCAGTGACCATACGTTTCATCCTAGGAGGTTCATGCTGGATGACAGGAAAAGCCTTTTCATTAGAAGGGTGGTGGAGAACAGGAACAGGAATAATAGTCTCCATCCTAGAAGTTTTTCAAGGCTTTTCATTGCTGTTCTGATCTATGGTTAGCGATAGTCCCACTTAAAGCAGATTAGACCAAGTGACATCTGAAAATCCCTTTGAACCAACATTTCTATGATTCTGTGGTAACTTGTTTAAAACTTCCCATTCAATGTGTTGGTCTGCTTATATTAAACCTAACCAAAATGTTTTGAATGCATCACAAAAATACATTTGCTGAAATCACATGAACTTTTGCAAAAATGAATACAATTCCTCTGAATTTTAATGACTATATGTAAACACGTTTATTAATTTCAGAGTAACTGAAAAAACTATTATGCAGTAGCCTCTAAACACATATTGACCTGAAAAGCACTTTGATCATGTTGTGTTATAAAATACTCTGTTATTAGCTGGGTTGTACTTGTAAGATTGGAGGAAATATACAAATGGATTCCATTCCATAGGTATGAAAGAATGAAAAAACAGAGAGAAATGGAACTCTTTTGTGTCTACTGTTACGAAGACTCAATACAGCTGTCTTTTTCCTCTTGCTTGCTTTAGGGACATCTTTACCTTTGAAATCTACTTAATGTCAGAACGTGTTTTTCTATTTGGAGCTGAAACTGCATATTCACAAAGAAAATGGACTTCGGCAATAGCTAAGGTAATACTGATAATTATCTTTTCCAGTTAGACCAGCAGCCTTTGCACAAAGAATAAAGTGTCATTGTTAGCTTAAAATCCTCTGAGAAGCCATTCTTGATGAATACTGATGGATCTCGTGTGTAAAGGTTTCTTGTGCACAAAGAAATAACTTCTGTGATTTAATGTTTGAAACAAGTTAATAAAATAAAATGGAAAAGGAATTGAAGCAACATTTTAATGCTGACCTTAAGAATGTATTACAGGGGCTCTAGTATGCTCTATATATATACTGTATGAATTTATTTCAGCTAAGCTTTTTATTGTTGCAATTCTATTGTTTTATTTGCTGAAGCAGAATTCATAAAGTACTATATTTTATACAGTACCAAATGCTAATAGTCACATTACTAATTAAATCAATTGTAGTTTAAAAAGCAAAAATGTTTAAATCATAGAGTGTAAGCGGAAAAAATATGTTGATTTATAATTTAGATTTATTGTATATATGGGTTTATGAATGATAAATCTGAAAGTCTTATTTTTTTACTGTGGCTTTCATCCTTGAATATTATAGACTTGCAATATCTTGATTTGTTTGTTTTTTAGGGGAAGAGGGTTTTTTTTCTTCATCTGACTCACCCCATTTTCTTTGGTAGCATTTTGTTTCCCCTGTGGCTGAATGCTTATTAGAGAGAGACTGTGACCTGATTGGCCAGCTGTACTACAAAGATTGCCATAACCTGGATCAGTGGAGGAAAGGCTGGTTTGCTATAGAGAAGTCAAGCCTTTATTTTTGTCTTGAAATGGAGAATGCTCAAGAAGATTCCATATATCTAAGGAGGTTGCAAGAACTAAGTAAGAATTTTGCTTAACATCTAGAATTCAGGAAATACTCTATGGAATTAACTCACTGTTAAGGACATTTCTGTTCCATTTTAAAGTCATAAACGTTAGGGAGCTCAGTAACTATTCCTTTGCAGGAGCCAGATGGTCTCCCAACTCTCATCTAAATATGGAGTTGGTAAAGTTCTGTCTTGGATTTTTTTTCCCTACTTAGTGGCACACACTAGAGAGATTTTTCACAGCTTCATAATGAATGAAGACAATTTTTGCTCCAGTTGCAGCAGTATCTTTCTTACAAGAGTACAGAATTGAATAATAATATATGACCTTTTGGGATTATTGTCTCATATTTTTGACAGGGCAGAAATACTCGCTGCAGAAAATGTTCTTGAGATGATTGACACGCCTAGTTTTAAAATACTCAAATGTACTGGAAAAATTATAATTCTCTTGGAAAACTGTTTCACAGACTAATAGACTTTTTTTTTTTTTCTGATACTAAAAATATTCTTTGCTCAATATCATGATGTGGAAAGATAAGAATATTTATACAAATGGTCTGAGACCAATTTTATATCATCGTATGTAATTATGCTCTGAATCCTCTTCCAGCATATCTGCCCTACTTGCTGTGTAGGACAGTAAAAATAATTTGATATTTTAAAAGTAACTGAGAGAAGATAATTTAGCTCTTTATTGATGAACCTCTTTGTAAATGCTGTCAAAGTATAGACTGTTTTGTGGGAAGTTAGCTAACTGCCATTGGGCTTTCTACTGCTTATTTACTGCCACCTTACATTTGCTGTGAATAACACCATGAAGGTGTTTTTTAATCAGAATATTTTTATGTCTCTAGTTATCTTTTAACTTGTGAATACTTTTTGATCTTGATTCAGAATTAAAAGACTAGGCAGTAGAACTGTTCCTGATAGTAGTTTTGATAAAGCAACTGTAATTGCTCCTATCCTAATCATGAGCTGTGAAGTCAGTGTATATCTGAAATATAGAAATGAAGCACACGTTTAGCTTTTTGTTGAAAATTGCTTTTGCTTGGGTTTTGATTCTTAAATATTAATTGTATTTCTTGGAAATATTATATATCCATACTCCTATCTTTTCTTTGGTTTTTGGTTTCCCCAAAATAAATCTGCTCCACTATTAAGATTGAACTGTATGACTGAAACTTGCCAAATAATGCATTATCAGTGGAAGTATAGTGACTTACCTTCTTTGTTTGACTCAGTAAATGTAAAAGAGGCCAGGTGTATGTATGATACAAACCCATCACATAACATACATCAGAATATCTTGAGTTTCATTGATATTCAGGACTTTACTGTCTCTGGGAATTAGTCGAGATAAGATGCAGGTTATATGTAAAACCTAAACTTTTAAACTATAGTTAAACTTTTAAAGTATGGTTTTATAAGCACTGTTACTGGAAACTATCCAGATGTATCTTCTGCATTATGTATAATGTAGCTGTTTTGCAGGATGCTTTTTTAGCAGGAATAGCATAGGACAACATAAAGAAAGGTGGCAGTGATCTTCACAGTATAACATATAACTTGCATTATGTTATTGTAAATATTGGCAGCCATTAAAGTGAAAGTAAATTAATGGATTCAAAAATCCAGCTTACTTCTGGATCATTGTCTTCTACAACTTGTATTTACAAGTTTAATTTTAATAAAATAAAACAATCTAAAATGTTTTTACATTAAAAAGTACCTGCTGAAAAAAGCTGAACTGTTCTTTATAATTTTCCATATATAATTTTGCTTGTAAATGTGAGTGTATTGTGGTATTTTGTGGAGTTTTGTTTCTATTATCAGCAGCATTTTTTATTTGAAATGTTAAAGAATCCCATGCTCCTTTTGTCACTGAAGAACATTTTGAAAAAATGCTTGTGTATGTGCATGTATGTGTTTGTCTCTATATATGTGTCTGTGTAGATCATATGAACGTGTATGTGTTTTGTTTTTAGCAATCAGTAGTGTGATGCAAAATGGAGAGAAAATAGACGTCCTGCTGCTTGTTGAAAAAGGAAGGTAAGGTGCCCATCTGAATAAAGCTTTGATCTGCATTTATATTGATGCCTTCGAATTCTTGCTGATCAGTCATGGAGCTTTTTCACTTGCAGTTGCTAGAGAGAGACTAAATTTGCAGACTTTTTAAAGGAGGGTAAGTCTTTGTGTATTAATTACGTTTTATGTCTGTGTCAGGAAATGCTAACAAGCACTGCTTAATTAAAAGCAGTTTTCCCACTGAGAAAATTATTCCCAGCCAGATTAGTCTGCCAATAACAGTTTCTTCAAAAGGACCTAACTTCTTTTACCGTGTAAAGAATGATTACCGCTTTGAAGCATTTAACACTTACTACTTTTTTTTTTTTTTTTTTTTTTTTTTAATCACTCTTATGTCCCAGAATTCTGTGTCTCAATCTGTGTAGGTCAGGATTGAGGGTATGGATGCGTCCCCTGGTGGTAAGATCTGATTTCAGTTAGCAATATACTAACTAAAAAAAACCGTACTTGTGAAGCAAATATAATCTGTGTCTGCTTCCAGGTAGGTAATATTCTGCTGAGATGACTCTGTCAAATATAGTGATACGGGAGGTTGAAACTTGAAGTGAGGTAGGGTACTTCTGCTTCATGTGTGGGTACAAATTTAAAGATGAAATTAAAATTATTGAAAATAATTCTTATTTTGTAATAGGTTGGGTTTTTTTTTATTTCAGTGGTAGACCTCTAAAGGTCCCTTCCAACCCAAAACATTCTATGTTTCTATGATTATTGGGCAAACATCGGTGTAAGAAGCAGTGCACAGTCTTCTGAACAGCCGATAATAGGTTAATAAAGGAAGATTGTTTTTTGTCTTTGTTGGGGGAAAAAAAAAAACCACCACAGATACCTTTGACATCTATTTAGAGTTGGGGAAACTTGTTGGAGAAACTTATTGTAGCTTGTGTGTTCTGAATTTTAACTCTTCCTGAGATACTGTTTTAAGTTCCAGAATTCAGTAAGGTGATGCAGATCAGAAACAAACACTTTTTACTGTTGGTTTGGGTTTTTTTCGAAGAAGCATATTGAAAGATTCAGCATTAAGTAAGCTGCATAGGAATCGGAATTGGGCAAAGAAGGGAAGAGACGGGCGTGGTTGAGACAAGAGATGCTGGTCAAACTAAGGAGGAAGAGGGAACTGCACAGGCAGTGGAAGCAGGGACAGGCATCCTGGGAAGAGTATAGGGACGCGGTCCGGTTGTGTAGGAATGGGGTCAGGAAGGCCAAGGCGCAGCTGGAGCTAAACTTGGCTAGGGATGCAAAGAATAATAAGAAGGGATTCTACAGGTATATCAGCTGGAAAAGGATGGTTAAAGAAAGCGTACCCCCGCTGATGAGCAAGACGGGTAAGCTGATAACAGCAGATGAGGAGAAGGCTGAGGTACTCAGCACCTTTTTTGCCCCAGTCTTCACTGGCAGGCTCTCTCCCCAC